>NC_064670.1:31244766-31553857 GCF_943734685.1 Anopheles coluzzii | reverse complement strand
CCACGATTTATTGGTGCGTTCCCACGATTTTTTGGTCATTTCCCATAATTTTTTGGTAGCAACCCACGATTTATTGGTCGGTTCCCAAATATTATTGGTCGGTTCCCAAATATTATTGGTCGTTTCCCAAATATTATTGGTCGGTTCCCAAATATAATATAATATAATACCGACCAATAATATTTGGGAAACGACCAATAATATTTGGGAACCGACCAATAATATTTGGGAACCGACCAATAAATCGTGGGTTGCTACCAAAAAATTATGGGAAATGACCAAAAAATCGTGGGAACGCACCAATAAATCGTGGGAACCAACCAATCTATCGTGGGAAACCCTGTATCATAAGAGCGAAAAGGTGACAAGGATAGTGAGTACCATTTCTCTCTCTCCTTCCGCTAGCTTGCAGGGATGCTGCGACCAATCGAAACGCTACCAGCGCGGACCCAAATACCAGGCATCGTAACAGGAGATCATCGAAACCAGGAGGTAGTTCTATCGATCCACACTCTCACCATGTCTCGCTCTCGCTAGTGTGATAAGATCTAATGCTCCTCTCTCTTATTGGGCGCTTATCACATGCTCTTATCATAGGAGCGGAAAGGTGGCGAGGATAGTGAGTATCCTTTCTCTCTCTCCTTCCGCTAGCTTGTAGGGATGCTGCGACCAATCGAAACGCTACCAGCGCGGACCCAAATACCAGGCATCGTAACACGAGATCATCCAAATCAGGAGGTAGTTCTATCGATCCACACTCTCACCATGTCTCGCTCTCGCTAGTGTGATAAGATCTAATGCTCCTCTCTCTTATTGGGCGCTTATCACATGCTCTTATCATAGGAGCGGAAAGGTGACGAGGATAGTGAGTATCCTTTCTCTCTCTCCTTCCGCTACCTTTGAGGGATGCTGCGACCAATCGAAACGCTACCAGCGCGGACCCAAATACCAGGCATCGTAACAGGAGATCATCGAAACCAGGAGGTAGTTCTATCGATCCACACTCTCACCATGTCTCGCTCTCGCTAGTGTGATAAGATCTAATGCTCCTCTCTCTTATTGGGCGCTTACCACATGCTCTTATGATAGGAGCGGAAAGGTGGCGAGGATAGTGAGTATCCTTTCTCTCTCTCCTTCCGCTAGCTTGCAGGGATGCTGCGACCAATCGAAACGCTACCAGCGCGGACCCAAATACCAGGCATCGTAACAGGAGATCATCGAAACCAGGAGGTAGTTCTATCGATCCACACTCTCACCATGTCTCGCTCTCGCTAGTGTGAGAAGATCGGAAGCTCCTCTCTCTTATTGGGCGCTTATCACATGCTCTTATCATAAGAGCGAAAAGGTGACAAGGATAGTGAGTACCATTTCTCTCTCTCCTTCCGCTAGCTTGCAGGGATGCTGCGACCAATCGAAACGCTACCAGCGCGGACCCAAATACCAGGCATCGTAACAGGAGATCATCGAAACCAGGAGGTAGTTCTATCGATCCACACTCTCACCATGTCTCGCTCTCGCTAGTGTGATAAGATCTAATGCTCCTCTCTCTTATTGGGCGCTTACCACATGCTCTTATGATAGGAGCGGAAAGGTGGCGAGGATAGTGAGTATCCTTTCTCTCTCTCCTTCCGCTAGCTTGCAGGGATGCTGCGACCAATCGAAACGCTACCAGCGCGGACCCAAATACCAGGCATCGTAACAGGAGATCATCGAAACCAGGAGGTAGTTCTATCGATCCACACTCTCACCATGTCTCGCTCTCGCTAGTGTGAGAAGATCGTAAGCTCCTCTCTCTTATTGGGCGCTTATCACATGCTCTTATCATAGGAGCGGAAAGGTGACGAGAATAGTGAGTATCCTTTCTCTCTCTCCTTCCGCTACCTTTGAGGGATGCTGCGAACAATCGAAACGCTACCCGCGCGGACCAAAATACCAGACAACGTAACAGGAGATCATCGAAACCAGGAGGTAGTTCTATCGATCCACACTCTCACCATGTCTCGCTCTCGCTAGTGTGAGAAGATCTAATGCTCCTCTCTCTTATTGGGCGCTTATCACATGCTCTTATCATAAGAGCGAAAAGGTGACAAGGATAGTGAGTACCATTTCTCTCTCTCCTTCCGCTAGCTTGCAGGGATGCTGCGACCAATCGAAACGCTACCAGCGCGGACCCAAATACCAGGCATCGTAACAGGAGATCATCGAAACCAGGAGGTAGTTCTATCGATCCACACTCTCACCATGTCTCGCTCTCGCTAGTGTGATAAGATCTAATGCTCCTCTCTCTTATTGGGCGCTTATCACATGCTCTTATCATAGGAGCGGAAAGGTGGCGAGGATAGTGAGTATCCTTTCTCTCTCTCCTTCCGCTAGCTTGTAGGGATGCTGCGACCAATCGAAACGCTACCAGCGCGGACCCAAATACCAGGCATCGTAACACGAGATCATCCAAATCAGGAGGTAGTTCTATCGATCCACACTCTCACCATGTCTCGCTCTCGCTAGTGTGATAAGATCTAATGCTCCTCTCTCTTATTGGGCGCTTATCACATGCTCTTATCATAGGAGCGGAAAGGTGACGAGGATAGTGAGTATCCTTTCTCTCTCTCCTTCCGCTACCTTTGAGGGATGCTGCGACCAATCGAAACGCTACCAGCGCGGACCCAAATACCAGGCATCGTAACAGGAGATCATCGAAACCAGGAGGTAGTTCTATCGATCCACACTCTCACCATGTCTCGCTCTCGCTAGTGTGATAAGATCTAATGCTCCTCTCTCTTATTGGGCGCTTACCACATGCTCTTATGATAGGAGCGGAAAGGTGGCGAGGATAGTGAGTATCCTTTCTCTCTCTCCTTCCGCTAGCTTGCAGGGATGCTGCGACCAATCGAAACGCTACCAGCGCGGACCAAAATACCAGGCATCGTAACAGGAGATCATCCAAATCAGGAGGTAGCTCTATCGATCCACACTCTCACCATGTCTCGCTCTCGCTAGTGTGAGAAGATCGTAAGCTCCTCTCTCTTATTGGGCGCTTATCACATGCTCTTATCATAGGAGCGGAAAGGTGACGAGAATAGTGAGTATCCTTTCTCTCTCTCCTTCCGCTACCTTTGAGGGATGCTGCGAACAATCGAAACGCTACCCGCGCGGACCAAAATACCAGACAACGTAACAGGAGATCATCGAAACCAGGAGGTAGTTCTATCGATCCACACTCTCACCATGTCTCGCTCTCGCTAGTGTGAGAAGATCTAATGCTCCTCTCTCTTATTGGGCGCTTATCACATGCTCTTATCATAGGAGCGGAAAGGTGGCGAGGATAGTGAGTACCATTTCTCTCTCTTCTTCCGCTAGCTTGCAGGGATGCTGCGACCAATCGAAACGCTACCAGCGCGGACCCAAATACCAGGCATCGTAACAGGAGATCATCCAAATCAGGAGGTAGCTCTATCGATCCACACTCTCACCATATCACTTGAGGAGTAAAATCAAAAATATCGTAAGGCGTCATCCATCACTTATGGAACGCAAAAAATTCAAATTTACGACCCGCATCCCCATTATTACAACAAACTGTAACGTTGGAAGAAACCGACGTTGGTATGAAACGGTGTTGGTTTGTAACATTGATATGGCCCGGCCGCCTAGCAATGATGTACTGTTCGGTGATGTGGTACATAAAAAGTAGCGAAATCCGTCGTAGGCTAGTTGTTGAGCGAAGATTGTTGAGTAAAGAAGAAACAAATGCGTATAAATATTAACCATTTGTTATTCGAATAAAAAACATCAAACAATTTATTTTGCGATACTTAACAAATGTTAAACTACCCCTCTCCATCAGGTAACAAATCGAAACGCTTGACGACACTCTCTTCACCACCCTATAAGCGTTACGTAATTGATTGATGACGCCTAAGCAATATTCTACTAAGCGAGCGAGGAGCGCGACTGATCCTGTAGCTGATACTGAACGGGAGGAATGTAGAGAAGCTTACGTCTGTGGTTTCTTTTACGCTGATGTTCTAAGCGATTAGAACAGATATCTCGGCGATACAGATATTCTCCGAGGAATTGCTTAAAGCACAATGCTACTAAAATCCATTTCATTTTTTATTTGTATGTTTGATATTTGAAGAAAGAAGCATCGTTTATACAATCGAATAAATTTACAATGGAACTTTTGTAAAGCAAAATGTGGTATTTAAAACCTTTTTTATATTTATATTTATTATAAAACAGAAGAGAAGAGAAGAAAACTTCGAGATGTTTTACTAATATTGTAATGATTAGGCAAATTCTCAATATTGTCGTTTACTTACCTCATCTTTCTGTGATTAGAATTTATTTGATTCAGTATAGTCACCAATCAATTAAAACAAAATCATTTTATTATTATTTTCCAGTGTTTTATTCATATAATCATCCTGCAAACCGAGAACTTGACATCGATAGGTAGCACACTGTGTGGCGCTTTTGTTAATTCTAACATTTTTTATTCTTCTTATTTATGTATTTTCTTGTTGTTCTTTTTATTCCGAGCCATGTGCTTTATATTTTCTTCTTCTTTAAGTTGGTGTGGGTGCGTTTCTTTTTGCTGTCATTGTGTGTCATTTTAATTTAGTTCGGACACCAGGTTTGCTGTGCTGTGCTGTTGCACTAGACTTGCATATTCACTAGGACCTTTCTTTAGTATGCTTAGTATGCTAGTGATTCTGTTCCGGGTATATTTTAAGCAGTTACACTGAGTCTTACTCGTATGACACCATAGAGAGCTCACACCTTTGCATTTGTCTGTTAGACACGTGCATTTCCAGTTGTTAATTGTTTTTTATTCGTACTCTGACTTTGACAGCATTTACCTGTGCAACTTTATTTCAAACCCACAGTGTGCAAAGATCTTCTTGCCATCACACCATCTTAACTAGTACACAAGTGGAAAATTGGATTTGCTTCAGAAGAAGTGTGGTTTTGCGCTTCTTACATGGCTGTTTTTTGTGGTTTTTTAAGTTTAATTTTAGCATTAATAAGATTTTGTGTTGTCGTATATATCGTATATATTTTGTAGAATTAACATTCATGTGTTCCTCACTCGCCCTTCCAGGACCATCTTCCCATTTTTGTCACACACACACACTCACACAAATACGTCTGTGTACTCTTGTTTTTGTTCCACATCACGCCCTTATACTCAATATAAAAAAGCCTTCTTTGTTTGGTTAGTTCTCAAAGGACAAATAACATCCTACACATTGTTTCATTTTCTGTGTTTTTTCGTGTGCCTCCATCCTCATGTATCTGTTCATCTTTCACCTTCGGCTTTCAGTCGGTTCCGATAGTTTGCTTGTATGCATACTTTAAAATAAGTAAAGTATTTGATAGTGGTAAAGAGGGGTATAAGAATTTATTATTTTCTTCGTTCGTTTTCCTGCCACACTTGCACTTTTTGTCTCTCCTTTTACCATTTTTACTTTCTGACTTGTTGCATGAGTTTGCTTCTTGTGAGGAAATAGATTTTGTATTTGTTTATGTTCTGTTATTGTGTTTGCTAATTATTTTACCTCACTACCGTTGCCGTATTATTATTATTATTTAAAAAAACAAACAAAGAAACATTTTTTCTATGTTGTACACTTGTGTTTGGTTTTTCACTTATTTCTTGTCGTGAGAGTTTTCTTTGTTTTTGAAGTTTGTTTTCTGTTCCATTCTCAGTTTTGTTTCATTAACACACTTGCATATGTACTTGCAATTTATTGGCAAACATATTCGGTTCAGTTACGTTGATCAATGTATGAAGGTGCGCATGGTGGTGCGCGTTAAACTATCGAATTTCACTCAGACTGGTACTTGCAACTAGCGAAACATTTAGAGGAAAGAAAATCGTAAGAAAAAAACGGAAAACGTTTCCTTGTTTCCCATAGCTAACTATTACCCACTGCTACGCCCTTGGCACGCATGTCTACAACACATACGTTACGCTCCAAGAAAATCCAATCCACGCGTGATTGGAAGTTCAGTTGAGATTGGGATGATAACTCGAACCGAGAAAGTGTCTTCAGTGTCGAAATGTTTATGATAGAAGGGTGGTGATGATTGATGAGTGATGAGTTTTTACCAATAGTGACCAATTGTGATTAGCTTTAAAAACAAAAAAACAGCACATAAATCAAACGCAATCAACAAAAACCAATGCAACCACTACACATACCAACACAGTGAGGAAAACAACTCGCTTCTTTCTTCCACTCTACCACCCACCCACCCACCCATCTTCTGCTCCCGCTGCTGGCCCTGCTTTATGTGTTCCCGCATTTGTTCACAATTTGTCAACAGTGAATAAACTTTGTCCTGTGCATTTCTCCCATTCCCTGCCGTCTTCCTTGCTTGCAAACGACCATCTACCCCCGCCACCCGTCCATATCTTCTCCCGCACCTAGTTGTACCGTTGG
The DNA here is from genome assembly GCF_943734685.1 of Anopheles coluzzii. NCBI lineage: Eukaryota > Metazoa > Arthropoda > Insecta > Diptera > Culicidae > Anopheles > Anopheles coluzzii. The sequence continues at coordinate 31,547,408 of NC_064670.1, read as the reverse complement.
TTGAGTTTGTTTGTATTTCTGCTTCCATTTTTGGCCTGACTGCTACATCTCCTGACACTGTTCACTTAAAAAATCCACGTTTCACAACAAATTACACTGCACTCTAATATAGCATTCTTTAAACCTGCTTTCTCTCTCTCTCTCTCTCTGTACCGTCCACCAATACCGTAATACATAAACTGTTTCTCTCACTGTGAAACATAATGCTGCATAGGTTTTGTTTTGTGTAAGTGTGCGACATCTAATAAACCCTACCCACACACACTCACACACGCACAACGTCAAGATGTTTGATGCTGCATGCAGTTTTGTATCTTGCTTTCTTTTTGGTTTAAATATAATATATTGGTTTCCCACAGCGAAACTGTTTGTATGTTTGTGTGTATGTATGTGTGTGTGTGTGTGTGTGTGGGGAAAAGGAATGAGAAGCTCTCTATATTAGCAAGCAAAAACAGATTGGGAGAGAAAAACATCGATAAATCTACTTAAATTCTTTTTTCCATGGTCAATTATATGTATGTTTGTTTGTATTAAGTGTTGCGTTTGTTTGTTTGTTTGTTTGTATGTTTGTTTCATTTTCTTAAATTATTCGAGATTGTGGTGTACGTACCAACAACTTTCACTCAAAAACCATACCGTTTGCCTTAGCAAACTCATCCATCTCTCTCTCTCTCTATGTCCATCGTTCTCTCCTTTGATGCTAATAGTAGTAGTTGTGGTAGTATTAGTAGTAGTAGTAGTATAAGTAGTTGTGTAGTGTAGTAGTTTTAAAACTCGATCTGCGCCTTCAAACCGGCTCAACATGTGTCTATTCGTTTAGCAAAAAGGTACAAAGTATTCTCCTTTTATTACATTTTCCTCCTCTCATTTAGTTGGCTGAACATCAATTCAACAGAAAACAAAACAAAACAAAAATACCAAAAAACCATTCTTTCCTACTACACGGTGTGCCCCCTTTGGTTGTGCCAAAATGTGGTTAATGAAAATGCAAACACAAACACTCTTAACGGAACCGTGCTCTAAATAGCTTTACTCTTCTCCATAACTTTATGCTAGCGTGCGAGGAGCAGCCCCAGCAGCTAGGGTTTAACGAACAAAAATTGATAGTAGTAAATGAGCTATAATAAAAACGCTAAATGTTCATGCTTAACACACGGGCGATAATAGGGATGACGGTTAAGTAAAACTCTGCTGAGAGTTTATCACTTGTTTCCATCACTTGTTCCCTGCTCATCCCTACTCACTCATGTATAAGCGCGTGTTCGTTTTAAGTGTTAGCGCGCATACTAAGCGCGCTTTCCAAGGTACGTGACGTGTGTGCGTAGGGAGAACGCTCTACAGCGAAATGAAGAGACAAACAAGGAGATTAAATATAATTCACTAAAACGTTTACTATTGGGGGGGGTTTGCCTTCTGTTCACACGATACGACGACACAAACGACTGCCGTTTTTTTTTTACTAATATTACCAACTGCGGTCCTTCACCTGCCATTATGTGTAGTGTTCACCATGTATAGTAAAAGCATTCAGGTATGCTCGAATAAAGATTAATGTTTACTTACGTAGCTAGTGTAATACGCTCGCAAAGAGACAAGCGAAACGACAAACAAAAGTTTCTAGAAAACGTGAGCTACGGGAAAAAAATTAAAATTAAAAACAGTAACCGTTCTTGCTAAGCTGGTAAGGGGAAACGGCGAAGGTTGGAGGTTTTTCTTCTAAGGTTTATATATCTTCGCCTATGCAGCCACGTGCACAATAATTGTTCCCCGTCGCCCCGTTCGAGTGGGTAAGGAAATAAAGTGACGCATTAAAATTACACTTACAAACAAATCGTCAAATAACGCTTGAACCGTACACATAGACACACACACGGCTAGTTACATTTGCATCAAATAAACAACGTATGCAAAGAGATGCGCATGTTGATTGTGGTTTACAGAAAAAAAACGAATAGGAAACATAAGTTATGCTTATGCAAAGCTCTACATCCACAAACATACATGAAAAACATGCCGCAATCGCATCCTTCCCTTACACTCTCAAGTCCGCGTTTAACCTTCTCGGCCACACTGGGGCCTCCTAGCCTTAAATTGTATAGTGTAGTTTACTTTCGGTAGTTTAAAGATTCGATTATATCTCGGTAATTAATAATAATCAATAGAATTAATAATTTGCGATAATGATAATAATTAGAATAATTAGTAAAGTAATAAAAAAACAATTTGTACTTTCAATCAAAGAATGATACACATTCCTTCATCTTTCTTCGCTCGTCTCACGGGTTACCACCACCATCTCTTGCCCCCTCCTAAGCTGTCCTTTTTCTTCCGTTCCCATCTCCTCTTCGACACTTCTTGACTACTTCTACGCATCTACGCTCCCTCCGCCATGTATGTGACACGCTCGCCCATAGTATACACGTCTGAAATTCCGCGCGCTTCCATCGAATCAAACTGCAAACAGTGTGAATTCTTACTGAACTTTACACTCAATTTGGAACTGTACTTGTTAAACCCAAGGACACATTTGTGTAAGAAACATGGAATCGTCCCTGAAGCAACATAAAATTCCACTTAAACAAACATCCAACTAGAACAAGGAAAAGGAAAACAGTGCGCGTCACTACTAGCCAGCGACAAATAAAACAAAATGGGATTTTAAGTTGGTGATGGGATTGATGTGTGTGCTGCCAGGAATTTTGGGTGGGTGGTAGGGTAGAGTTATGTAATGGCAATGGCATGCATGAACGATGGTACAGTAAAACACAAAATAATCCTTTATGTATTCATTACGCACGTTCATGTTTGTCATAACAGGAACATATTAGAATCATTTGTTTCGGTAAAATTCTTCCCACCAACATAAAACATGACTACCCCCCTTTCCCTACTCACGTCGACAAACTGACACTATGAAACATGCAACAACATTTAATAAAATTTTGATAAATCAATGACAGAAATAGAGGACAAACGTATAGGGACGGTATGTGATTCTGTGTGACTTGCCAGGGTTGTGTAGTAATGCAACTCACATGCTCTCTGATATTTTGTTTTGTACAAATCGTAAAGGTTGTTGCGCTTTGTTCCTCACTGCCCTTGCTTGATTATTTGTATTGATCTGTCAGCAACTGCATTTGTTTTGAATTGTTTTTCTTTTTTTCTATACATAAATTAAACAATAAAACGATTAACAAAAATTTGCTAATGAGGTAATTCTGGTAGTTTCGTTTAATCGTTTTATTCTCCATCCGTTTGTGTACTCTGTGCATGCTATGTTTGTATGTTTAAAAAACCAAATCAAATTTTCGAAGAAAAATTAGATCAGCTTTACATGAACTGAAAATGGTATTGAAAATGGCAAAAGAAAATAAAAGAAATACAAAACTTTGGCATTACAATATAGTATCCGTTAGTGCAAATGTTACCAAAAATATTTCCTTGAAGATGTTCTTGTACTATCCACCTTCTCATTTTCCGTACTCTCCCGCTCCTTGCTTTCGAATAATAGTTTTTTTTATTGTGTTGTGCGTTGCTTTTATCGAGAGCAACTCCATTTCGGAAGGCCATCGTTGGATGTTTTGTATTGTATTTTTTTACGCACGAAAAGTTCTGATCATCTGCCATTTATGCAGCAAATGTCAAAATCACTTCCGCGCGAAGGGAAATCCATACTGAATGCAACCCGAAGGGGATCGACTCTCTTTGAGAGTGCGTAATCGCCCGCGCATTCGTATCCAGATTATTATTCACAGTGACGAGCATGAGAAGTATGTTTTTGTTATACAATTACAATCACCACAAAATTTTGATGTGTGTTGTTTTTTACGAATGATCATCTTAAATACTATGGGAGCAAAACGCACTACTAAAAAACCAACTACGAACACGAACAACCAACAGAAGAAACAAATCGTTTCTTAGTGCTTAATTTTTATCAAATAGGTACTGCTTTCTCTCATATATGTCTCACGTCTAGAACACTCACACAAACAAATATTAAAAAGAGTAATTATGTAGAACGTTCAAAAACGGACATGTGTAAGCCTAAACAAACTTATCTGCAAGTAGCAGAGGTTTGACAGTTTCACAAACGTTCATACTAACGTTTGGAATGGTTAATGTTAAATACTAGCCTAAAATGACACATTAATTATGAAGAAAACATTAAATCTAAATTTTGAATTTTGAAAGAATTTTGGATATCGGAATAATTTTAATTCTTAAGGATTCAAACTCTCACACAATTTTTTTTGTTGTAACCACTTAAACACGTTACAAAGATTTTTTTTCTTATAAGATAAAAGGATCAAAGTTGCCGAAAATTACACGCCAATTATTAAAAAGGAATAAAAAGAATCGAATTGCCCGCTGTTGGTTCGCGTTCGTCATTGGTAGGTCCGCAGAGGTTTGCATCGGATTCACAGAGTGCAAGAGTTCCAGATTGAAATGAACGCGTTAGAGCACAAACAGCCCTACGCCCATTGGATCACAAACTGGGAAAAGATCACAACGAGTTGAAGAGGAAAGGGAGAATTTGATTTTATTCGATGATTATTAGCTTTGCTTGATGCGCCATCGAAACGGTCACAGAATTTGCGCGGAAATGAAACTTCTCCTAGTGAAGCATATGCATTCCTTGATCACAATATGAATTACAGAGAAGTAATTGCTCACAGAGAAGTAGTTGCTCACAGAGAAGTAGTTGCTCACAGAGAAGTAGTTGCTCACAGAGAAGTAGTTGCTCACAGAGAAGTAGTTGCTCACAGGGAAGTAGTTGCAGGAGGTTTGATTTGAAAGATTGATCACAAGAGATGGAGTTCCGAAAAGGGTTTGTTTTAAAATCCCACCGTGGAAAAGGAAGGATCGATCACGCATTCTGTGTTATTATCACACTCTTACAATCACTGCTTCGGTTACGGGATCACTGGGGTGGATTTTCTTGGAAATGAATCACACAATACACGACGACGTGCGCGCTGTTGCTATGCACGAAATTTTGATTTTGTTTGCCGCTTCAGAAGCAAGCATATATCCTTTTAAGGAAGTGTTGTTTTGTTGGTTATTTTTTTGGTATTCCGAAACCCGATCACACACTGTTATGTCATCACATCGATTAATGCTTTGCTTCAAAGCTCTCCCCTGCACCAGGGGTAGAGATATTGAAATTGATCAATGCCTTTCAAAAGCGCTTACTGGAGTGGGCACCTCAGCAGCTTGAGCACAAGTGCAATCGGCACTATCTCTCTGCAAATCTGCAAGGCAACTAACGCAAGTAAAGCATTTGAAAGGATCATTGATCGATCATCACAACTGTGCTTTGCTTAGCTTTTTTGTTGTTGGTGGTGGTTTAAATTTACATCCAATTTTGGATAATCACAACGATTGATAGTGTGTGCTATCGGGGTGGTGGTGCTTGTTTAGATTCGCTCGGAAGATGGCGACATTGCGTCACAGTTGGTACATTTCTCACAACTCTACAGAAATTCGAAGCAAGTGCGAGGAGGTGGTGGTACGAGAATGCCACATTTGACATATTTTTGGTAACATTTGCCTTACACATACAGATGGTTTTTGCCCTTTATGATGCAGCTGTTTTGAAGGAGTAACACACGAACATAGTTAGGATAGTACAATAATCATTAGAAAATAAAACCAAATTGTAAATAAAAAGCTGTTCAAGGAGAGGTCCATTGAATTCATGTGCTGAAGGAAGGTTCGATGCAAGCGTTCTGCGAAACAATCTTTAGACATCTTTACGCTCATTCGTCCATTAGTGGTACAGGGTGTGTGTGTGTTGATTGTAGTAAAAATATGGATTATTTTTAGTATAAGTTTGCAATGATGGATACTCCGCCCGCCACTGGGCAAATGATTTTGTTCATTGCTTTGCGTTGCAATTATTAGTAGTATCAAGCTATCGCAAGCTATCGAAACGTATTGCTAGTTATACTCCACACTTTACATGTAAACGTAAACTTCCATACAAACACATAATGATTTGTTATAGTGGAAAGGTGGTAATTGAACATGTAAAAATGCGTTGCAATCGAGAGCAGGAGAACGGGTAAAAGTAGTTCGCTTCTGCTCTGCGTGCTGAATATTAAACGATGCAGTTTACCAACACATATATAACTTCTTTTTTTGGGTTTTTTTTTTCTTATTTTTTTTAATGACTTAAATATGTATAGCATGCGTGTGTATCGACGACGTGTCGTTTAGGTTTAGTGATAAGGTGCATTCGGACTAAGATCTACGAATAAAAAAATGGTACTACAATTGAATACATGTGCTAGTGTTTGTAGGAATATTTGTTCGTGCCTTTTTCAACCTTCCCAAAGAGGGGAACTTTCGCCCTCTTCGCCTATGCCTAACCGCTAACTTCTAGGTACGTGTGGTTGTGTGTATTTAAACATCTCGCTATCCTATTCTTAAACAAACGAAAATGGAGTAAAAACAAACGAAAACTAATCATGTACACATCTATAACATATCTTAAATCTAGAGAAAAACGTTTCTCCCAGAACGTCAGATGCTGTATAAATTATGGCATACAACAGTGGTGGTTATGGATAAATATTGTTGATTTAATTGAAGTAAGATTTTGTTTAGGAAACGGATCAGTCCCCCAACACGGAGGACACACAGTGCATACCAGAGGCTAACATAAGTGGCAACATGAAATGGTTTTACTCAAAAAAAAAAAAATGCCAACAGAAAACACCAATAAATAAATACCTTCAGGGCAAGTGATGACCAGTCGCAAACTTAAAAACATGTGTGAGTGCTGAACGTTCGTGTTTGTGTAACTTAGTAGTGAATATGTGGTTCATATGCGGTGATCATGATCTTAATGACGGATGAATAATGATAAAGAAAATTATCATCTACCAACGAGGGTGATGATGTGATCGTGATGATGATGAAGATTGTGATGATGATGATTATATGAACAGGATGTAATGTGATGATCTCTCTATTGATTTTTGTTGCGTGTTGTTGACAGGCGTGCCCACGCTCACTACCTATAATCTCACTCTCCAGTTGTGCTTTTGCTGTGTCACTTCTTCCGTACACAGTGTTGTGTATTAATGTTATTGTTACTACCCTTTGCCAAAAACTATCTCCATTTTATACATTCGTATCATGCAATGATGAAATTCAAAGATTCGAAAAACAAAGACTTATTAAATTCGTTCCTTTCATATTTCTTTTTTTTTTCGTTGCCGCATAAACAAACAAAAACGAAGGACTTCATATATTGCTTTCCAAAACACACTTATTACAAAACATTGCAACGCTTGGAACTGTCCAGTCTTTCGCTGATTACGTCTTTTGTTTCACAATTTTCATCTATTTTCCTGCTATTTCTCTGTGTGTTTTGAACTAATTACATCATTTATTGCATTTATGTTTGTCTGTTAGTTATTCAATAGTTACGCACTGCAACTTTGGAGCGTTGTGGTTCTATACTCATGCGCTGCGTGGTTTCACCCTGAAATATTCACCTGATTGGTATTGGTTTGATTGATTACTTGTTTTTATCATATACTACTCAAACCGTTCTGTGTTATTTAGCAATAGTACAAGATTCCTGATTTTTTTCTTCTATTTAATTATGTAGCTCCATATCCCGCCACACCTCCACAATGAGAATGTGAAGGCGGATGAGGGGTGTGCTTTGTTAGCTTGACCCAAACACGCCTATTCCTACATGCTATGGTATTTTGAATGTCACATAGATTTCTAATGGTACATACATTTGTCAGCAATTTGTGTCTATAGTATATGGTATTTATTATCAATAAATATTTTCAAATCACTTTCGTCTGCGCTTCCCTCGCTCTCAGCAGAAATGCATACCACAACACATACGCCCCGTTTGTACGCTCTCTTCGCTGTACCTATTTTGATGATTACCTTTTATCATATTTTGTTGTCACATTGGTTGAAGTCCTTTCGTTACTTCTAATACCTAGCAGTATTTGTTTCAAGTCTCTTTGCATCAGTTCTTTGCCATACCGATTAGATTTAGGGGGGGATAAGTAAATGCTCCACTTAGTGTGTTAATTTTGTAGGTAGTATTGGTATTTGTGTGTATGTGTGTTTGTATATTTGACGTTTCGCAACTTTTAACATTGTTGAGTGTTTTTGCATTCCCTTATAATTTGATCGGTTTTGAAATGTGTGTATTTGAAGTAGATCTTCCATTCTGCCAATATAAAGTGTACTCAACGACATGAGCTTGGTTCTGATTACTGTTTGAACAGTGAACAGATCGTGTATTTAGTGTGTATTTCTGTCTAATTTGTCGGTATGTGTCATGGGGTATTAGTGAAAGACGAAAACTCTACTGACATTTATCAAATTCAATGTATATATTTTAGTTAAACTACTATCAGCAGCTGGTTGGATTTTGGAGTGAAGAAAATAGAGAATGTCACTCGAAAGTGTTGATCACATCATCACACTAATAAGACGATCGCCCCTCAATGTTTCGCACTCGTGATCAGTGGGGCGGTGTGAATCAAAATAGTGTTGCTATTCTTTTAATCAATATCTCTTTCACGTGCCACTATTTAAAAACGACAAGCTTAGAACATGTGATTAGTCTGCAAAGTATATATCACCTTTTCGCTTGCTTAATGTCGGGATTGGGGGAGTTTTTTTCATCACACGTGAAAATCTGTCTTAATTTGGATTCTCATCTTTTCCTACTGAAAAGATTTATTCTAACGGATCTCATAATATTAAGTCTTTTTGACGAACACTTCATCGATTAGCAAGTAAAATGAAAATGATTAGTGTTCGATGCATTTTTGCTCTGGGTTGCCATACTAGTGGAATACATTTACATCATTAGTCCACATTCATGGGTGAGGTGAGGGGGTGAAAAAGGATCCAGTCTTCTGTATTTCCGTTGTTGTTCCTAAATATTTTTTTTTGTTCAATGCTATACCGAATTTCGTGTTGTAGTACGCGTGTCTGTCTAAATTTCTCGATTGATTTACCTTTGCAATGATTCATCCATATCTATTACTGCATTTTAAGTATTTTTTACGATTTGAATTTTTCGTTACGTTTTTTTTTTCTTCTCTTCTATATCGCGCGTTTGCTTTAATCAATTGCATCTTCACTATTGGGTGCTGAGAAAAGTTTCGCATCCAAAACGAACCGCGTCGTGTCCGCTTCTCCGGACGTTTTGCATTGGAATCCCTTTCTAAATTGTATATTTCATTTAATTACACACCTCCTTACAATAGAAAAGCATTCGCACACAAAAGTTCCTTACACAAGCATATATGGATGTGAACTTCCGATCGAGGGAGTACAATTAGTAGAGGGGGATCGAACAGGGCAGGATAATCAAAATGCACTTAAACAGTACAACAATGTGAGACGGACCAGGAGACAAACAAAGAGGTACATAATATTTATACTTAGTTTTAGGTATGCGTTTTGTTTGGAAGCATTCATGTTCCAAGGAGGGCATTTCTCTGCTGGTATGCTCCAACAGCATTGGAAAGTGTAATTTGAGAGATTGATGCGCATTATTGTAGGAAGTAGAAGCAGATTTTCACTCAATTTGGTCCGCTTACCAGCTCTATGTTTCGCACACACACACACGCTTCACCTTCGTCATTCAATCTTGCGCCATATTACTTTTTCATGTTGCTTGCTTGTCGACAGTATCAGTCGTTCATCAATGCACTTTACTCAACCATTGGACCATAGGTAATCGTGTTTTACCTTCAATTTTTTTTAAATGCAAAACGGTACATAGAAGAGAGGTTTGTTGATTGAGAGTTCAGTAAGTAAAGTAATTATTATTACAAGCATTTTTGGATAGGAATGAAGGAATGAAACAGATGCATCAATTTAGTTTCTGTGTAATAGGGGCGTAATTTTGCTCATCTGCGTAATTTTGCTTCTCCTAATTTGAAACACATTTCGACAAAAGTTTCGCACCTTAATCAAAGAGCGAAGGAGTGTTTTTGTTAGCGTTGAAAACGGGATTATTGCAAAACTTTGTTGCATGTGATGTTTTCGTATCTCTAAAATTGAATATCAATTATTCTAGCGATAATATTTATTATACCTGTTCGTTTCTCATCATCATCACACCACGTCATATCGTCACGTCAAAAAATGGCAGTAGTTTAAGATTTTGCTTTGACTTTTTGCGCGTTTGGGTTGGTATTGCGTTCTATTCGACCGTCCGGAAATATCCTTCAGTGTATCTCTATCACACCCATCATCAAAACAAGATCATGATCGCTTATAGCTACACACCAACGAACGTTCGAACATAATCAGCACACATTTCAGCACACTGTGTAGCAGCGTACTGGTTTTTCGAACTCTGGTATACCACCACCACACGTGCGAGTCCTTTTGTTTTGCAGAAGAACCTTAAGTATCACAATTTAAATAATAACGCACATCACACGCCTCACAGAATTGATTCCATAAAGTAGTTTTAGGAAGGTCGTGAGATTTACTTTTTTTGTATTCACCTCCCCCACCACTACTACGATGAAGTTAAGTCCTTATGTCTGATTTTAGAAGCTTTATGAACCCTTAATGGCTTGGGCAGGGAGGTTTGCTTCACCAATTTTACGCATTTATTTTCCCCCTTTACATTTCTCTCCGAATAAAAATGCCGATTAGAACATTGAATCATTGCCGTTGTTGAACAAAGGAGTGTGTTTTGTTGAAATAGATATTTTTTAATTACCTCCGGTTAATTTTAACGGTGCGCGGCGTATGTTTCTGAAGCGATTAGTTTTCAATATATCTCTCCTCCAGTCGACATAAACTAGTGATCAATAACCAATCTCCTCGCAGGAAATGTATACCTTGAACTGCTGCTTGAGGTAATGGATACATCCCCATTTAAAAAACAAAATGTCACACACATCATTCCTCATTACTCTAGTGGTAAAACTGATTGTGCGAAATAATTTTACATAGCAGAAAAACAAATGGCATCTGTACCAAAACCGAAAAATAGTTTAAACGGGGAGTGCATATTCCCCTTCTTCTATTAACGAGAGCAAAAAACAAAAGCACAATGGACTAAGAACAAATAGTGCTAGTTTATATTTGATTTAATTTGTACTTCAAGCATGTATGTGTGTGTCTGTCTTATTAGTTTCACTTGCATTTTGTTTCTCTCTATCAGGCAAAAACTGATTTCCTTCTACTCGGCTTACTCTTCTTCCGTGGCAGAGAGGAGCAAGTACAGGGCAAAATACAAAACAATAGCAACATACATGCAACTATGCGCAAAGATGCTTTTTGCTTCATACCCCCCTACAAAAAACCAGCTAACTTCCAAAACATTGACCCGTTAGCTCCAAACACGCACGGTGGTGTGCGCGTTGTTCTGGTCTTTCATTTTCGGTGTTGTTACCGTCCGTGGAGAGTAAACGGAAATGCCAAAAAACGCCCTTGGATAACGGAAAACATATTTCTTCTAGCAAAAAGCTGAGTGACTCAACTCTTTCCGACCGCTCCTCCCCTACTACGCATGTTTGTACACATATTACTCTATCGAAAGCAAATTTATCGAAAAAAAATGCACAAACAATCGTAAGAATACACGATATTTTGTCCGGTATACTGCTAAAAACAAAATCCTTTCGTAAACGACGCGCTCGTCGTTCCGCATAGCAGATCTCATATATAGGGAGAGGTTCTCACAATTTACTAATATTACCTGAGCTATGTTTGTATTTTCCTTCCTGTTCAACAACTATTGCCCTAGCGGGTTTTGTAAATGGTGTTGAATTATTTTTTTTTATTTTTGTTGCCGAAGCATATAATGGCGCAGCAGATAGATTTTGTTGTCATAGAAAAGAAATCTTTCCGCAAAATACCACACAGAAACACACGCAACTCGAGTTCAAGTGTTGAGAGCGTGTGTAGCGCGTGCACTGTCCATTTGCTTTCGGAGTGAGTGTATTATGATTTCAGTTGCAAAAGAATGTATAACATTTTTTCTTATCAGTTTGTTGAGTGGGGTGTTCTTTTATCCTTTAAACAACTCCCTATGGTCTGCACTTCGTCGAACTATTTACTCGTGTAGATTTGCTTCGTCTTGAGGTATATTGGTGGCATGTTTGTTTGTTTTTATTTTGTTTTGTTTCGTTTTTGTTTGTAAATTGGTTGTTGTTTTCTTCATGCAAGCAAAACTTCCTACAAGCAGGCTAGAGGTTTTAATCGGCTTCATATGTTGCAATGTATGCGCTAGAACCAGGAGTAAAGGGTTCTGTGTGTTTTTTTGTTTTGTTTTTACTTCGTTTGTTTTAGTTCGGCTGTATTGCTACAATCACCCACTTTTAGTTTGTACAAAATTTGAGGTTCAATGTGTTTTCCATGTTCAGTTTGTTGATTTACTCTTCCCCTTCTCTGACGGTATTCAGCGGTTATTGGTAAGTTGGGGCTTCGTACGTTACATATAACTACTACTTTAAATTTTTCTAAACGGCTTACACTTCAGAAAGAAAACGAGTCAATTCTGGGGTTGAATGTTTGACTAGTGTATGATCATTCGATTCGAAGCATGATGGAAGTATATCCAATGCTACATTGCTTCTTTTCGAATCAAATGTACAAACCGCGCATCGCAAACAACACACGAGACACGCGCGCCCCGCGTGCCAATATTCGTGATTAAGCCTTTCATAGTCCCTCCGCTGCGCTTCCACTGCCATTGTTATGCAGCGAAGGGGGGAAGGGGAAACAAAGTTACAAAACCTATGACTGTGACTCAATCAAATCTCGTCTTCCAATATATGGTTAGCACTAAACAAAACACTGAAGTAGTAACGAAAACTATATTAAACTAAAACGACCCACACACAGATCGTGCCACCGGCGTGTCGCATATCTATCTATGGTTTACTAATTAATTGAAAATATGAGATGAAAAATAACAGAAACAGCATTCGTAAAAAGACAGTATGCAACATCACACACCGTAAACTGGGATTTGATTCTACACTTTAGGATAGATTTTCTAGTAAATGTATTAAGTGTGTATTAGTATGCTCTGCGCTTATGTTGTATTTACCGGAACTAGCATCTACATGCAGAGAATTGGTGCGAACGTTTCATTCAGACACACGCCCGCCCAATGATTATATGCACTTCCGATCAATACTGCGAGGATACGACAAGAAAGCGAAACTTAAGGTTCGAGACAAACTAGTCAAACAGTTATGAAGTATGTAATCATTCCATCTTTTTTTATATAGATAACGTGTCTTAATTGTATCTGCTTCTTACTAGAAGCAAAAACACCCTCCCTATTGTGCCCATTCGCCTTCAGTGGGTCGGTCGAGCAGCCGTATTTGTACGTGTTGCCATCAGATGATCTGAGTTGTAGTAAGAAAAGCGATCCCTCTAGTAGTAATATGTTCACCACATTTTACACACGAATTTCGTGCGATTTGCGTGTGAAGCGAGGGAAATTCGCTTTGTTTTTTGTTTATATTCATTATTTAAAACATTTTAAAACATAAAATTAACACATTTGATATTAATTTATGCATTCTAGCTGCGTGCAGCCCGACCCACTGAATACGCGGCACATATGGGTGTGATTCTTACGGTGGCAATGAGTGAACGGCTGACACTACCTCTTCATAGCGCCTCCTCGAACACAATTTGCCACTGCACGACGAGAGAGCATGATTTAGAGCTAATTTAACTACATATACCACACACCGTTCCGTCGGACGAGCGGTGGTAGGTAAGATGAATGGTTGTTGGGGCTGTGTGTTTTGTTCCTGTGATTTCATTTAAGTTTAATTAGACACGATGCAAAAAGGAATTATTTCTCTTACTTTAGTTAATCCTGGTACTTTTGTTTTAATTTTTTTCTTGCATTAAGAAACTATGCTTTTAACGTACTTAACAAGGATATGTTCCAACAAATCGCTTTCGACCGAATCAATAGAATAGTGCACGCGCGTTTGGCAGAAAAGCTTCACTAGGGTGAAACTTGCGCTGAAATCGCCTATTCTATTCCACTTACATTCTAGGTCCTTGTTAAACAACCAAGACTTGTGTGTCTGCTTAGAATCAATTCGCCTCAGCAATTCTAAACGTTATTTACAGGCAAATTTGAAACAGAACCAAAACAGGAAACTATGTGGAAGAACTTAACTCTCCGTTATTGTTATAGCCGTTTAACAAAAGCCCAGGCAAAAAAAAAATACTGATCGCATGAACCTTCTTTATAGCTGTTTGTTAGACTTACGCATTCACCCATACCTTTACACACTTTGGTACTATGTAACATCCAAATTTTGTTTTCGCTTCGTGGAGGGGGGGTCAATTGAAACTGAATTTTGAAACATCCAATTAGTGCTCGGAAAAATGTTAAGGGACTGATGACAGTTTTCGTGTTTCCAGTCGGCATTTTTTATTCGTTCGAGAAATTTAAAGTTAGATCGTCTAATCTAAAGCGTGGGGTTTCACACTATCGTACATTCAAAACAAACAGAAAGTGTCATACAATGACAAACTATCGTGACGCATCTGAAATTTATATTTGTTGTAGAGCATGATGTAAGTAAGTGAGGTGAAGGTGATAGTACTCTTATGCTTAGGTAAATTACGAGTCTAAAACTGATCGCTTTATCACTATAAATTCCGATTCTTTTCGAAAGTTGTACAAAACAATGTTATGTATGATTGTTGCCAAATAGATCTCAATGTAATGTTAACTGCCTTCTTGGCTGATGATGATAGAGCAACTACAAGCCAATCTATTTTGAAGAGAGAGAGAGATTGTAAACGGGATATTATTACACGGGGATCAATCAGTCCTTTCGATTCGCTGCGTATTTCATTGGGCTTTTATATTTCTTTTATTTTTGGCATTTTTTCCGAGCATTTTCCGAGTTGGCCACAAATAGGGCCTAATTTTGATTTTACGATCTAATCCAATTTTTTATTCCGCATCCGCCTTCTAATAATCATTATTGACGACACACAGTACCACAATGTATGTTATTTTTCTTGTATATATTCCCATCCCAAAATATCTCAAAAACGCAAGTAAACCAGGTTCGTCCATTCATCTCCAACTATTCCCACTCATCCCCAACCCATCTACACACGTCTGGTTTGCCGTCAAAAAAGAACAACACAAAAAAATACCAAGTTTTAAAAACTCGCCTCTAAAATGCATCGAAAAAGGAACATCGTCCAAACGTAATCACCGCTAAAAGGTCATAGCATTCGATCACTGGTGGGACACACCGGCCCGAGATTCCGGGCGAGATTGTCTGAATCCACCATCGTCATATCGGTTTTCCTTACTATCAAAAATGTACACCAGTGTAGTGTGCTCACACCACACCACACACCGTCCCTGTCCTCTGATTATTTGTTTTCCCTTGATCACAAGATGCTTATTTTTTGTCATTTGATGCCGTAAGTTCGTCCAAACCCATCCCCAAATTTTCGCTTTGATTTTTGTTTTTAATTCTATGGCGTTTCAGTTCGATCTCTCGCACACATACACAATTACACATAGCCGATGTGTCTTACTATCAAAGGAAGAGATGAAAATGGTTCCACGTACAACACAAAACGGTAAGTAAGCAATGCAAAATGCAAAACCCACACAAACATTCTCACACACATATTAAATTGCCACAACTACTGGCGACTCCATTCACACCCTAGCCGTTCGGGGAGCTACACCTCTCAGCAGTAGCTCTCTCGTGGCTCGCGAATCATACGAACAAGGGAAATTTCTCTTGCGAGGAAACTTTCCGAGCGCTTTCATACATATTGCTTTCTAATCGTGCACTGAATTCGTACGCTATTTACAAGTAAAAATGTACTCCAATCGATAAGAATGTTATATTACGCCTGGTTCACCACTACGGTACACTCTCTCTTTAAGGGCGAGAATAATACTCCTAAACGTTACCTTATCTGCTACACCTTACACGCTAAAGCATTTCGCTTCAGCACACGGAGGACACGTTACTACGCACTCAAGACAAGGAGTGGTTTTGGTGTGTTGTGCTGAAGCGTAATGTTAACCTGACATTTTAGTTTCGTTTTTAAACTTATTGCTAAACCGTTCATTGCTTTTCATCGTCCATTTGTTTCCCTCTTTAACAAACACTACGGCATGCAGTGCTCTTCCTGGCGGCGCCAGGGCGGAGGTACAATATGTACAAGCGCCTTGAGAGGAGAAACAACCGCTCCCGAGGTACGCTATACACATTCACACAGTTTGACGGTATATGGTATTATTAGTAATTACACGTAGCTCTTCTCTCACCGTCTTCCTTCGCCGCAATGAGTTACCACCCTTCAATGATTGTGTGCATTTGTCGAAACGCAATTCCTAACCTCGTCGTGTAGACCAACAGAAAAAAGTCCGACACACTTCTGGTAGGTGCGCTTGTGTGGTGCGTGGCTTACTAAGAAAGCTTGCCGTTTTCCCTCGCACCACCGCAACACCGTAGCCGAGAAGCCTGTCGGACGAGATATATAGTCCCTGAGGTTACGAAGTACAATAAAACTAAAAACAATAAAAAACGTTGTTTTGGTTTTCCCTTATTTTTCACGATTGTATTGCTAACATGTTGCGAGCGAGAACAAGCAATACAATTTTAATCCTAAAACCTTTTTTTGTTTGTTTGCTTACGCTAAATGTATATTGTGTGTGTGCAGCGGTGGTAGATGTCGCTTAAAAGTACTGTTACAAGACACATAAACATTTAGATTTGCTTATGCATTTTTTTACGGAACCTAACTGTTAGCCACTGTTTGTTCGGTTTACTTATCCAAAACCGGAGGAGTTACAGAGATGATTTACACCTTTTACATCTTACGACTAAAAACGATCAATTTGCGAGATAGTTGTTGAGATGATAAATGCTTACAAACTAAAGGAAGAAACGATATTGTGGGAAACAATATTACTTAAACTTTTCGTTTGCTTTTCTCTCTTAACCATCTACTATAATAGGATAACTATGTAATATATGGTATATAAACATGGTGAACGACGGCTTTCGTTTGAGATAAGTTGTACTAAGTAAACAAAAAAAGTGTAAATAGTTTTTTTTTTTCAACAACAGAATTACACGTCTCCAAAAAGAACTATCGAAAAAATAATTAAAAAAATAAACAAACAAAAAATTAAACAATCTAACGAACAACTCTAGGCGATTCTTTACTATATTGAAGAATGGAAAGAAGATACTTTGAAACAAAAACCATAAAATAGAACTAAATAACAAAAATTGCTCTATGAATGAATTTCACCTACGCATTCGCAAAAATTCAAGCAAAAAACTGGACAGACAGCAAACAATAAAAAGGAGACCAGTCAAAAGAAACAAAAAACAAATTGTCTAATTAAATATACTGAGATAGTTCATGACATCTTCCGAACCCGCGGGCAGGAAAGAATTGGTGGACACTTCAGTGTTTTCTCCCGGTCGCGCGTTCGATTCCAAACCCTTGACGACGATGTTGCCGGCCTCGCTGCTGCTGCTCGGGACGTTGGTGGTGGAGCAAGCGGACCCGCCCATACGTAGCGATCGTAGGACACTTATATTGCTACCACTGTTCGCTGCACTATCGACAGCGTTCGACCATGGTCCCGGTGTCCAGAGAGAACTAAGCTTTGGTGTAGTGTCAATCGCATCACCCGTACCACCGGGCAGTCTACCAGCAATTTTCGATTCGTCTGCTCGCAAGAATTGAGATCCAATCGCATACGGATCTCGGGCAGCGGACGGAACATCGGATCGCCAAGCATTTGGACCACCATTTGGTACGGCATCACCACCCCGCTGCTGCTGCTGCTCGCAGCCTGTCAAGCCACCGATCATGCTGGCGGCTGCTGCTGCCGCTGACGAAGGTTCCGGTGCCGACCAGATAGACTCTAATGGCTCCAGACTTTGCTGAGGGCCACTGACCAGCCCGAGCTTACTTTCCCAAATATTCGTACTAAGATTGCCGGTCGAAAAGATGGAGGAGGAGGATGAGGGGGAGGTAGTTTTGGGAAGGAGTGCGTGATCATTATTCTGCTTGGGTGTGATGGAGGGTGGCAGTAGTGATGGCTGCATTTGTGACGGCACCATCGTTGATGGTGTCACACTGGCAGTGGATGTTGTCCAGGGCGTGTACAATTCTTTACTTAAGCTAGCATACAACGCGTTCGAGGTAGGGTTTGTTGTAACTGCACTAGAAAGAACCGATTGCGGTTTTATAGATGCTGCTGCTGCTCCTGCTACTACTGCTGGCAGTGTCACTAACGCAGATGGTACCGTTGCTACCGACGGTGAAGGAGGCGGTGCCGGACCCCACAGTGATTTGTTGCCCCAGATGATGCTGGACATTGCCGAATTATTGGCGCAATCAAGTTTCGGTAACGTACCTGTCGGTTTGCAGTTTGGCTGTGGTTGGTGCGAATTCATCGCACTGCTGCTTGGCTGTATCTGCATGTTGCTGTTGTTGTTGCTGAGGTTGGTGGCAGCGGCCCGGCCACTGCCGACGTTGGAATCGCCACAGTAAGAAGTCGAAACGCCCGAATCGTTGCTCGTGCAGCTGATGTTGCTGATGGTGCTGCTGTTGCTGAGATGGCGCAGCTCCTGGATGAACGAGCTCATCGCGGCAGAGTCCGCGGATGCCTTGTCAGCAAGGGCGCTCGTCGACGCAGAGCACGAGGCGGACGATCCGCTGAACGGTGACTGTTGCTCCTGGCGCCCGGTCGCGTCCGCCAGCGAGCCACTGTTCACACTCGACTTCGGCGATTCCAACGTGGCCTCATGTTATGGCCACTGCTGGAAGTACTGCATGGGCTGCTTGGTGTAGCAGTAGGACAGCGGCTTCACGAAGTGGTTGTCCTGCGCCGAACAGTACGGACACGACACACTGTGGCTGTAGTCGCTGTAGAAGTTCAGCCGCTGGTGCGGCGACAGCATCAGTTTGAAGCAGTTGTTGCACTGTTGGGAAAGGGAGAGAGAGACACGCAAATGCAAATTGTCAATCGTCATGTCAATTTTGACTCGCAGAACACGCTTCACCTACCTTCAATCGTTCCGTGCAGCATGGCATCGCGGCAAAGATATCGTAGGAATACATGGTGCCCAAAACAAGCGACGAACCGTCCCATTTGTTTACGCAAAATCTGTTTTTTTTTTTTTAAATAGCGGAGAAAATCAAATTAAATATAATTCCAATTCCAACAGCATGCAGAGTGCGCACGAGGAGAAAACTGACGAGATGTGTAATTAAAAATTAGTTTCGCCATTCTATTTGCCACCAGCATGCGCTGCTCACAGCGAACGAAACTACCAATTGGAAAAGCCATCAATCATCCAGCATCGGCGAAACAACCAAGCAACGAGTTAACAACGCTGCTACACAGAAAAAGCGGAGACTAACGGCAATGGCTCATGAATATTCGGGTTAATTGACCGTTCAGAACAAGAATTTCCATGAAATTAATTCGCTGATAATCCATCGCCTGCCGAGTGCGACGTTCGTTCGTTGGCATGATGCAATTTGATCGTTTTTCGTTTATTTTATCCACCCTATCCCCCCCTACTGCTCACAGCCAGCGCGTCATCTTCTCGATTAATTCACATCTCATCAGAGCCCTCGAGCCATCCAGTGAACGACGCTAAAACGGAAAAGTTTTATATTTACCTGCACCGTACGATACGGTTTGGCTCGACGCCTTCCAGGCACGCCATGCAGACGGATGTCAGATATTGGACACGATTCTCGTACTTCACCTGTGTGCAGACAAGAAAGAAAACCAATACAGTCAAAACATGTCCTCCTGCTGCTGCTGGTGTGTTATGTAAAACGATCTAATAAAGAGAAGGTTCAGAGTGTGGTACGAGCGTTTCGTACCGTTTGGCGTAAAGCATTTGCATAACTTTCAGGGGCAACACTTCCTTGCCGGCAGGTGGCCTTGCTGGCGGGTGGGACGGACCGTTACGTTTAATCGTTTATTAATTCATCGTATGGCAACATACATACATACATACATACTACTGGCCAACCCCACCCTCCAGCAGTCGCAGGTCAATCGTCTGGTCTTTGTCTCCTTCTTTGTTCATGTTTCAGCTACACCTGTCTTCCGCCCCCGAGGAGACGGGGCGGAAGCATTAGTAAATCATATACTGCCATCATAATCAGCTCATGGCTCACCTCATACCTTACAATTTTCTCAAACTACGATGGTAACGACGCGATATAGCTCTATTTGGTCATTATTTGGTGGCGTTATGTACGTTTCAATGGAGGATTGTCAAATTTGGGTCACCGGTGACAATGACATTTTCGTCTAGGACTATTAGAAGTCAATCGTCTGCCTCCTCGTAAGTCATCGTGTTACTTTTGCTGGTAGAAGGAATGTTAGCCTTTTCGTTAGCTCATGCTTACGACGACACCGCCAGCCAATCTCGATTGATCTAGGAGTAGTCATTCTCGGTGTTGAAATGGGGCACTTACCTCAATGCATCCTTTATTGTGCTGCTTCGGGCTGAGGAAGAACGTTCCATCGACCAGAGGGTAGCGGTCAAAGACTAGCATCGGTTCCTCGCAAAGTACACAGGCGACGCGACTCTTGTGCTGGGCAGCTAGCGACGACAGAATGAACAGACGCGTTTCATCGTTTCCGTGATTGCCTTCATCTTCAATCTGGAGTAGAGATAAAGAGAATAAAATGTAAAGCAAACATTAATAAGAAATAATCACTTATAAAGCGTTGGTTATGTGGTTTAAGAACACGTAGCTATTTTTTTGTTGCGAGTTGTTGTGACATAAAAACCAATAATGGAATTATTACTTTAAAAACCATCTTTAAGGCAAAGTCTACAAAACGTTACGACATAATCCTACCGTATCACGTGTTGTTACCGTTCTACTCTAGCAGGAGAAATGTCAACACAGCAGAATGGCAAAACCATCCTACGAATTTACCATTTCTGGATGCATTTTTGCTGGAACCAAGCGATGGGTCCGTCTGGCCTGTCAAGTGCGAGGCAAAGGGCAAGGAACGATTTGGCCGATGGAAAATCTGTTTCCGCTTGCGAAACAAACACGACTAGTCCAGAAGAAATGGCAACTAGACAAAGTTTTTCTACCGTTAACAAACTCGGAGCAGTCAATTTTCATTAACAACTTCTCTCTCTTTCTCTCTTTTAAGTGCCGTTCCGTTCCACATTGAACTCCTTTCTGCATTTCAACGACCGGATATGGACCGGCGACAAGAAAAAAGATACACGACTGCTCCCACAACATTTCATAAAAGAAGGAAAAACACTTTCAAGTATTTTCCATTACTTTTAATGCTTTCCTCCTCCCCCGCACCAGTTTTCCTTCCTTGTGTCCGTTACTTGTGTTGACGCCGGCGGTCGATTCCTTCCGGCAAGGAAACTTGCTGCATTGAAGGGAACACTATTCGAAAGGAAATTGAAATATCTCATTAAAATGCGTTTCCGTACAGAAGCGTTAAGCTGCTTTTCGAGCAATGGCACCGGGCATTAAACGTTCGGAACGGTTCATTGGCACACCGACAGGTGCCTCCTCTCGTAGCGTTCAAGATGTCTTGGTTGATGAACGGGACATGAAACTCTGCCTTCTGGAATGGCGAGGCTGCCCCGTCTGCACAGAACAAAGGCGCGCGCCACTAGGCGCTAAAAGTCGAGACAGTCAGATTAAAATAAACTGCTTCAGAACAAACGCCAGCTCGATGGAAGGGACGAGCGTTTAGGGACTTTCGCAATGCGCGGAATGTTAACCCAGAAAAGAAAAAGACGCGAAATCGAATCGTGCAAACTTCCTATGACTTCAAATCAGTTTGACTGTTCGAATGTGGAGCTTTTCCTCTCGCAGCTGCATTGTCACGCCATACCGTCATTAAGGTTAAGAGATACCCTGTGTAAGACATGGAGGCAACGCTATCTTGCTGCCCTTTCTTTGTTACTTTTAGCGAAGGTTCGTTTGCGATACTTCGATCAAGAATGTGGTTATTATTAAAATAATAAATATCGGAATATTTCTCCGTAGCACTCCTTATGGCTTATGACAAAGAATAGATGGATTATTAATTACGTCGAATGTCCTGAAAAACGACAACCAAATACAGACGTTTATGTTACGCATAACGAACTATGTCTTGTTTGTGACTTTAACTCGGAGGAGATGTCGCAACATCAAAAGCGAGATGTAACCACTATTTAAACATAGGAAGACGATTAAATTCTGCTTTAATGTTCTATCAATGAAAATGTTTGATGTTCTTTATGCTATTACATTTCCTTCAACACGCTCTTGATTGGGACAAAACATCGATGGCACTAACCCTGCAAAGCGGGCAGGAAACTACCCAATAGCAAATTGGATCTGGAAAACTGTCACCTTCAGCGGAATGCACACCACCAGTGTCTTTTTTATGTGTCTGGAACGCTTCATCCCTTTCGATCACAAGTCGCTTCCCACACGCGCGCGCACACAGCAACACAAACACCTTTATGCTTCACAAAAATGCAACAGACAGAAATAAAACTCTATCGGAAGAGCAGCAGCAAAGCATAGCACAACTGCACAAAGGTTTTTTAAGGAAGAAGAGCCAAACGACAGATGTACACCAGACGCAGAGAGCACAACATACTGACTTCCGTTACTGTTCGCAGGTCGATCGGTACGTACACACACTCGAAACGAAGAGCATCGTTCGCTTTCATTTTCTTTATAAGTTAGTTTATGCTGCTTCTATTGCAATCCATTCGCCGCTCTCAAAAACCGATCCGGAAAATGACTCAGCCAAAATAATGGACGCAATTCCTTGAGTGTGTGCTGCTTGAAGGAGGGAATGGAACTCTGAAGTAATACCATTGGCACAACACAACAAACACACGATAGCATCCTTTTTCCCCCATCAGGCAGCTTTCGTGTGAAGATGCGCCAGAGAAAATGCTTACGTGTATAAATAAGAGCTAACAAAGGATGCAATTTCAATTTATTTCTGCAGAATCAACTGCAAAAGATAATATGTGTGCAATGTGTAAAGAAAATATATTCTGCAGCATCGCATTTTAAACGAAATAGAGACATTGAGCAGCAAAGAAAATCCATTTTTGTCTAATTCTATCAAGGGCATTGCTGTTTAATCCCACCGAACTCTTACCAGCGACAAGCAACAGTGCTGTGCCCCTGAAGCATAATCGTCACAAAGCACAACACAAGAAAATCATTACAGACAACGTAGTAGTAGTAGCAGTTCGATACAACCGAAAGCAAAACAAACGACAAACTACAAGTGTGTACACTTAAGCTCGTACAAAGCGAATGGCCAAACGAGGCGAACGGCACAACCAGCACAGCAAAACGGTGGGTTAATTTTTCGCTAAGCTCAAAATTAAACGATTTCGAAATCTGATTACGGTTGCACCGTTACGGTAGGATAAAAAGGACATTCGAGCTGAGGGGAGTGTGGGTTGGCCCGTAAATAAATGGTGCTTGGGGCGCATCTTATTTTGTTCATTTCACTACAAGCACGCCCTGCAGGTAAATGAGTGTACAACCAACCACCACAACACCACCATTCGCTGCTTCCCAGTGCAAAATGGCAGCAAAAGCTTTCCCTGTATCTTTGCAGCAATGATTTTTCCTCTTTTTATGCATTCCTTCTTTCCCAAAAACCGAAAGCGCTTTCGTCCGTCCGCAGTAGGTACACAACACACAGGTTTTGTGAACCCTACTTGAGAAGTTGTTTGCTCGTCCAGCGCACACCTTCATTTTCCCACCAACAAAGAAAGGAATGGCACCACGAAGCTGCAGAACAGTATTCTTGTGCAGTTCGCCAAAACCACCCCGGCACAAACGGAAATGGAAATCAAGCAAAGAAAGGACTTGGTGGTATGGATACTCTGTGCTGCTGCTCCAGCGAAGAAAACAAGCGGAAAGGAATGGATAAATATTATTTTAAATTCTCGTCGAGCGCATTAAGCACCTGATCTTTTGCTTTTGTCACTCAGGCACCATCACGCCATCCCCCCAAGCCAACCAACCAACCAGCTACCTAGCTTCCGGCTGCTGCAACTCAAGTCAACAACGGAGAAGCGTCGCACCGCTTTCAACTCCGCCAAACCATCTTTACCGAAGGATGGAAAAGGATGTTGGCTGTACGGTGTTTTTCCTTTTTGCGATGCAAACCAGACAATATTATTTTTCTGTTCTTCTTCCTTTGCGACAGAGTCCGAAGAAATGGGAGAAAATCGTAAAGAAAATCTCATTCCACCTGGCATTTTAGGTGCATTTTGCAAGCAAGCGGAGTGGGGGTGGGAGGAGGGTCTGAGTGTGACCTGAAATGGAAACCCGAAAGCAATCGGCAGAAGGTGTAAATGCTGTAGCAGCTATTTAAATATTTTAAACTCATGCTATGCATTTTTAACGAGGTCTTTTAAAACACCCGCTCACTTTTCCTAACTTCCACACCATTTCTTCATCCTTTCCACGAGGCTGGTAGTAAACTCATACCATCGGTTTTTATGTTCGCCTAAGCATTGAGAATACGAGACCCGCTTGGTCGTTGTCTTCCGTCCGAAACGAACCATCAAATGGCAGAGGGAAATGCACCAAAACCCAACCAAACCAAGAGTCCCGGCTTTACTGTGTGTGGTGGTGGTGACTGCTGTAGTAATTCTGGTGCGGTTATCGGATTTTTCGGGGAGCAACGAAACCGATAAAATCGTTTACCCCGTTTGCAGGTTTTAGTTTCTTTTTGGTAGTATAAACCAAGCTTCCACAATCGAAAGGAGCTACTTTGCCGCGCATTGCATCGACACACACACACTGAGAAACAGCAACCAAACAAACCAGGCACCACAACCATCCTTCCCCAACACACAGTTTAGCCACCGACAGCAATGTGTTCGACGAAAATGGGAAATTAAGTATCGTATCATTCTTTATTCGAATGCTGGCGCTTATTTTCTGCTTTTCAATAAGGGTGGAATAGCAAATGAAAACTTTTATGTTGGGCTTTAAAGCTTCCCACACATACGATTCAATATAGAACGGAATGAAGGTATTTCAACCAATTAAACCCCAGAGAACCAACCAGACCTAGGGATCAGCACAGAAAGTGTCCGATTTTTTCATCATAATTTTCCCACCGGAAGAAAAACTGAACAATTCATCAACTACGATTCCACCACGCGTAACTGGGTTAGAGCACTGTTGAGAGAGAAAAGCATGAAAATGAATATGTTATGTGCCATAAAAATCATCATCAATGTCGTTTTGGAAAAAAGGAATCCTGTTGCTTCCAGAACGTGTGAAGAACTTACCACTGCACTTGCACTGGGGATAGACAAGATGTTCCCGCAATCTTCAAACTCTACCAGCGCACACTTCTCTTAGAAGGCATCGCACACCGCGAGAGACTCGATGCTACCGAAGGCACACAGACACACTGTAGGAGACACATTTTTCACTCTCCAACCAGAATACAATCTCCGTCTCCTGCCCTTATCATCATGCTTCTCTTAAGGTTCTTCTTCAAAAAGTTAACACTCTGCCCAACCATGTTGCGTGAGGTGCGCACACACACACTTACACACCAAAGCACCATATTGTCACAATGGCAGCTTTCGAGAGCCGATTTTCTTTTATGAAATGTGAGCTCCAACTTCTGTGTGCCAACCATTGTGACGACACGTGGAGCCAAACCCCGTATGATTGGCAACGAGAGTACAGAGCACGCCGCCAAGACGAGAATAGCAGAGAGCGAGAGCAAAAAAGAAGCTGCAACAGCAAACTAACACGAAAATGATAGTCATCATCGTGAGTTTTAGTGCCATCTTTCACTCCCCGTTATGGTGCGGCGCGCCAAAGGGAACTAGACAAGACAGCGGGTGGTGTTGAGAAGTGCACAGGAAGCCGCAGAAGAACGTAACCGAAAACTAACCACAGTGTAAAATAGCGATTCCGCGCGCTGAGCGCGTGCATTTCACTTGTGGCTGCTGGGGAAAGTTTTATCTCACAGAGAGGGGGGCGACGAAGAACACAGCAGACGCAACGAATCTATGCGGACTAGGACTTGTTGCAGAAGGATGTGCCCCGGGACACACAGTTAGAACGAACTACTGGGTTCGTTTGCCGTTCGTCAATGGTAACACGCCCCCCGTTACGCTTTTCCAAGCAAGCTGCTTTCATTCTGCAGCTTCTTCACATTGGAGCAACTTCTTATTTTTTGTGCTCTCTGCTCACAAAACGATTCTAATGCAGTAAAGAAACTCTCGAGATTTCTCTATACCTCACGATGATCCTATGATCGACCATTTCTCGTTCAATCTCATCATTTTCACTCCTCGTTGATTTCGATTAGAATAAAGCTGAGTGAAAGGAGTGTTACCCCTCCCCGGACATCAGTCGCAACAGACGGCAAGACGTGCTGCGAAACGGGAAGATGCTGACTGTAAAACCAGCTTGGGATTTGTGGCGTGAGAGTGTTGGAGCAAACTGGAGCAGAAGGCGAACCATTTTCACACGATAAAACCAGTCAGAGGGAAAGTGTAACGTGTTGCCTTCGATGGGATGCTACGACGCCACACAGTGGCATCAGATTTTCTGTGCCTTGGAGCAAGGAGAGTGTCCCTGTGGATGGTTCAGAATGAAGCGGAACTCTTCCAGGAATAGAGAATGCCATACACACACATATGCTCGACTACACATTATATAAGATAACCACGCTTGAGAAAGTAGTTGATTAATAAAATCAGTTCAATGCACACAAAGAAACAAACCAGGAAGAGACGACTTCCAGGAAGTAAACATTTTAGTTCGTCGACACCATTTCGTCTTCTCCCAATTCTAGATACGGCAAAACGAAAGTTCGCCAACACTACTGCTGCACACGTTTCCACAACAACAGGAAACGGTAGAAGTCATTGAATAAGCTTAAAATGCAATCAAGAGTAGTGTGTTATTGTTTGAGCGACGCCCGTCCAGATTATCGTCTGACGATGTTAACGGACGATAGCTTTGAATGGCAGCTATCGGAATAAACATCCTTAACCGTTCATTCGTTGCAGGCACTACAACAAAATTCTGTTCTGCCATCCAAGCGATCTTTCCTAGCATTTACTCGCTTCAATTGGTGTGTGTTCAGTTGATCCGGAGTGCAGAAACTGCCTGAGCAGGAAAAAGTTTTATAGTTGAAAATCACTTCCAACGGACTTCGCCTGTTACCGGTATGGCTAGATTTGATAACGAAAGATGCACACAAATCGAAAGCGACTGCACGTCACGAAACGAAGAGAGCGTATCCCCTGTTCAGCATGATTGAAATAAGATTACTAAGCTTTTTCTATGTACCGATTTGTGCTGTGCTCAAGCAGGCTTGTGTTAGTTTTTATCCTGGTACTCTTGCAGGAAGCAACTGAACACGCGTATTGGGTGTCGAGACACACAGTGACTCTTCACGACAGACAAGAAGCGTCTGACAGACAGATGTGTATTGAAGTGCAGGAGAGTTGGCATTTGCTGCTACTGCTACTACTGCAGTTTCCTGTGTCAACGACGTGAGTCATGACAATTCGACGAGCGAACGAGTTTCAAAAACATGATGCATTTGCAAACATCACACATTCTTCAATAAACAACGAGGCAAAACACAAAAAAAAACCCATCACAGCCAGAAAGATGTCTGCGTGTTCAAAAAGTGCCTCTTTTAGAGTTGGAAAGCACACGTTACTTGTTGTCGCTTGTTGAATTCGATGACAACAGATCACAAGCTATTGTTGATATTCAGAGCTTCAAGTTTGTGCAGACAGTAAAAACGCCTCGAAACGAGGGAGTTAAGTATATGGGGTTTCAAGCGTTGCGTGATCGTTTAAGGATAAAACAGTTAAAACCCCTAGTACACAGCGCACGCAGACAACACCAGAGCACAAATCATTCACGCAAATCCACTTGAAACAAGTTTCTCATGAAACCAACCGTTCGTCCGTCCACCCGGGTGTGCGGAGAGGCGACGACATGCGAAGTCTTCACATCAACTGTAAGCCGCCGCCACCACCCAGAAGATAGTAACAGAAAAAAATGTAAACGAGTTATAACAAAACCACACAAAAAAAACGAGAACTTGGTCCTGTGCCTGTCGTATTCCTCCTTTTGCATCCTCCTCCTCTGCCCATGTTTGCGTGAAAGCGCGTGAGCAAAATTTTTAAAACATAAACCATCACACACAAAATGCGACACAAACAGACGACCCTCTGTGTTTGCTGGGATATGAGGTCGTCGTAAAAGGACAGCGAGGTGCAACGTCAGTGTGACATGCGGCAGGGTTGGGCTGTGTGTGTTGGGTTTAGTTTTCGTGGGTCTGTCTCGCGGAAAAAAATGCCGACCACCGAAAAGAATCGCTGCAAAGGATGAGGAAAGCATAACTTCATAAATATATTAAACTTTGTCTTGGGTGCCGGGTCGACGCAGCGACTGCCGACAAAGCCTCACTATAAACCACGTCGTCGCTGACAAACCAGAAATATCAACTTTCGAGTCCCCAACGCTTCGCCGCCCGCTGACGAAACCGGGCGCGCTAAAGACGTATGACACACGATGATCGTGTTCTTTTCGGTTTCAACGAGCCTGTTTCAACGAGTTTTTGAGTAGGAGGGGAAAAATATAATCTTGACAGAAAGGAGTAACCCCCCTGGCTTCGGTACGGTTTGTTGATGGAAGAAGCGTCGGCAGGGCAGGACCAAGGAGGTGACAGTACAGGGACAGTTTAAAAAGTGGCTTTGCATCTTTTTTACTGTTTGTATTACTCTGCCTTTGCTGCAGCACTGCAACAGATACTTCGGTAACGAAGGGCGTTGTTCTGTTGCAACAGGGTAGAGAGCAGAATAATCAACCATGAACGCATAAGCGGTGAAGTGCATGTAATGAGGTTTTGTAACTTTGTGGTATTGTATGGATGTGTTAAACACAACATAATATGATTCGTTCCGGACAAAATTATGTTACGTTAAATGGTAATCGATTCGACAGCTTTTTTCTCCCCTTTTCTATGTTGAACCACAACTAAAAATCACTATAAAGTAAAATGATTCTTCGTATCTCGCTTTTCATGTGGATAATCTGTGCTTTTGCCCACTATCAACACGAACACTGGAACTACACGGGAAGCAAAACAAAGCACTGCGCAGCGCAGCAGGCGAATGTAAATGGTTTCATTTTAATGTGCATTTAATTTGATGGCACCGTCACAAAACGTGGTCGTGTACCGAGACACGATCGTGCACTTCACGGATGGATGTGTGTTCACCACCATCGCCGTCAAAATCGTTTGTCCGTTTGCGGTTTATCCGATGGGGACAAAAATGCTCGTAGAGAGTACACATTTCCCGTTTGATTTCCCCGTCCCCCAAACGACGACGCATCATCGGCATGTAACTTTCTCCCACCACACGCGCAATATCGCCTTTATCTCTCTCGGTCGTGTCTCCGGGTGGGGATCCTGGTGTGCATTTAAACGAGCAACATTATCCCTTCCACCGGTATACTACCGCAACACCCCCCATCAGATCGGTGGTATTAGTGGCTGCAGAGCTATACCACTATCTTTACAGGACGACATTTTCATACCACAATTGTGAGCTCTTTAACCTCGGTAAGCGGAGGAAAACAGCATCCATCCTCTTTTCCTATCTCTCTACCCCTCTCTCTCTCTCTTTTCTCCTTGGGAATAGGAAAAAAAACAAGGCAAAGATTAAAAAAGGTTTACATTTTTCTGCATCGATGGAGACTGGAACCAGCAGCCCGGCGAGAAGTGACGAAAAGCAAGGCAAAAAGGAGACGCCCGGTGATTCAGTTGATGAATTCAAATGGCACTGTTTAAGGGGAGCACGTTTGCTGCACACTCACACGCAAACACTCACACCCACCCAGCTCGTTCCGCGGCGACATCATACAGCAAAAACTATTGCCGGGTAAACGTAATTTGTTCCACCTTCACTCTCTTGGTGCCTCTGCCCCGGCTGCCTGCTGGGTTGCATTAACTTCGCCCCGCAGCTTCTCTCCGCCCAGCGATAGGAGGCGGACTCTCTGGCACGAACGCGCACGAGATGAGGTGACGATTGAATAATATTTAAATCAAAATGCAAATGGGCAGTGCGCGCCACACCGCACAACTACACACCCCATCATCAGGCTCATGCTGCCACAGATATGAACAGCGCGCGCGCGCCAGTGCGGTTTTGCAAAACTGAAGAAGCGCATTCATTATCATACACACAAAACTGAAACGACGTTGCACCGGGGAATGGAGGAAGCGAGAATGAAAATATTACCGCGCCAAAGAGCAAGTGCATTCACTCTTTTACTGTAATTTCACCCCTCAATGTGAGTTTTTCTCCACCGTGTCTTGTGCATATAATTGAATGGAAGAGAGAAATTGTTCACTATCCTAACGTAATCATCAATTATGACAGAAAGTTCATTGTAGCCGTTCCCATGCGCTTTCTCTATTTATAGTACGTACACTAAAGCACAAGGAAGATGGCCCCCAGGGAAGGGCCGCGGCGAATGAAATTGAATCAGGGAAGGAAACTTCACACTATGCTGGCGTTTCTGTCAATATTGACACCGCTGCTGGCTGGCTGGCTCTACCAGCAGCAGGTTCTTTGGCGAGGGAAGCGAATGTCCCTTTCTGACGGCACTCTCTCTTCCACCCAATCCACACCCTGGAGTTCTATAATCGATCAAAGAGCTTCGACTTTCCATTGTTTCGCTTTGTCAATCGCCCCAATCGATGGCATAGGGGAGAAGCCGTTACCGATTAAAAGTAAACATACTTCACCCGAGGAGTAGCTTTAATTATTTTCCCGCCGGCCCTATTTACGTCGTATTTCAGCTACCAATCTATCCTCTACACACTCCTCCTCCCCGCTTGGTGTCAAATTCTTCGATCCCATTCCCATTCGATACCCGTTACAATCTCGGGACGGTTTGTTTAGTTACTTCTTCCCCTGCGCGGTATTTGAGAGTACAGACCCGGGGTCCGATAATGGTGTCGATAATTTATTACAAACCGCTCTCTCTCTCTCTGTTAAAGACAATATATCACTATTGCCGGGCTTCGTATGTTTTCCAAACCTCCCAGCAGCTCCGTATACTCCCGCGGCGCGACCAGGCATTTTCTTCGCCTTTCCCCCACAACAAGCTGTCCTTGAGAAGCGCGCCTGAGATGACGACCGGGTGGAAAGGGAGCCACAGTAAATTAAATCTCGACTGGCACCATCAAAGTATCGCCACGTTTGCTCCCTCTTTTCCAATTGATCTCGGGCTCAGGGAACGTGCTGGACCGATGGTTCCGTGCTAAAGCTATAACACGCTTGCCCCGGGATCGTGGAAAGGCAGAAGAAAATTGAACACGAACAGCACACAACAACTTCCTTTCATTGAAACAAATTGTGTACAACTACCAGAGCACCACCACCACCCACAGCATCGAGTGAGTCTTTCTGACGCAGCGCGCAGAAAAGGGAAGATGAGTTGATTTTGCCGTATTATCTTTATTACTTTCGCCTCACTCCACCACTTCTCCCCCGACACACTGATCACACCACCCACCGGAGTTTCTACTGGCGGCACAAACGACTTCGGTAAACATACCTGACAGTCGTGGCGCGCGGTGGTAGAAGACAGGATGACGTCTTCTCTCCTTCGCTCTCTGGAGCTCTGACACCTGAACACACCGGGCAATCCTTAGCTTTAAGCGAATTTCGGTAGCTTCGTTTCAATGGATAGGTAAACAAACGTGGCTCCTACCGCCGCCGACGCCCAACCACAAAAACCACACAATATCCCCATGGCTCTGGTCGGTGTCTTGGTGGGGTGTATTCTAATCAGGGGGGCAAAGACCCATTCCATTCCAGAGGGGGAGCGAAAACACACTCCCCCTTCACCACGGTTCGAATACGGTATAAGGGCGAACGCTGATGAGCGCAAAATCAACAATCTAAATCCCAATCCGGCTCCTCTCCCCCTTCGCTATATTCCATCAACCTCGTCCCCCCGCAGTGACGACACAATCGATCGGAAACGAGGAAAATTTCAGCCACGTCCACATTCCAATCGAATACGTGTCTCTTCTGCTGTAGCTTCAATATCAACCCGAGAGGGGAGGGATGGACTAGTAGAAGGAAACATGAAATACAAATGCAAATACGCCCGGCCACAGGACAATGTTCTTATTAGCATGATTATTTTCCGCGTGGCGTTTCACAATATCGTTGACTTTCTTTTCAAATAGCAGGGCGGAGAAAAGGTGTGCCAGCAGCAAGACACGACTCCCACTTGCCGGTCGCATAATGTACATTATTCAAGTGCATTCGATCGTGTACCGATAACGAGTGGATGATGATGGTGATACGCGCAAACGTAGTGTTTGATTAGCATGATGAGAGGGGAAAAGGAATTTTGATTATTGTACGTGCACAGCAGAGAGAAGTGGAATGTTTCTTACGTTTTTTTTTTTTGCAACAGGTACAACAATTTGGTGTTGGATCGGCAAACAACGAAAAATGGCATCTAAAAATAACGAAAGTTATTTTTATCCTCAAAACAATCGAAATCAACTAACAGTGTCAACAACTAAATGAAAATTGAAACCTTAATTCAACATCATTTACTATAAACGACAAGTTCATCCGCCCGCGTTAATATGTTGTTCATTATTAGCGCCCGTTGGAAATGCTCTATCCTCCCAACAGGCGCTAAATTCTTTAAAAATATTCATCACATCCACAACATGCCCAAAACACATGTGGCGCACAGCAGAATGCAAAGTACCATCATCCTATCAACACCAATGGCGAGAAGGTAACAACAGTTCTTTTTCCAATCGTGTTCCAAACGCACTTGCTACGCTTCCGTAATATACAAAATCTCAGTCAACAGCCGAAACACCGCGGTCGTGCGGACCGAAACTCTTGCTTAAATATTCATAACCGCATGGGCGAGTGAAAAATCCACACAACGTTGTCAAGAATCGGGTTAGTCGCTTTTGCTTTGGCAACCGTACACGCTTCATCACACATACACACCACACACACACGGAGCGCTCTCCGCATAAAGCTCTTTTTTGGCACGAGTTTTCCATGCCCAGCATCGAAGAACCGCACAGAACCACCACCACCACCAGAGCCACAGGTTCCCGGGGAAGAAGACCGCGCGGGAAAACGTAAAAGGTATAAATTTATTTTATTTGCGTACGACGCTCAATAACTCAAAAAATGCATGATTCAAAAACGTGAAACTTCTCCTCGTCCCAACCACGTGGACAAGGGAAAGCAGAGGCTCGAGAGAGAGAGACAAAAAGGATATCTACGGTCAAGCCCCGTCGGGTCTTCGTCTGCTGGTAAATGAGAATGTCATAAAACTCGGGGTGCGCTTTCGATAAGCAGCAGCGGGACAAGCACTTTTACACAACTCCGAGGAGGGCGCGCGCTGTCTCTCCCTTTTCCTGTCAAAAGATCATTTCCACAGGTATCATAAACTAAACCTCGCCTCGCTGGCTCGCTGCAGGATTTGTGGTGCAATCATTTGCACTTCATTGAAATTCGCGACGCAGACACACACTCGGAGAAGCCCGACCGGAATGCAACGTGACACACACCCCGCCACAGAGCCAGGTTGTAAAATTTACAACCGCACGGAATTGGGCACCGACTCAGGGGATGATTGGGGAATGTGATTTGTACGACATATCGATTGAGACTTTTTTGTGTGCTCTCCATTATAATTCTTACCAGCTTAAAACGTGCCAGAAGAAAGAAGAAAAATGTTTAAAATGCGTTCAAAAATTAAAAATTCTAAACCAAACCTGGTTGAAAACTTTTCAAATAGACGCTTAACCTTTTACGCCACGGGACGTTCAACACACTATATACCGCACATATCACATTAAGGCGATGGTCCCACCCATGAATACATTAATAAATGAAAACTGGCGTTCGTTCCTACGGCGCTGTGGGGTTCAAACTAAATCGATTCTACAAAATTTTACCACCCAACACGTCACGTGGCTCACTGCTGAAGCGTAAAACATTTAATAATACATTCACCCCCTATCGTATCACGTGATAATATCGTAGTGTGCTAATTAAATTTGATTTTCCACTAACGAGGCACCACACATAGCAGCCGAGCCGCCATCATCCAAGCCGCTATTTCTAGTGGTAGTTGAAACAGCACACGCTCAATGACGAGAGATGCACCTTCATTAGCTACAACTTTCCACACAGCAATTGCATACCTTGCAGGCGCATACCACCATTACGGATCGTGAACGAACGCGCGCGCCCACATTCACCTTTGCATTTCACAGATACATTAGGACAGAGTGCAACTGCAACAGCAGCAGTTTGGGGCGAAATTTATCGCACCCGAGCGGATCTCACATCCCACACACATTTCAGCCGCCTCTCACTCCAAAGCGAAACAGAGCGCGCACAGGAAAGACAAGTTCAGGAACTCTCCTTAAAAAGATTAAATTTATCTATCTTGCATCATATCTAGCACAGCCAGCACCACGAGGCAAAATGCAACGCTATAAAAAAGAGAGAGGAAGTAGTCAAGCATCCAGAAGAGAAGATCCTACACTTAATGTCTTACAATATTTCGACGTTTATGAGCGGTTGTCATGCCATTGCGCTTGGTGCTGGTGGTTGTTCCACTCTTGTTCCTGGGTGTTGGACGACTACTATACTTCAGAGGGTACTCGCCTCAACAAGGAGGGACGAGACCAGATGAACGAAGACAGCAGCGTGCTGGGTGGGTAGAGATGAATTGTTGGTTGACGTTATTAAAATGTGATAACAAACTACTTTTACCCTCGACGTGGTACTCCACACACCGTTGAATGTTTTAACCAAGCGCAGCGTTGCTCCTTTGTCTTTGGAAAGCTTAAAGGATCCGCCGGGCCGCACACGCGCTCATCCTCCTTTTTCCCGTTGTACGGCATTTTATATAGCCCACGATAACAAGTCCAAACTTCAACTGTGAGTGAAGCCAGTGCGCACTGGGGATAGAAGAAATCGGTGTTGATGCTTTCTCCCCCCTTCAGTCGATGCTGCTGCTGGTGTACACAAAACAGTGCTACAAACGCCTCACTCAGTTTGGTAAGAGGTGAGTGAAGTGTTTCTCTGCCGGTCCTAGAGCACACCCATGGAGCAAATATCTCACCAGCATAATGCACCCCCTTTCTGCCTTCCTTCCCATTTGCTCCACACCTCCATTCTTGCCAGCACGGCGGTGAAGCACACTCGAGAAGTTAGCATCCTTTTGGGAGTGTTTTACCGCTTCACTTTCCAGTTCATTTTCATTATCACAACGCAAAGGCATGCCGCCGCTGCGCTACCGCACGTCCTCGTTGCACGCGCAGCAAGAACAGCCTCACACAGCCGGCACCGGTGTCCCTGTGCGGAGTACAAAGCGCGTCGTTGTCCTCTTACCTCCAATTTTCTGTGCGGTGTTGGTGTTTTTTTGATGGTGTCCCTACCGCTCTCTAACGCTGAGTTTTGCAACAAGCGTAATTCGTGTGAGCAAAGAAGAAAAAAAAGCACACAAAACCTGAATTTGCAAACGAGGAGTGCCGGGTACGGTTCATTTAAAGGAAAGGCCACTACACGATAACCGCAAAAAAGCTCACACAGGATACAAGGGGCAGGGCACGCATTTCCCCCATCTTCTGGAATACTCCCTCTCCTCAAGCTGCAGCAGAAGACGGAAGGTAAAGTGTGATGTGGTATTATTTATGAGACTTTTCGCCGGCGTGCTGTTGAAAAAAGGGTTGGAGAAGTTGCGGCCGTTACACCCGCGCGCGACTCACCGGCGGGGAAAAGTTTATCCTTCTCTGCCAGCTTCCGCGTCCTCCTGTGCATCGGGTCGGCTCTCGCTTTTTGCCATTCTGGCCGACGGGCGCAAGTTCGAAGGGTAATGGCACTTCTCTGTTTCTCTCTCTATCGCCGTAGCAGTTGGTTGTGGTAAGAGTACCGAAACATTCCAAAATACCACACAACACTGCTCTTGAACGCTCCCAGACAAACACGCACACACGTTTCTGCCATTCATTCTAAATACCTGCCCCCTTGACACTTGGCTTTCCATTGGCGGCTTGGCTTCTGTCCGCGCGGTTCATTTCATGGCGCTCACAATGCTTTGGGCAAGAGTGCGTTGTTTAATGGGAAAAATATGAAGGAAAAGGTAAACCGTGGAATCGAATCTAGAAAAACCGAGTAAAGAGTGGGCAAATACCATTTAAGTTAAGCACAAAGTGCATTTTCTCATATAAATGCCTTTTCCCATGCCGTGAATAAGCGAGTGATCCTTCCAAACCAGTCCAAATGGAAAGTTTTGGAATTTTTCATCGATAGTTGGGTACCCTTCCTTCTTCGTGTTTCTTTTTCTTTTTCGTAACGGCGTATCCTGTCATATAGGACCGCGTAATCTATCACCTTCGGGTTTCGAAGTCGCTAATAGAACACTGAAGTACTCCGCTAAGAGCGCCGTCGTTTAATCCTTTTTAGCTCCTACGTTCGAAAGTCTTCGTTGCACGTGAACAAGATTTTAAAATCATTTATCGTTTGATGTACCATACCAATGATATAAGTAGCTTCCTTCTACTTTCGCTTTATTATCAACTAGCTTCTTGAGAAACATATGAAGATGGATATATAAGAACACACATTCCGAAGTGATGTGATAACTACGTCTTTCTTTCAAACGTGCAGATGTTCCTCCGAAACGCCACACATGTACCATCATAATTTCCGCTACCAATCATCTAACCAAGCGCAATATTCCTTCTGTCGATGTACGCATAAAAATAGCGTAACAAACAAACACATACCAAAAGAGAGAAAAATGCCAATAATATCCTAGGAGACAAACATCACTTTCCATAACAAATAGATATGATACGAGACGACGATGGTGTTACGTCGCCCCAGACGAAACGACGAGAGATCGAAACACGTACATCCTCTCCGACAACTCACAGCCAGCCAGCCTCTGCCCGAGACGCATGTTCCAAGAATTGAGTGCGATCAGGCACCATAAAGGATCAACAGTCCGATAACGACACACGGTAGTAGCGTGGATATGGCAGGACAGGTGTAACAGTGCTCACCACACAGCACACACACACGACGCGTACCGAGGAGTTTAATAGTAATAACAAAGATGGAAGGATATAACACCTCCCGGTACGAGGAAGGTACTTCCTTCTTGGCGTACATCGGAAGCCAAAAACCTGGTCTTGACGTCGTCGATGGGGAATTTATCGCCACGCGTGCCCGTCGGACAAAGAGCGGCAGAGGGCAGGTATAGCAAGAGGGATTTTGTTGAATGATTTTCGCATGGCACTATACCAATGATCAAGGATTTCCTTTCTCTTTTTGGGACCAAATATCCCAAACCTAAAAGGACGTGTCGATCCAACACTGTCGCACACACCAACCACGAACCAACGAACGACATCCGGTGAAGACAATAACGATTATTGAGTACGGTGTGTGTGGGGAGTGTGCTGATGACGATGTTATTGAAAGTAAAGTTTCCTATACCGTGTCTTCGCTATTACACCGATCACCATCATGGCAGGTGTGAGATGGTTGTCGTTCATACTGCGGACACAGGGAGCTTCCTATATAAAACGAACACAGGCGGACATTCGCTTTGTTTGCGCACAGGTTTCCTTTGACATGAGGGGAGGAGATCCTTGTAAGGTGCATGAAAGGGGGCTAGACTTAGTAAGAGAGTCTTCGCAATGCATGCCAAGTTTAGGTTGTATCATAAATATTTGGCTAGATGATTGTACGAATTTTGTTGAACCCGATAGATGAAGTAATAAGAGCATTAAGTATTAAGAAGGGAACTCGACATCTAAATAATTTCACTCTGTTCAAAATTACATACAATCTCCTCTAGCATGAGACAGACGAAAACATAGTCTAGTCTATGATCACTGCAAGAAAGTGGTACTGTTTTCAATACTAATGACTGGCATATTTCAATTTCATGCTATTGCTTTTTGCATGACAGATCAGATTTGTTATTTCACGGCAAAGCATTGACCTGCTAGGACCTAACAGCAGCTAACCAAATATGCTCCAGCTGCACGTCCTCTGTCCCCCACAGGCTTCCTCTCTCCTGTCCATCGCATACGGCGACATATATGACACTGAAACAATCTAATAAACTAAATTCTTATGAGGCACCGTAATTACAAATGGCATCTGACAGCTAGTAGCGCGCGACGTCCTTGTTCGCTCCCGAGGCGACTTTGGGGTAGTTCCTGGTGCGGTGGTGATGGTGCACACCATCTCCCGCATTACACCTTCTAAAATTCCCAGCGCCAATGCAAAAGCTTCTGTTTTCCCTTTTTTGTCGGTTCCATTTATTACCCCTCAAACCACCGGAACGCTGGAAGAGAGGAAAAGCGTCACAACCAGCTGTGGCCCACAAAGGACTTTGCCCAGCGTCTGGGACGCTTGCAGAGAGCAGAGAGTTTGCCTCCATTGCGCTCCCACCCCGCCTTCGTGAGACCCGCGTCTTTGTCGCTTCGCCTCGGCACTCTGCAATGATGAATGACAGAACGGCAGCGAACACCTACAGCTTTCGGAAAAACCAACCAGACACCGCTCAGACGAACCCGTCTCGTGTCCCTTCCCGTCTCCTTGCCCGCGCCGCCTCAACCGGAAGCGGAAGAGTGAAACCATTCCGCACACCGAAGAAGAGAAAGAGTTCCGGGTTTTTGTTCCCCGCGTACGATTTTCCCAAGCGGTACTGGCCGAGTGAGAGAAGAGCGCTCTCACCAAATGGCGCTCCACTCTCTCTCTCTCTGGCTGAGAGCGCTGAAGGATCCCGCTCCCGCTGCCTGCACAAGGAACAAATGTGAAACGAGGTCAAAAACCTTCCTATAACGTTATTAGGAACGGAGCGCGCACAAACGAGTCTTCTTCGTTCCTTGTTCCGGGGTCGGTAAATAGTGTGTGGCTGCGGATAGAGTGAACCTTCTTCTTCCGGCTACGAGACGTTTGCGTCCCCCCATCGGTATCGTGTGAGTGTGCGTCCGTGGTGTATGTCGTTGCCCGCGTGGGGCTGCCCAACGCAGGTCTAGAACGAGAAAGAGAGCGCAACACACCGAAGCGATTTCCATCCCCTTCAAGCGTACAGATCAGACTGTCTCTCGTGTGGGAGGATTGCAGAAAAATCGCATTTAGTGGAAAACTCTCGTGGGGAAGGCAGGAAGAAAGCTTGCTACACTTTTCCAAGCGTGGTACTGTGGCCCTGTGTGTTAGTGTGTGTCTTTGTGCTTCGTCATCGTCTACCGAAAGCCAACGAGCCGTATTTTTTCCTACTCCGTATGGCATGTACACACGGGGGAGAACTATTGCTGCTTGTTTTGTATGCTATTGCTTTATCCATGTCCAAAATGAAGCTTTTTCACGTGTGCATTTTTTCCCATCCCTTTCCTGTTCCGGTTGTAGTCTTGATCAAGCTAAACGCCACGAAGAATCTACCCGTATCTCTGATTGAGGTACCCATGCAGAGGGAATGGGAAAATCTTTGCAAAACCTCTAGAATTGGTCCTCATCCGACATATCCCCTATTGAATGACAATTACGAAATGGATAATCCATCGCAATAGAGGGCTTTACACAAAAAGTAGAAGTGCATATCAAGATAGTGGATATTAAACACTAAGTCAAACGAATGACTTCTTTATCTAATGCATTTCATCGATGAGTTTGCCTGCTTGTTTTAGTTTCGAACTACTTCATCCAAGGTATTGCAGTATTGAAATTATTTATATTTATTTATAGAACATGTATTAATCCTATCAGTCGTTCTGTGCTACACCGTCTGGTGTGCTCAGTAAGAATTCATCGAAAAAGCAGGAGGACCTGATGACCAATG
Source organism: Anopheles coluzzii (assembly GCF_943734685.1). Lineage (NCBI taxonomy): Eukaryota > Metazoa > Arthropoda > Insecta > Diptera > Culicidae > Anopheles > Anopheles coluzzii. The sequence goes on along the minus strand of NC_064670.1, from coordinate 31,507,412 downwards.
GGACAAGTAATTCCATTAACTCACTTATCGGAATTGCGAAAGGGAATTGGAAATAAATCCAGGATCTTGCGCAGGACCGAATCGAAACAGGAAAAAAATCCAACAGCACGTGTATCATGGTACTGTGCTTTCCTTCCAATGCATTAACGATCTCAACATTCGCTCACTTGAAGTACGAGTGAAGAGAGTCGATATCAATTATTATCTTACCCTTAGTACCAGTTGAAAATGTTACCAGTTAGGCGAATCAGAAACCAGTCGTACCTGTAAAGAGAGAAAAAGAAGCCAACGCGTCTATTAGTTACGGTGTGCTATACGATTCTATTAGTTAAGGTTCTTCATGCTTTAAAACAATAATTACAATTCAGCACAGATATAATTTTTCCACTTCATACACAATAGCGCCGCGACGGCACTGCAGAAATCATTCCCATTCTTTGCCACGCACGAACAAACCCATCTGCCTCGAGTGTACCGGGCTCATTCTGGGTTCTTGTTCCTCGCATTTGCAATTTAAATTAACCAAAACCCAGAAACTCTACACCCCAGAAAGGAAAAGGAGAAGGAAGGCGCTATTCTGCCAACGTTTGCAAAGTCTGGAAAAGAAACTTTATCGTCCTTTTTTCCCGTCTTGCCTGTCGAGACACACACACAGACACAGGCACGCGAAAACAAAAGCTAACCGAATAAGAAAAACGGAAATCCATTAAAGTTGTGATTGATTAAATTCATTACGAAGGTCGCGTCCTTTACAGCTCCCGGCCCGAGGAGAGTCCGTCTCCGCACGTCTTCGTACAAGAACCTTCAGACAAATGAAAACCTTACTCTGCCCGTGTCTGTCGCTTCCCTCTCTCCCGTTGGAAGATAGAGAAAACATTGCGCGCTAAACGTAATTAAACAAAACGTCAACCCGAAAGAACACCTCCAACCCATAGAGCCTCACCACCACCTACGCACACTGTGTACAACGGGGAGAGGCAACAACAAGCACAAGAAAATTGAGTTGTAACGGCGGCTTCTGGTTGTCGTTAGAACAGACGGGAAGCTTTCCCCCCTTCCGTTCTGCAAAGCTCCGAAAAGAGGAACGGAGCGTTCTGGGCAGAAGCGAGGCCGTGTTATCGCTTAATCCGCACCGCAAGACGCGAATGAAAAGCTTCTCATCTCATCGCGGTCAATTCGAGAGGTTGGCCACAATACACCAAACCGACAAAAACGGCACCGGAGGGAAGAGATACCAATAAAACTCTCGCTGGGCGCTGCTCTGACATTGACATTGCCACCTTTCGTAACTTGATAGGCCGCCTCCAACACTGTTCACACCGACAGCACCACCACCACCACCACCCACACTCTTTGCTGGCAGGCGCGAGGTGGCTTTCTGTGGGTGGCTCTGGTGGTGGCTTATCGCGAACCTTCATCCATCCAACACCGCAAAAATGAGGTTGTGGCTGACTGTTGTGACTGGCTGATGGTTGGAAAGTGCCAAATCTAGCATGAGAGAGCCCTCTGCTGGGGGGTGGGTGTTGATGTGGCATGCTGCCCGTGGCGACGCAAAGGACAGACGAAAGAAAAACAGCTGTTTTGTTTACTTTTCATTAAAACCGATTTACGCGGTCGAAGCGCATTTCAATCATGACAGGGGAAGTGGTAAAGGAAATGATGGGGAGATTGTAGAATGGAGCACAACAAACACCCACGTAGACACCGGTGCAGAGACGTGGCGTCGTGTCAGAGAAAGAGCTGCGCGGTGTGTGTGCAGCATGACGGTTCTACATCCAACTTGGAGTGAGAAGAAATTAGTTTCCACTCGAGCGAAAAAGCGCGTCCAGAGCTGGAAGCAGGAAAGACCAACTTTTTTGCTTTGTTTACTAAGCCTGTGCTGCGCTGTCGGTCGTCTGACAGAACGGCATTAAAATAAGGAAAGCTCAATTCGTAGAACATTGTTCAACAGAGTTCAACAATCAATTAGAAAGCACTCGAAAAACATCGAATTATTTTAGCAATACGTTTCGAGCAATGAGAGCAAATCTTCAACTCTTTACAATAAAATCATGGCCATTGTGAGAGGGCAGTAATAGTAACAAGACAAAAAAGTTACATCCAAAACCACCCATCTTTCTGTATGTCGAGTGAAACGCTATACAATCCGTTGGGTGCTCAAACACTCCACACACAATCGGTGATTCTAAAATTACACCGCGCAAACGATGCCGGATTCAATTAAAAGTTATAAATTTTTATTGTGTTCAACAACTTTTACGACATCGTCAGGGCTCCAAGCTTCTGGTTGAGGGGTTACTACTATGGCGGGATGAAGTCGGAAGGGAAAGACGACAGATTTGTTTAATGAACTTCGAACTATGGCCAATTTGCAATTCCCTCAGGTTAAGGGCTATTGATCGACCCGTAGAATCGGTCGCCGTCGCTGTAAGGACAGAGAGAGCATCAGCTTTTGGGTGCTTTCTTTTCAATGCTTTCGTTTTTTACTTGCGACACAACCAAAAAAAGAAAAGGACAACCACCACACCGTTGCTCAAATTAACCAATCTAGAAAGGGCACACGATCAGCTGATGGCGAAGTGTAGGGGAAAAAAGGAAGACGCTAACAGTACGCCTGAAGTTGAAGAAGCGGTGAGCTTCTCGCTTTTCTTTCCCTGCGTTATCTTCTCTGCCGGGGAAAAGTTTTTCCTGTGCCCTGAGCGAAGTGTTCCGTTCATGGCGGTGGTGGTGCTGGTGCCAAACGCTAAACGGATTTGCTTAATCAAGTATTAATGAGCTGTAAAATATGCTGCTGATAAATGCACTGCGCTGAGAACGCTCAGGGAGAAGAGGTTGAGGGTGTGCAGCATCCGCCACGAAATATAACGAGCGCTGGCGGCCATTGATAAAAAGTCGGGAAAAAGAGATTAAACTAAAACCAAAATCTATAATGTGGGAGAGCAAATAAAAACAACTTCAACAAAGTCTTATTGATGAGCTGCTATTTATGTTAATGCTACCGGTAATATTCACCCCACTGCATTGCCGGAAGCAGTCATTGCAACTAAAAACATTAAAATCAATGTTGGCAAAAATGCTTAATAAAGCTAACAAATCTCAAATACGAGTATTATTTTAATCATTTTGAGCTTCGTAGATCAGATATATATAGTAAATTGTAAGGAGTGTATAACAAAACTGCAACATTTCAAATCGATTCCATCAAATTAATCACTACCAGTTGCAACAAACCATTTACTGCTCTCGCGTTTGAGACAATTTATCGTTCGCTTGTTTCGTCTTATTTTCGCTAACTACACACAATTAGCCATTTTCATGGTCTGCTCTCCTCGTCGATACTGTTACGATCTTTTTCGCGCGCTCTCTCTCTCTCTCCCCTGCACTAATGATGATATAATTTCTAAAACATTAACCTTCCCGAACCGTTTTCCAACACGCTATCGATGTAGACGACTCGGAAAGCGCCGCTAGCATTAAGGGAAACACGCGGAAAAAGGAAGAAAGCCATTGGGAGGGGGTCTTCTTTTTTTCCTCTTTCAAACGTGATAAAGGTGTCTGGCAAACGACCCCATCATTTCCATCTGCCGGCAAGCAAACCAGAAGTCTCTACACACCCCCACTCACACATACACGCACAGCAAACTTTTGGATTGCTTTTTTGGAAGAAGAGGTCCTTGACGCGCTTCCTTCTCGCTATGGCGCAAAACTCTCCCGCAATGAAAATAGCACACCCAACGCATTTCTCCCCTTTCTTTGTGCAACACAGCAACACAGCTTTATGTTGATCCGGGACGGCCAGTTTCCACACATTTAGAAGGAAGCACACCATCGTTTTCATCACTCGACCTCACCCATAAATATGAAACTCTAAACCCCCGCGCGCCGGTTTCTGTTTATAGGAAGAAGGAGCTCATATGCGGACAAAAGGCAAAATAAAAAGGTGAAGCACAAATGGCCGCTGGTTTGCAAGCATCTAAAACCGTACACGTTGAAGGGGTTTAAACACTCATCCCAGCATCAGTCTCTATGGTTGCTTAGGGGACGATTGTACACACTCACCACCGTCGCCACCGTCACAACAACACACACCTTTTTGGGGCGAATGATGCGCCGCTGCTTGTCATTAATAAATCCTTTATCATATTTTCCTTCGGGTGGTGGTGGTGGTGATTGTGCCTCACCGAGCGCCCGGGAGGAACAACTCTTTCAAACTTTCATCGCTGTCGAACCGATGCCGTGTGCTCAAGTTGGAAGGATTATGTTGCCCCACAGCAGCACACGAGAAACAGACACACCACCACTCCATTTCAACCCATAGTTCGTTTCGCCTGCCCCATATCCGATCGTTAAAAGGTGGAACACAAGATGGTGAGCGCCTCCTGCTGCTGCTACTACTGCTCCATCTTTCTAGCGAGAGACGATCTCATTTAGACTGTAATCACGAAAGTATAAATCACCGATTCGAGCCATACCCTGGATACCCGGCCGCCAGCACAACCCCGTTTCATTCCACACCCTGTACTGTGTTCGTCCACTCGATCTCAGGGAAGAGAGCTTTTTGTGTGGGGCTTCGTTTTTCCGGAAGAGAAGCAAAAAATATCCAGTCCGGAAAAAGGTGTCTGGCCGGGGAAGGAAGGGAGAAGGCACCGTCGAGGAACATCTGAAACTGAAACCGAAATTTGCCATTGCCACAGCTGTGCCACACGGCGCGCGCACGTCCTGACGATGCCGGGGCAATAAATTTTCAACACCCCATTAATCCATCGGAATGGTGCACCAGAAGCAGCGCCCGTAAGAGGTAGCAAATCTAGGGGCGGTACCCGGCAGTATCCCTCACCCAACACACGACTATGTCCCGAGGGTCTATGTGTGTAAGTGTGTTTCTTATTCAGACGTAAAAATCTACCAAATTCCATGGTCAGCGATGGAGGCGGACAACACACCAAGCGGCAAAGAAGGCACACAGCAGCCCAGACTTCTTCCCCCGATTGAACCCGGCGCACTGGAAAAATGGATGGAAAATTCAGCCAAAACGATCATTAACCGACCCTGGCAACACTCATGGACGGCTGCCCCCCTCGGACAGTTCACCATCATAAAGCTTTCACACATCTGCCTGCTTCAAGCCGCTTGCTGGCCGCGTTTCCCTTAACGCGTGTCCTCTCTCTTCCCAAGTGTTGGGAAAACATTGGGACCGACCCATGCTGGAGCGCAGGCGGCAATGACATGATATGGCATTTTCTTTTTTCCGGGTGTGGCGCTTCCATCGCAAAGGCAAATGACCTCCACACTAGTCGTTGTATCGCTGCAATTAAACCGATAAAGGAATGCGTTTGTGTGTGTGCGCGGGCATTTCAATAACACACAAACGCCGCAGTTATCGTTTAGGCAAGAAATGGGAAGAAAACAATTGAAATGCATTAAATGCAGACGACGATTTGGAGGGGAATGAACATTGTGTCACCTGCTGCTCAACCTCATTCTCACATCACTGCCCTCTCTTGCTACCCTCCCCTATTAAAGACTTCTCATTTCTTTGGCATGCAACCGCCATCAGGCTGTCCTGGCACAATCAAATAAGGAAATCAATTAGCTATGAATAAATTGTACCCAGCCGGGGAGCGAGAGGTGGTGGTAATATTCAAAAAGTCAAATCAAACGAATCTTGAACTTGCATAACGTCAGCCCCACACACTACACCTTAAGAACACAACCCGCCCACCAACGACCAGCGGAAATGTAAACCTCGTCACCTCGATGAAGAAAACAAACACAACCGCCCCACTACTACGTGTATCTCACCTTTAGAAGAGGGGCGCAATGTTGGAGAATTAGCGTCCATTAACAGCTTCTCTCCCCCCAACGGTAATGGCGCACACGGTCGTAACAATTGACTTGATGTAATTGTCATCCATTTCGTCATGGGCAGTAAAAACAATTTGGGAATGCTTTTAGCCACCCAAATGACACATATTAGAGCGGAGCCGACCGATTTAATTATCCATCCCACTACGACCAGCTGCAGTAGGGGAGGAGAGTGGGTCCCGAAGCTTTTGTGCTACGATGGTTTGCACTAACTGCACACAGTGATATCCTGCATGCACGCCAAAGAGCTTAGGTTCTACAAACACTACCAAAAGCAGACAAATTTGAACCATTTTCACGAGTTTTACGACCGTCAGACAGGGAGCAGCAGGTGGGGTAACGATTACCCAGGTTGCGACAGGCGGATAACCCTGGCCAGGTTGGGAGAAAATTAAAATCGTTATTTTTACTGCATCCTGCTGACAACCACCACATCTGCGCTGAACCAAGCACGGACGCTCTCTACCTCACAAGCTGCTAATCTTTATCCCGAGAATTCTTCAGCCCCGAACTCTCCGGATCATTTTAGTCAATTGCATTCGAGAAAAGTGAGGCTGTGGTGTTAATCTGCCTCTCTCTCACTCTCGTTTCACGTAGAATGCACGAATTCTAAGCATAATTGAATTTATTCACCCGGAACTAACGATATCCAATCCAACGCGGAGGGATGGAGGATCGATTTGGCACCAGCAAACCACACACAAAACGCTCAGGAAGTTAATGCTTGCGTGTGGAAAATGGAAAAAGATTTTCGGGCGCAAAATGGCAGTTGCTGAAAAACTACCCGTGGATAATTCCCATTTTTACAATTACAATTATCACTGGAATGAAACCATCAGTTTTGAGTTTTGGAATGTGTGCTTAAGCACTTCCCCCTGCTCCTTTCCGGAAGACCGATCGAAGGTAGACGCGTTAGAAATAACACAGTGCACAGTACAGTACAAAACAAAAACAAGGCTCTAAAACACACCGACCGACCTTTTCGAAACAGAAAGTGCGCTCATGAAAATGCGATATGCACACGGAAAAACCCATCAAGAAATACATTTTCCAACATCGGGTCGCGGGTGAGGACCATCCAGGGAAGCAAGGTTGTTAGCAGTTACCTCAACACACACAAAAAAACCTCTCCTCTCTCAAGGTCCTCCCATCCTCTTAGAATGGGTTTGAATATTAAATTTCACAATATGACGCCCGTTAACGTTCTCGTCTGCACCTTCGCAGTACGGGTGAGATTACCGGTAGTGTCGGGGGGGTCAGATGAAGAGGCTGGGTGACGCACAACATTATTGCCATTATTATTGGCTAGAAGAGATGATGCCAACAAAACAACACACAAAAAAAATGGGAAGCGACGACCCGAACCGCATAAAAGCCCGTAGAGTATATGGCTGCCGGCGCCACACCAAGAACAGATTATCCTGTCCAGACACCGGTACGCGGCGGGGTACATAACACCTCCTCTTCTTCCTCGGAGCAGCATTTGGGGGAGAGGGGGTAGTAGCGCCGCGGCTGGATGGTGTCATCAAGTTTAATTCCTCCCGCAGGCCAGAGAAAAGGGTCCAACAATATGGCTGTGCGCACTCGTCTCTCGTCCCAACTGGTGCGGTGGTGGAGCGCATTCTCACAGTACAATGCCATTCATCAAGGAAGGAAATCAATATCACGGATGGAAAAGGAAAACTGGCGCTTGCCAGCAACGCGCTTACAACAACATCAACAACAACTGCTTTTTAAAACGATGATAGTGAATGCCTTTAATGCAGGATATTTTTCAATCAAGAGATTCTTTTAGAATGTGAAAGGATATTTTAATTCATTCAACCTTTCCTGCACTGTTAAATGCAGTATTTAGGGGTGTAAAAACCTCATTGCAGTACATTAATATAAGCACACAAGAAAAATCGTACCAACTGTTGATTTCCACAGCGAAGATTGACCTCAGACAACTGAAAACGAATGCCAATCTTGGATCCTCCTTGGCCAATCGGATAACTTCATTCCGATGCCATCAGCCCGAGGATGGAAAAGCTATGGTTGCACCACCCCCTTCATCATATCAAAGGACAATCGCCCAATCGATTTCGCACAGTCACATATACCAATTTAACTCGCACGACGCGCACCACGCCAACCGTTTCCTAACAAACTGAAGAAGGATTTTCTTTGTGGCCAGTCACGCGTGAACGGACCTCCCAAACGCATTACACTAAGCAGTCAAAAAAAAAACTGAGAAAGCATATTCACCCTGTGTTCCTAAGGGTAAGCAAAAAAAAAGCAAAACAAAAGCTTCGATGAGTATAAATAAATAACCAGCAGTGACCGATGGCTAACAGTATGTTTGTTTGCGGAGAAAATGAAGTCTTCGGCTAGAGCTAGCCGGTCCTCCTCTCCGCGTATTTGACGGTTGGAAAATTCACTTTCACACATGGAAAAAGGGGACACGCTAGCCGATTGTACCATCCGTGCGTGTGTGAAAGAGCTTTTGGATTCGTCTTTAGAATAACAAACAAGCTCTCTCTGCTTAGGCAACCCGAATCAACAGAATTCAACCAACCGAGCAGAACGAACGCATCCTTTGCTACGAGGACTTCCAGTTGGATGGTTGGAAATCGTTGACCACATATCTCATACAAAACAAGCACCTCCTTTTCTTCGGGAAGCGCGCTGTTCCGTTTTTTTTTGGATTGTATTGCTAAGGAAACCTTTTTATTTAATATCCAGAAAACCCCTGACCCTGATATAGATTATCTTTACGTTCCCCAGCGATGCCATATAACGCCGTAACGCGCACAACACATTCATATTAATTTATTTTCATCTCTTATTGACTTGCTTGTTGATTCTATTGCTAAAGGAAGAGGACTTCTCCACATTCGTTTTAATAGTAAATGTATAAAAATCAACAACACAAAATGTATTCAACGAGATCGAACCGGCAGCCGTATCCATCGGCGAGATTTAATTAATTGATATGAAAATTGATTTCCATCATCGCACGACCATTGATACTTCCTCCTCCCATCCACCACACGTGTAAATATTATTCCGCTTCCGTACAAAACGTTTCCTCTGTCAATCGGCTTTAACGCTGAAGGAAATTTAGGCCGAAACGCTCTTCCGCAGCACCGGGGATTAAGGCAGGATAAAAATCAGTAACCTTTTGACGTGTAATCGACCCTCTCTGCCTCTCATCGTTTCGAGTCCACATGCGTCCAGCTCACAGACTGATCATGCCACAAAACGGAAACCACACTAAACACACAATAGCTGCAAAAGACTCACCGGAAAAGAAGCGAATCTAATGTGCCCCTATTGCCGCTTTTTGCACACAACGCACGCCCATTAGCTTTTCTGTTTGTAGCAGTTTTGCGGAGCTTCGGTAGAAAAGGGAGCAACATAAGCAGGATTACACGCCCAACTCGGCACGAGACACACGACAGTACCACTGCTCCTGATGACAAATCCGATCGTCCGGAAGCACAAAAGGCATGGGAATGTATGATTGACAGTTAGCTACTTCCGCTACGACGTTCGATTATCGATGCGCTTGTCATTCAATCATCATCAAGCATTGGTTCAGCTGTGTATTTTTTGTTTCCTCTTTCTGTTGGTGCATATTTTTGTCAAGCGAAAATCTTTTTGCTGACAAAAATTGCAAAAATTTTTATCAAAAATTGTTTTTGTCTAAATCTTTATTGTTTTCGATATATGCTGAGATTAAAAAAAAAACAAATTGAGCCGAAGAAAATGAGTTCAAAATGAAGGAAATTTATGAAGATCTCTTATATTTCTTTTTTTTAAATATCTCAATCCAATATATCTCAATCCCTCTACCTCAACGGCAGCAATCTCCATTCCACGACATCAAAACGCCACACGCCACACGATAGAATGCCACGAATTGTCCCCCCAAGTCCTGAGCCTCGTCAGGAGTGCAATGAATCGAAACCGAATCAACAACTCAGCGCGCTGACACGATTATGACGGACGGCAAAGAGATCGAATGTTCGCGCGCTGCCCTCGCAGACATCACCATTTGTGTCCTGTCAATTCGTCACCTGAAGGCGAATCCAACTCCGGCAGACGACGACAACAGCAGCAGCAGCGCGACGGAGACCATCATCAATAAAAATCAAGCCCTTTACTTTACAGGCAAAAGGATACATTGTAGCATACCACCATCGGCATATCTCTCCGATCTGAAAACATAAAACAAGTGAACGTGGAGAGTAGAGGACACACATAGTCAGGACCTTACACACACACCACCAGGTTGCTGTGCTGCGGCAGCAGTTGAGCATTGGCATGGAGGGGATGAGAACACATGGAGGGGATGAGGAACACTTACAACACGGCGCAGTGGTGCGCGCTTGACAAATTGGAAGCGACCACATGGCAAAAAATATCGACACAGCGAAGAATCAATATCCGCGTCATGCGGCGAAAAACCTGACAATCCGAGAGGACTTTGGCCCCGACAAAAGTTGGCGGCGTCGTCGGGGTCGGACTCGAGATGCCCGGTCCCGTCGGAGGTGTGGTGTATGTGTGTGTGTATGTTAGGCAACAAGAGCATAACCGAATGATCTTTGCGTTTTCCTCTTCCACTGGGAGTCGGGGAGCATCGGAATGACTGAAAACCAAATTGGATTCGATTAGACGAGTTTTTTGTTCGTTTTTATTTCACTCGTACCATATCACTCAAACTCTTAACTTTTGCCTCCGGAAAACAAGCGAGCAAAACGCAGCAGCAGCAGCCCCGCGTCCGCAACGACAGGAAACATGGTCACAAAAGGTCGTAAAATTCAATATCGATTTACGAATGGGACTCCCCCATCGTAGGGTCAGAAAAAACAAATGGTGGCGCAATAGTAGGCAAGCAGCAAGTTTCTCCATTATGTTTGAAAGAGCGTGCATTTTCTTGTCCAAAAACCAGACAGCCAAAAACAACCGATCCAGCCTTTTCAAATACTTCGACGAAAAACCGAAAAAGGATTTATGTTGTTGCGAGATTAAAAAGGTATACAACAACTCACACACAAAAGCCCTTTTTAAGTGCTCTCTGCTCCCTCTGTATTGGTCGTTTTTCGAAGGAGGGCAATTATCGCCAACTGCTGGGAATATATATCCCCAAGACCTTGATCTCTAATCTTATGCCACTTAGCAGCAGCTTTCATGCAGGATCACCACCATCAAGCAAAAGAGAGCTTCAGTATGTTTTGCTCCAAAACTGACATTTACCATTGACAGAATCACACACAAAGACCCTCTCCCCCGAGGGGAGAAAAATAGTTCTTGTCACCAATGAAAGCTAAGTGCTCGGAAACGAACGAGGATCTCCTATTTATCCTTCAATGGCTATTGTGTAGCAGTTCGGTTTGGAAATGAGATCCGAAGCAGCATACCACACTGTGCTCGGATGATGCTGGCAACACTACCAGCCAAGGAACCAAGAAGCAAGCAAAGCTCTGCGGCTGTTGGCAATCAATTTTGCTAACGACCACAATAATCTAGCCTCAACGCTGAGACTCTATCGGTGTGTGACTCTGTGTGCAGCTGAGGGTGGTCGTTTTTTCCGTTCTTCACATTTCATCACATCGCGCGTGTAAGGGTGTTTTGTGTAAGAAAATTGTCGAATTGCGCATACCAACACACAGAACACCACACTGCTAGACGCCGGTCGGACACACATGAATTAGCCCCCAAAACCCACGCGACACACAGGACCCACACCCTTCTTTTCCCTACAGAAACGAGCCAAAGTAATGGCAGCATCTCCACAACATTAACATGTTATCAGCTGAAAAGATAATCGTTCTTCATCCTCCGCTTCTCTGGCACACATACAGCTCATACCGCAAAGCGACGTGCGAATGCGCATAGAGCATGTAACCACGCAAGGAACCAAAACCACGACGAATTCCACCACGCGTGCTTGCCGATAAATTCTTGCTCCATAATGCACCAACAAGGGCAAAGAGGACGAAAAGGGGGAAGGATTTATCTTCTTGAGCTAACGGTCTAAAAACAACAACAAACAAACTCAACAACACCGTGCCACACCGACCACGCCAAAAGCGATTTTTGGTACGCCGCTCGAGAAAAAAATTACTTTTTTTCGTGCACAATATAAAGCATAAAGCTCATATTTACGGGAGCACATGCTCAAACAGGCACAAAAATGCACACACCTAAAAAATCCGTGTACGATAATTTACATTCTTCGCATTTTCCATTCCATCCACGAAAAAGTGATAGCAACGCACAAAAACACTAAGCTCCCGGCGGCACAGTTCGCGTTCGCGTTACAACGACTAAAAGTTTGTCCGTTGGCGTTGAAAATACAAACACGAAGGTGACGACGAACAACCCTTACCGGCCGCACTTGCCAACACAGCTCGGAAAAACCAAACCCGGGGAAAACCGAAGTAGAAAAGCCTTGGCATAGGCCTACAAATATCCACCATGCCGGAGAAAACGAGAGAGAGAGAGCCTACCGCCGGCATTGCGCTCAACACACATGCCAGCGTCTGGCAGAAGCGTACACACACACCGTCGCACGGGTGTTGTTTTCCGGCTTTTCCTTTCGCTTGGCCTTGAATGAGAAAACGGCAGGCCTACACTGTCTCCGGCCTGTCCAGACAAAGTCGTCTGGCTGGGCTGTTGTTGTTGTTTGTACATCGAGAGAGCAGCGAGAGACGAACGAACCCGAAACCTGGTCGGAAAAGCGCCCGCTTTTTCCTCTCAGATTCAAGCCAATGTTCACTCAAACGCTCCCCGGTCGTGTTGCTGCTGTTTGGTTGGGGGCTTTTGGGTCACGCCAACAACACTAAAAGAGGCCTCTACCGAGCAAAGTGATGACTCGCGTATGTGCGCTGTGGCGTGTGCTGAAACGTTCGACCACCACCCCAGACACAAACGGTGTGACATGTTTAACGCGATTTTTACGATCGATAATATTAAAGCGGAAGTACTGCAAGCGGATGTAAGGCGTATGAATAAGGATTAGCGCGCAGAGTAGTTAGAAGCATAACCAGAGCTAATGAATCCATTAATCTGTGTAATTCAACATTTCAAAGGCCGTGTGGTTTAAAAGGCACAAATTAGGCGCATGTTGAAAGTGTCATAATATTAAACTCTTTAACGCGCGCCGATGGTGAGAACAACACCTAAGAAGGTGTTCTGAGCTCTGCTCCTGATGTTATGGAAATAAATTATCCCAACTCATTTCACGCCGGCCGCTTATGGAGTTTGTTTAACTTAATATCATAAGCGTATGAATATTCTCCCATTTAACCACCCACCGCCTTTTAAAGCTCTCTCTCTCCTCGCTTTGCGACACGAGGCAGAATTGTAGAACGAACTTTTTACACCTGGCCGCTACCAATCCTTTCCCTTTCGAGCCCCTTCAAACATGTGGAATGCAATGAATAATTAATAAATTCCCCGATTTCATGCTTTAGCGTTGAACCTCGCACGGCACTGGCAGTACACTACTGTGCGAGGTTCTTGCTCGCTCGCGGCAATTTAAAACGACTCCTTGCGAGGCGCTGTTCGATTTAAAGGTAATAATATGTACAATTTACAGACCTAAACCAACATAAACGATGGTTCTACCGGTATCCAATGGTATAGGTAGGAATTGTCGTTGGAGTGTTGTGAAGCTGCCATTTTAAGCATTGCGTTAAACCTTCATGTGTTTAAAGCATTCAAGGCATAGCACCGCAACACAAGAAGATTGTGATGCAAACTCCCATGCTAAATAATTCAAGCTTTCACAAGTCCCAGTCGCGCTACCGCCACCACAATGAAACAACCTGTTGCAAAGAAAGTATTACTTCCAACTTCGGATATTTTCAAGTTCAGATAACTTGAAGCCTTGGTTTAGGGAACATGTACTCGTAAGTAATTTAAACTCCAACAAGAGCTATTTTTGGCCGTTCGTCAACCCACCTTCGCATAGGATTAACGTACTCGACTCGGGAGGCGATTGCTCCCGGAATCAACTTCCTACACCGTACATCACTCTAATGGATTTGCATATTTTATCATCGATCCCTCTCGTCCTGGCCCCTAACCCCCCCACAGCCGTACCATCATTTCCGGCGAATAAAACGAAACGACACAATGTGTGTGCGCACACAATATTATTTCGTATTCCGGGATCACTCATCCTTTCTCAAAGCCGCTCTCTCTCTCCTCCAAGGTAGGACACCAACCGCAGAGGACACAGAGACTTGACGTGTGTACGGGGACGTCCACAGCACTTTGTTTTGCACAGCCTGGGTTTCTTTTTTTTATTTCTCCGAATTCCCACGGTCTCTAATCCTCTTGGTCGGATGTTGTCTACACACAGCGTCTACCAAACGTCTCCACATACCTGCCCCCCCCCCCACCCTCTGTGCCGAAGCTGTCCGCAGCATTCGATGCGAATGGCATTTAGAGGCTAAACGCATAAGCAAATGGACATTTAAATTCTTGGCATTGCCTTGACTTCTCGGGAAGGAAGAGGAAGAGGTCAAACACATCTAATGTCAGTGACACTTTGGAGCTTACCAAAAAAACCGCTCAGAAATTAAAACCCAGCCGAGCAGAGGACTGTTGTCGCTTTCCACCACCTTCGCTTTCATTTAAAGGGTCTCTTCTTCGCCGCCGGGGCTAGTGGAGGGTATATGGTGAATAATTCAACTTCACATTATTCCGCTATCGGTGCCGTTGACCGAAAACGGAAAGCCCATGCCTTCAAGGGATATCAACATTAGTCCGGGGGTTTGGGTTTCTCTCTTGGCGGCTGGGAATAGAATTGCATATCTTTCGTACCACCGTCGTGCAGGGGAGGGGGGCTCATACTTACTTTTCAGACGGTATGCAAACATTCCCTAAGCAGAAAACTTCCGCTTCATAGTTGACGAAGGTTAACTTTCTTTAAAGTGTGTGTGTGTTGGTTAGAATTCTTCAATTTCCGAGACGTAAATCGAGGTTCTTACATCCAACATATTTTTTTTAAATCAATGCACAGGAATGTATTCAAAGCTCAACAAAAATGCGTCAGGAGAGGAGCGATTCAAACTACGCCGCAGACACATCGCATCCTGACGCGCGCTTGACGAATTCTAAGTTCACTTTACATGTTGCGCCCCTTTAAAAGATCCACATCTCCTCACCATCTCCCATCACTACTCGCATATCGCGCCCCAGCCGAAGAGGTGTTTATGCAATTCAAATGGATGTGCTGAACGCTGGAATTCGCTGATGGACGTACGCCGCGCGCGGCCGATAGCGTAAGCGTAATATGCTGGGGCCGAGATTGCGGCCGACGAATTGAAATTCGCTCACCTTGGCCGCCGGAGACAGTGGAATGACCGCAGTCGCGTTTGCAAGAGGACGTTAATGTACGCGAATGCGCGTCTACTACGAAAGGCCCCGACGACGTCGCCGCCGTCTTCGTCGTCACTGAGCAAATTATGCACCGCCAACAATGAAATGCAATGCGCGCCCTAAAGTATGTCATCTCCGTTGAAACGAATGACCAGAGTTGTTGTTGTGCAACAATCGTCCTGCCAACTTTTATCTCTCACCCGGTCACTTACGGGCGCGGGGACAAGCTCTGTCAAAACTCACAAAAAAGGGCGTGTGACGGATGCTTCTCTTCATTCGGTGATGCAATAACGGAGGGGGGGAACAAGGAGGGACCTTTTGTGAGTCATAAAAGCAACTCCGCACATCGTCACAAACAGACGATTATTTAACAACTCTCCCTCTCTCCTCCATAAAACTTCCACTCTCGGTTTCTTATCAAGCACAATTGCATGATGTTCTTGTGTCTTCGTCTTCTTCCTTCCTTGCACCGCGTGTAACCCACTAAAGATTCGCATGCGTTTCACGCAGGCATACAACATATGAGGGCGCGCGCGTTTGCATCTATGTAAGGCTACCCCCTTTCGTAACCGCTGCTGCGCCTTGCGTCGGGGTTCAGCTGAGAGGTTATCGCTAGCGAACGAGTGATGCCTACGCCCAACCATGCGCGATTATGCACCAGCGACGACAGCCATCATCATCATGCTTCTCTCAACAATCGCTGCCAAAATGCCAAACTTTTGTGCAAACCGGCCCTACTCTGAACAACACACGCTTGACACACAGCGAAGGTTTGATAAGAAAAAGACGGACACAAATCAAAATGTGCTCGTTGCCAAACTGGAGCAACAGCAGTTTGATGGGAAAGCTGCACAACAAGCACCGCAGCAAACCAAAAGGATCAACAAGTTCAACACCTTGATTAGATTAAAGGTTCGAAATATTGTTTGTGTTGCTGTATCGATGATCTGGAAACAGTCACGGGTTGCAGTCACGCTCTTGGAGAGCTGTCACAGAGTGAGAAACGTTGTTCTGATTCTGTCTGATTAATTATATCCCTCCCGAACTCCCCCCTCTGTCTCCATACCGCGCGCTACTGCATAATTTCAATCTCCCTGAAGGTACCTGAGAGAAGCATACAGCTCAACCTCGCATCTACGTACCTCTTATTCTCACCTGTCTCGCCTTATGGCCTGAAGTTGTGGGTTACTACACTCGCCCATTGGCTTCGAGAGCTCCAAGAGACAAATCGTGCTCACACACAGATTGCATATCGAATGAGATAATATTTTAATCCGGCTCCCGTTCACAACCCGCCACTCCAGGGGAATGGTGGCTCACAGGACGACTTACTTGGAGGAGAGGTCCGGATCTGTAATTCTTCAGTTTTGCAGCGCCAATGCATTATATGCACACGAGAGTCGGGGCAAACAAATGTACCTTGCTGCTACATCAACAAGGGCACCCCCGTTGCCTCACACCAGCCCATCCCGCCAATTCCCACTTTCTTGTCCACGGGATACGGGGTACACAGAAAGGGTGGACACAAACTCTACGCGAAAAGAGTTGCATACCTTGACTTTTCGATCGATTTGGAGCATTCGGCTGGACGCGGATAAACAAACAGCAGCAATAACTTTTGCAATGCGAGCAAACACACTGATACGTATCTTAGCACAGTCACACACATATACATTCACGTCAAAGCTGTCGCTGTCAAAAAGGTACAGAAAACTCAATAAATCGTGAGATCGTTCCCATTGCTTGTCGTGTGGCACTGACAACAGTTTTCACGAGTGGAATGGGGGAGGTGAGCTGCTGTGGCAAGGGAAAATATTCTAATGTGTACATTTAAATACGTATGATTAAGCTAACCAGGCTGAAGGGTGTGTTCTAATGCATGTGAGAGATTGACCTAGAAAAGCGTCTTGTTTTGTTTTGTCGCCGTGCATTCGCGGTTAATAACCAGCCCGCTGTCTCGCTCTCTCTCTCTCCCTTGACTTCAAACTTCAACTGCTGTAAAGTACATACCCCATCATCGTTACAGCAGCCTCTCCACACAACTTCCACACACCGCACGGTCAAGTGATTAGCCTCCTCTCCTCGTGTGATTGCGTTCTTCGCACAAATATCAAGAGAGCCTCACCCAGGACTGGTGGTGGCGGTTGTTACATGTCATCTGGTGCACGATTTATGTAATACAGCGCACAGAACTCTCCTCCTACGGATACATCACCACCACCGCGGCGCTGCTATACTCACGGGCAGTTCACGGACGTACATCGTACATCACACGTATTGAGGTCGGTTTCGGATTTCTAAGACCTTCTGCACCTCCTCCTCCACGCCCCTTCTGCGTTTTGTCTAATAGAAACGGTTCAGAGTATGCCCAGCCGGGGGCAGCCCAGCAGCAGCAGCGGCATCGGGCAGGAGAAGCTTAGGCCTTTTACCTTGAGCGCGGCCAATGCCCTCCCTGGGGGGTTTATGCCGCGCGTATAGGCCCGGCTGCTGCACCAAAGTGCAGAGGACCTGTGCAACTCACCCCCCATTGCAGCAGCAAAACAAGGGGTGGTGGTGACCGAGAATAGTTTGCAAACGACACACAACGACACACAACAACAACAACTAGCCATACTGGCGCTTGACCGACTACTAATGGTAGCCGGCGGAATGACGCTTTTGCGCATAGCAGTGCCGGTTCAAGTGCTTGGTTGGAAAAGGAGTGTGTGTGCGGGGGAAAGGGAAGTCGACCTACTGAACATTTTACTAATAAATTTCAATAGTAATATCATTTTTACGATCAGTTAAGCTTTCCGAGCGGGACTACGACGACTTCAGGCCACTCATATGGCCCGACAGTTCTCTCAATGGTGACTGTGTGGGCAGATCGGGAGAAATCTATAAGGAACTGAACACCTTTTTGTCTAGCGGTGTTTGCCGTCTATCTGGAATGTGTGCCTCATGCTTGACGTGCAGTGCACAATCGGTAGTTGTTTCGCTAATTAATCGTCCATTAAGGATAATTCTTTATTGCCAGCTAATTGCAGTTGAACGGTATGAATAAAAAAAAAGTCACCAACCCCCACCCAAAAACATAAGCGCATGGAAATGCACTATGCATAGAGAATATAATGGTGACACTGACTTTCAGGGTGCAAGTCACACACATAAATTTACCTGCGCCGGATAAAATGTTACTCGCGCAAAGCTAACGCACCAACAAAGTTCACGCAGGTCTATACTCCATACATTACATATTACACCCCCCCCCCCCCTCCTCCTCGAATGGGACGAAAAACTCCTGCAGGCCAATGCACTCTCATCACATAGGGTCGTGACTTTTCCTTTTCCCCCTCCTTGCATGCGCTTCTCGCTACTTTACGCAACGCAGTGATGACACACATACAACACACGGTACACACCGGCACTGTCAATATCTTTTTCGCACACCGTTTGGCGTTAGACGTTTGATGATGATGATGGGGACACGGAGGATGACAGGGCGGGCAAACAAGAAAACAAATTGCATCGATACAAATAGCACCATTTCGGGGTGAGCGCGGGAGACGCATCAAAACGGAAGTGCGCGGTCGGTGGAAGCTATTTGTCTTAGCCCACTTTGCAACGGCCCATCCTATGGAAAGGTGAAGAAGAGCGACACAACGCGGCAACATAGCCGGGGTATATACTTGTACAACCGTCGCATCGACAGCTGACAGCTTCACCGCCGCCCCACGGATGTTCCCCGATTGGCAATGATGATGTCATCATTAGCGTGGCGACGACACCCCGGTTTTAGCCGCACTGCTCCCCCGATATGCAGTTTTATTTTCATTACACTGTCTCGCTGGCGTGAGTGAATGGTAAATATTGAATTATACCATCACACACCAGGAACAGAAGTGGTTGCAAATATTGGGGAGGTTTAAAAGATCAATTTGAAGGAAAAGGCACTTTTTTGTGAAAGACGAGCTGCAGTCGACGAACACACGCTTTAAGTCACAACATCACCTCATTAATGAAATGATGTTTTTTTTTTATCACGCACAATTCCTTTGCTGCATACAAGAAACAGGAGAAAAAAAACACACTGAAACCATAAGTACCATGTCATGCGAAATTGAACAACGCTTCAATTAAAAATAAAACCCATCTGCTGCATCCAACAAGCACGAATTGCCCCCACAACAGCAGCCGCATCTCCAAAATTGCCTATTTTTAACGCTGTCAGTCAGTTTTAATGATCACTCTATTCGCGCAACCGGATCTTAACGTTTAACATGCGCTTAACCCCCTCCAAACACGGCAAACCAGACACTTGAACGCGAAAACAATAAACAAACAGACGACAGGCAGCAGCAAACAAACAAAAAAAAACAGCACTCCCAAATACAAGAATCGCTCATCAATCGAAGGGTGACAAGCGAGCGAAATCTTCTGCAGGAAGATTAGACAGAAGTAAAAAAATGTAAAATAAAACTCTCCTGTTCAATTGGGAGTGTATTGTAAATGGGCAAAAAACAAATGCAATCACGACACTCGTTTTTTGCTACATTCTTCGTCCACAACCACACACGGAATACCCAGTACCCCCTCCTCCCCGCTGTACTCTTCTTTTGACTCCGACGAGAGATACATTGTAATCAGCTGTGTTTGTGTGTGCGGCATCGATCGCGTCTTAGAATTGGATTCCAAATTAGCGTCGTCCATGTGTGCTCTCTTTCTACGCGGAATTTCGCGCCGTCAAACACTGCAGAGTAGAGGCTAATGGCCTCCTGCCGGTGTGCAAAAATAAAAACAACAAATCCAGAAGCCGCTAGCAGTTCGATTTAGAGTGTGTGTCAAAAATCTAGCAAAAAGAAAGCAAGTCATTAACCAAACCGACTCCTAGATGACTCCTGGTGGCTGCTCTGCAAATCTTTCTGCAATTCTTTCTCGTTACATGCCCCCTCCCAGCCCGATGTTGTAACGATGTTTCGCCGGAATGATGCCACTGCTGCCGGCGCTTCATCCAAAGATCACGGGGAGAGATGATATCGTTAACCTGAAGTAGTACGGTGTGTATGAGTGGGGAAGGTTTGATTGCGTCTGGCACCGATCATCAATCATTTGCGAAACGATACAGCACCCGGCCACACAAAAATATAAAATAATAAAGCTTACCATGACCTGGGTGGGGTCATAGGGACTTACGCCTCTTGTTCAGGGAAGTGGTGACTTGAATGTTTCGTTACTAATCGGTACCAACCGTCCTAACCAACGACATTTTTCCCACGAAGACTGTGGGGTAAGCAGTAAATGTAATCGATAATGTTTATTGAGCAGCAGTGATTATCCTCACACACGCCCCAGCAAAGTGGATTTGGGAGAGAGAAAGAGCTGGTTGGAAGGTCCTGCTATGGAGGTCAGTGATTCTTCCTACCGACCAGCAATGCTCACTCGACACTTAGAGAGAAATGGAATAAAATTACTTCATCAGCGCTAATTAAGAAAGCGCAGAACAGTACCCAACACGCTTGCCATGCCTTTGGGAAGCGTACCTCGGCCGAGTCCTACCGCGCTAGTGTGTTGCATTCAATTACTGCCGGCACCACACACCCTGCTCGTTGACATACGCACTCCATCCTGAACCGAAGTATGTTGTGCAAATTGGGAAACGGAAAAAAAGGAAACATCAAATTCTGCAGCTGCACTTTTGGGGCCAGTCACGTACTTGGGTGGTGGTGCACACATTTAAGCCACACATCCATCGGCGAACGTTTTCAGCTCTCTCTCTCTGTTCTTCCTCCCTTGCCCGTCTGTCCTGTTTCTTCTTGTACACAGGCACGATGTCAATTTTGCAAATATTTAAAAACGAAAAATGACACAACTCAAAAATGTGGCCGCCGGCAAAGACGCGCCGCAGCAGCAAGCGCACACACTTCAATGTCTGCCTGAATCGTTTATTCATCTCACTCGCGTACCGCTTGTCTTAACAAAGGGGGTTACACGGGCAGGGAATGGGTAAGAGATGATGAAACACTGGCGCGGTTACACAAACACACTCCACACACAGCCTTTCTTTACCCACAAATCCTTCGACAAACACAAAAGTACCACAGCAAAAAAAAAAAAGACAACAAAAAAACTTGTATCCTCGCAATTCCTTTGCATATGTGCGCGACCAACTCTGGGGACGAGAGCAAAAGGGGGGAGTGTTTATTTTACAAACAAATGAACCACCCAAATGCATCATTTTAATAACAATGCACATATACTACACCCCATGTCCCCCTCGGCTCCCGTCCCGTTTGACAAGCTCCTCTCCTCTTCTTCCCTCTTCTATGGTACACACCTGCTCCTTACAACACTCTCTATGTGCGAGTGTCCTTCCCTTTCCAGCCCGAATCGTGCGCGTCTCGTTGAATTTCAATGCATATGCAATATCCCACCAACAGTGCGCGCACTGCACGCACAGTAAAAGCAGCAGTCTTTGGGTAACCGTAGGCTGGGTGGGAGGCAACCACATCACCAAACAGCGTTGACAAGCCGAAATGGAACATAGCGGACCATATTTTTATGCTTTTTTTTTCTTGAATATAAAAATACGAAACCACACGCATAAACCACAAAAAGGGGGGGAGCAGCAGTGACAGTACGTTGCTACGACACTAGGTGAAAAGAATCAAGAAAGCACCGGATGATATGAGACCGCGTACCAGCAGACTCCTGTCCTCCTCCTTCTTCACCGTTGAATGTTTTTGACAATGATTTTGAGTCGTTTGCGCTGTCTCGTTATTACATCTGTTATTACCGTGCTCGACTAGAATTGTCATTACTTTACGTTAACCAAAAAAAAAACTGTGGACAATGAAATAGGGGAAGGTGGGTGTTGATGCATTGTGGAGTATACATACTACCTTGTATGGTTCACGCTGGGGGAGCTCGTATTCCATATTCCAATAAAATGTTGATGACATGTACAGGGGGAGGAGAAGAAACCACAGCTTGCAATTCGCACACACACACACATACAAATGTACAGCTATGAGTCGGGTTGTCCAGAGCTAGTCCTTTCCGCCCTCCAATGGATCCAAGTAACAAAAAAAGCCCCCACTCATCTGCATGTCCTATAATCTCGTTGTTCATATTTGTGCCCCGGCCGTGTGAGTGCACTTCAAGAAGGGTTTTGCGGATGCACTTTTGCAAACCATGCAACGCTTTTAATTGTTTTCCTGCTTCTTTTTTTGTTTGGTCCCCGTTTGGCTTACTTACAATTGTACAAAGTGCCTGTCAGTGGCAACGTACGAGAGAGCAACCATTGCAGCCCAAAACTCCAAAAACCGAAGAGGTTTTTGACGTCGAAAGGAGGTTAAATAAATAGCGCACGGAGGAGAGTAGGGGGTGGGGGATATAAACGGGAGGGCGCGGCAACAATTGCTGTCCGAAAAGAAAACCGCAAAACCGTTAATAGAACACTTCAACCAATTTTTTTTTTATTTTAAGATTCCCGATAACAAAAAAAACATATCTACAATGGATATACAATGTAAGCGCTGCACTCGAAACACACATGCAAGACCAACCGGGATCTCGGGGTTAAAAGCAATCAGCAGTGAAGGCTTACAAATGAATCGCATATAAATCATCCTTTCGATACGGGTCAATAAAGTGCGGGTTCGCCGCCTCTTCAGCGTTCAATATTATTTACACACGATTTTCGTCTTGAAGGGTAAAAAATGTAGCCATTTTTTTTTTCAGCCCTACAAAAATCGTCGATGGAACGACACCGCATATAGCACACCACACCTCCACTCCACAAGTTCGATGCGCAGACGACGAACCCTTGAAAAGAATAAGAATGCGAAAGCGGATAAGGATCCCCCCAACAGAAACTCGGTCACACAGAGTAATGCATTCACAGTGTAGATGCACTTTTCATTTTCTTAAACCACCTCCCCCGCTCCCTACGCATGCACATTGTAATTTATGTTAAACAAAAAAATAAAAGACATTTCGATGATTCGTTCCCCCTCCACGGTGTGTTGGCCGGCGCACTAAACTAACCGACTCTGACTGGCTGAGTGAGTGAGTGACTGACTGACTGGCTGACAAATGGGTATGCGTCAAAATGGGGTGGCGAAACAGAGCACACCCACTCCCCACCTCATTCACCCCTCTCCAAGGTGCCAAGTGGTAGCCAGCTCCACATGGCACAGTGCAGGTTTTGTGCACTTACAAAACAAAAAACAAAACGATCACACGTCCATCCTTAACTAACCGAAAATGTGCTGCTGGCTTTACCACACCGCACGACCGTGGGGCACAAACATTGATGAATGAAACGCAATCATCATCAGTCATATTTCGGTGTTCGGTGTGCCGTACTGTGCCCCAGCTGCAGCAGTATTCTTCAGCGTCGTTACGTACACATCGTGCGCGCGCGGATCTGCATTTTTTATGGGCCATCTCTGCATGGTTGACAGTCGCATTGAAAATTTGCATTTCCCACACCCCTTGGGGTCGCGGCGAGCTGTGTGCGTACGTACAGTGTCCCCACACACGCACCATGAATGCGCACACAGTACCCACACGCACAGGAGATGATCTCTGGGCTTTTTTTTATTTTTTTAAACACAAACAATTGCAATGTTGCAAAAGAGATGTATGACGACAACGACGAGTTTTCGGTTTTATTTTGCGTTTTCCTTTTTTTCTTTCTTATTTTTCGTGAGCCATATAACACATCGAAAGAGCCAACCTCAATTTGTGCAATGTGGTAAAGGAAAAGGCATACGCATACACGTACGTATACCACACAACGAGGCAACATTTTGCAACTGTCCCTACGAAGGCTGTCGTCTGCACAAATGCCTGCTGCCAGCCAGCGGGGTTCATTTGCGTTCAAAGGAGAGAAAGCCAAAAACCCGAAACCCACTTTTTGGGAACCTGCAGCATATGTGCAACAACGGAAATGCATCACTCGCCTCCCCCTACTACCTCATCCGTCCTCAACCATTCCTATGTGAAGATGAGTTTTTTTTCCATTGCTCTTCTCATCTCCAAAAAAAAAGTTCAAAAAGATGTCAACCGCACATCGGCTGCGCCGAGGAGGATCACATTGCCGGGAGTTGGATGTCTTGCGGCTACAAACGGAGTTGTATTTTTAGCATCCAACCCAGATACGCGCGGTGGGAAACTGCATATTGCCTGGGTTCGTCCCACCGAAACACACAAACAAGTTAGAGTCCGCTAGATATGAGACCATGCCGCCGCCCAGTCGTTTTGCGAGATAACACAACGCTTTCTTTACCGTTCATCCCAAGCTCGAAAGCAAGGCAAACACAACCAGACAGTCACAGCTAGAAGCAGGACGAGAGGTCGTAAAATCAATCACAAGTGCGCTCGCGAGGAAAGTTTTGACTTGCATATGCTGCATCCCTTTATGTTCCCCTCCCTCGTCCTCCTGGATGTGAATCTTGCGTTCCCACACATCGGGCGTGTATCATTTCACTAAAAGCTTCCTATGCATGATCGTATCGTAAATGTTCATTGCTTTGCTCCAAACAACCGTAGAACATATTGGCCAACCAACACAAGAACGCATCTCTCGCGGCCCCAGAAGGAGAAGACATTTGAATATTCCCATGATGCGCTGGGAACTACACTACTACCCAAGAACACAACACAACTGGTAACTATTTCCATTTTGCATAAAGCGCATAGAGTGTGATCATTGGGACGGTAAAACTATCGTCAACGATAAACATCGTTATTCCGAGTTCTTCCGCTGTGGACAGGGCAAGAGGAGGCTGGCTAGTACATACGGGAAGAGTAAATCGGTCTGTCAAACAATTTCAACTGCCGTTAGTGAAAACGGCTCCTGGGGGTAGAAGAGCGAGCGAGGGAGAGAGCGTTTTGTCAAGTTTGTTCACAACACACACCCGTTTTGACCCTTCCCTTAGGATACTCGAGCTCGAAGTGGTAAGCTTTTTCTAGAACTGAAGCTGGATGTCAAAGCCAATGATGTCGAACGAGAGATAGAGAGAGAGAGAGAGCTTTACTTCTAGCACCATCATTTGCATGCAGATGATTTTTTCACACGCCTCTTTTCGTCATTCGACATGTGGAAAAACGGAAAAGTGATGCCGGCAAGAAAAAAAACCCCCAAAGGATAACGACGCCTCACATGAAGTGAAAAGATATCGTTCGCCCCAACCCTTTCTGTAGGTTGAAGCATATGAAGCTAGCAGCCCGGGAGAATATCCTACGGAACCCAAAGAGAAATGAAGCCAAAGGCACACACACACGCACACATTTCTGGCTTATGCTTTCGTTCCATCCGGAAGGACCGTAACTCTTTACTTCGCAGAGATAGCAACGGCAAGAGAAAGGCGCAACACGACTTAGCAACTGTCATTCTTGCGAAAATATTTCCCATACCCACTGGGGCCGCCAAGCACTGCGCCATCCCCAGAGTTCATATCTACAAAGCCCATAAAAAGTTATAGTATGTTTAAAAGTTCATTCATGTGATAGATCTCGCACACACACACTGTTTCATGGCGAGGAAAAAGACGACACATAACGAAAACAACAAGTTTTCTAATACTGGAGCGAAGAAGACAGTTTGTTCCTTCCAACTTCTCTCCAGCCCAACAAACTGTGCCGAGGCGCCGCGCCGCCGGAAAGGAAAAGCTGGATCACGCAAACGACATTATTTAGAACCCTTTCACTAATGCCCATTTCTGGATGATCATATGTGTGTGTGCTATTCCTGATGCGCTCCCCTTCTCCATCTCCAAAGTTTCGCTTTCAATGCAGGCCATCTCTTCCTACCAAAGCAAAATGGTATCTTCGTGGTATTTTCTCTCCCAATGTACACATTTTGTTTCGTTCCTTTGAAACCTCCCAAATATAGCTGCTGCAAAGCACCTACCTCAATAGAGGATGGTGTGGTGCAGCAGGGTGTTACGGTGGTAGCATCGGTGAAGTAACAGATTGAAATTGATCCTTCCCGAAATCGTTTATTTATTCAAAATGGCTTTTTAAAAACACACACAATCTCTCTCTCTCGTCTGTTGCCCTCCTAGAACAGAATATCTCTCTCGTTCGCTAGCAATGAAGATGCTGATTCGTTTTCAGCATAAGAATTTATTTTTACGATCACTTTTTCCACCACTTAGCTTAAGGAGCAGAGCAGCGTCGCGTAAAAGAAATCGCCAGGGCGGAGTGGAGGATGGCAGCAAAACCATCCCAAAAACCGTTGCCCATTTACGTGCTTCATTCAATTTTGCGCTAGACTGCGGAAATTGTACCACTGTGTGTTTCGAATGGTGGCTGGGGAGCTAGTAGTAGTGCGAGAAAATGGCCAGTCCTTCGAGGGGTCGCGTCAGGAATTTTCTGCACACGTAACAGAGGTTTGATTGCAAGCCCCGGATACGACTCAATAGAAATTGTAAAGATAAACAATTCATGAATGAAACGAACCACAGAGAACGGTGACTAACTTCAAGCTATTTTGATGAGATTGCAAAACATCAATGCTTGCAGAAGGGAGAAATAAGCGACGGTTTAATATTTTTGACATCATCGCAGCAGAATACAACATGTCTTTTACTTACAAGAGCGTATGGTTTTCGCGTATTTGACAATCAAATCATACCTGAAACGAAAAACAAAGAGAATTTAGCAAATGGCTTACTAATCTGGTTCATCTTTAAAGAGATAGTGAATGATTTATTGCTCCAGGGATAATACAAAAAACATTTCATTTGATCAATAGCTGGACGACGACAGTTGGGAAGAAATATAGAACACATCCTTGACCACACAACACACTTTGCCCAAAACACGTGCCTTAAATCGGTCCCCGTGTAAGAGTTAGCCGAAGATCCTGTGTATCATCATTACAAACGCGCGGTTGTTTCCCCCGCGTGTGCCCGTGCAGCCCCGACAATAAATCACAATTCACACACCGCCAACTTACAACATATATCGTTCGCTTGTATCCCTTGTTTTTCGCTCACCCTAAAGGTGTGAGCGGCACCACACTGCACACCCCAATAAAGCAAAATTTCGGGAAACTCAATCTCAAACGATAACCCAATAATTGATTCTCTATTGAAAAAATTAACCCCACTATCATCGCAAGAGACAACTGCACACCCCAGCAGCCACTCTTACCGGACGACGACGACGGAGCAACAATTTATGTGCTTATGCTTCTCACAAACCACACCACAAGCAAAGGAGACAATTGTGCTGGGAATTGTGGTCACGTAACAACACACTAAAATCACACATTCCGTCTACAACCGGAACAGCGCGCGAGTCTGGTGCCGGTGGACAATCTTTGCCTTGGGAAAATATGGAAGGGGGTAAAAAGGCAGCCGCGTTCAGGCAACCCATTCGCGTCGGTACAACACACGATTATCCTTCTTTCTGCGCTTTCGAAAGCGACACTACTCTATTGACCACCACGTTACACCACTTCCGGACAGCGAAAGGATGCACACAGACACATCTCCCCTTCGGCTGAGTGTGAAACATTTACTCGATATTGTGGCCTTCGCGTTTTTTTTCTCACCCACCCTCTCTCGTACTCTCACTACACACCACACCAAGGACGAAAAGCTGCAGCACACCACCGGTGTTGGGTGGTGGGTCATTGTTGTAGCTTATCGGTGGACGATGGTGCTAAAGTGCCACACGCGTGGAATGATTTACTGACATTGACCGCTGCGCGTCGTGTGTTGGCCCCATCGCACCGGATATTGTTGTGTATGTAATCTGTGTGTGTGTGTCCTCTGTTGATCGCGATCGTAAATCACGTTCGCTCAGCAGTGGTGTGTGTCTTGCTGGTGGTGGTGCTGGTCCTTCATCACCACAAGGATTTCTTTAATTTGGTGAAGGGAAGTAGTGGGGGCAAGGAATCGGCGAAGAAAAGAAGCAAAATACCATAGTCATTGGCATTTCTTTTCACTTTGCGTTGCGTTAATCGTGAAACACAGCCAGAGCTCCAACGGTGAAAAAGGATGTTTTTTTATATGTTGTCATTACAACAACTGAAACGCTTTTATGTGGCAATTATTCCGAGCTCGTAAATCTTTTTTCCCCCCTCTACCCGCTTTGTGCCTTTTTTCGTGCTCATGTTTTCTCTCTCTTTCCCTCTGATTTCCAATCTGCTAAACGTTCGAATTGATTGGTTCATTAGCAATCGATTTTTGGCTTTCGATAGAATATAACTCCACACACACAAACGCACACACAAAACACCGCCTGTCATATAAGTAATACTGAGCTGGCAGAATAAAACAGATAAAAGCAAAAATCTAATATCCGATCGGTTTCAATTGAACACACAAAAACAAATTTAAGATCCCAAGCAAACACAACCGGCTCTCTCCCGCCGCTTACTACTTTTCCCAAGCTCAACCATATCGAACCTTTTAACTTCGTGGCCATTTTTTGTTCCATTTCTATTTGTGCAAGCAAAACGAAAGAAAAACCGAAAAATCCACCAAACCGAACAAATCTATACACGATATATCCATAACAGTGACGGGTAGGGTAGAATAGATTTTCCAGTAGTAGCCAGTTTTTCCCGATCACCTGAACATGCTGGCTTGTGCGTGTGTGTGTCCTGTGTGAATACGATTGGAAGAAAACTTTCACCTCAAAACAAACACACACGCGCGCGTCCCGACCGACAAACACAACAGAGGCTTGGTTCATTCGGTTTCTTTATTAGAGCTTTTTTTCTTTTTAAAATAGGTGATTCCTCCATTGCAAGCCTTATCCGTATCCTATTCGGAAGGGATAATCCTCAATTATGGCTGTTTTCTTATGACTTCTATCGTTTGCTTCGTCGTTCGATATTTCTCTAGCACCGATGCTGCGGCACACACACATGGAACCCCTTCGAACTTCGAACTCGGAGAGTTTTGCTTTATTTGGTCCTTTTCTATTGATTCCTTCTTTATATTTTTCTGCTCCCTCACACGATTTACCCGGCTTGAAACCGTCTCGAAAATGGCACATTTGTCCGATAGGAAACTTTTGACACAGCGCCATAACCTGTGTCTTCGTTCTGCTTTCCTTCTGCCTTCCAGTTTCGCTGATGGCTGTAGGCAAGGGTCTAATAATGGTTGATCCTGATGGGGAAAAGTTGGCAAAACAAACACGCTCTTCTCTCTCCCTGGCAGACGCCCACCGTATAGACTTGCCTCCCTACATCCCATCCAACTGATTTCTTGCTCAATTCAGCTTCGAATATGAAAAGAAATCGTCAGCCACAGACAACGCCAATAATCGTTGCCCACCCATTGTACGGCGCGCGCGTTGTAGTAACCAAAAATCAATCCGGTTTATTAATTTCCGATAATAACTGACGCAATTACACGACTCAAGCAGCTTAGAGACGGGTTCTAGCAGATCAACTTTTGCTCAACCACCGTTCGCGGCTTCGAAAACTTCCACTTCTGTGGAAGCTACTAATCGGCAATGTATGATGTTAGTAGAAGTACGGAATACTATCGTAGATGCGTGCACACACACAGCAGATGCATACACACCTCAACTCCACATTTGAAGACAAGTATTGCGAGGTTGCTAAATTGAAAATATTGTCTGCGCTTATCGCTCATCCAAGACAATTTCAGCTTCACTCAACTTTAAGATCGAGCCATCAGCCATCTTGACCGTTTGTGTTTACCCAAACGAGCTCCTATTGCTTGACAAACTCAATGGGAGTCAATTTTTTGGCAAGCAGATGTTTTCTCATCTCGACGTCCCCGCCGCAAGACGACCACAAGTCGTTAACCTCTTTGGCGCTGTTCCAAGAGACAACACACACAATGCACACACAGCTCGCAGCGCTTCTGGGAGGATGCTGCCTCGTCAGAAGTACTACTCTCAAGCAAAAAAATGAGTCAAGGAAGGAAACCCATTCCATACCGAAATAAATGCATTTTCATTAATTTTATCATCAGCAGTTTTCCGTCCGTCTCGGGCCGCACACACGCACGCCTGCAATAAGCCACCTATAGCAACAACAACGAGCACCAAAAATGCAAAACCTCGTCGCCCATCAATCGCCTGTGGCAAATGGTTGGGTGTGCTGCATTTCGCAAACCCTGCAAAAGGGTGTGGTGATGGTGGTGGCGCACTGCTATGGTGTATGCATTATGCGCATCGGTTGAAGAAGCCAATAAAACTAACGAGGGGGAGACACACAGCCAAAGCGACTTGTTAATAATTAAGCTTTACGACACGACGAAGATACAACTTTCCAGCCATCCAGACAGTGCCCCGCACTCGCAGTGGTACACACATAGCAGAACGAAGAACGTACACAGTCCTCCGTCCGTCTGTGTTTCGAGCCGCGTTTTACTTACCGAAAATCACCCGGGACTCATAAACTAGCTCGCGGAAACACCCAACTCTCCTTCAAATAGTCGGTGGCGAGACTTTACTTTAATGGTTACATTTTCCCGTCCTGTTGCTCTGCCCAGCCAGCAACCACAACACACGCTACAACACACCCAACTACGCGCGGCCGCTTAACGTTCGCTGCAATGTGACCCCACTCGTTCTTCTCACCCAAACGACCATCGTCATTGAGCGGTATAATTGAGTGCGTACAAACGATTTTGCATTCCATGCCGCTAGCGGGCAACGTGAGACATTTCTCTTGTGGACCAAAATTTCACTTTCCGCCAGTGTCCTGATGGTTATGGGCGATGATGATGTGGCTAATTAACACCACCGTGGACAAGGAATCATCGAACTCAAATATCGAGTCGTGAAGCAAATGGAGGACCATCATACAGTTTACAGAATATTAATGTTTTTTGTAACTGAAGCAACGTGTAAAGGCGAGCTAAAATTGTCAGAAAACAACCGGAAACAAGCTGCTCAAAAAAAGAAAAACATTGGTATTTACAATATGCAGTAACAATGAATAAAAATATCTATTTGAAGTTTGAAACACGAATGTTGTCTTTTGTTTCAATTTATTCTTTTTGTGACAAAATTAAAGTTTATAACCAAATTCTGCACAACAAAGACGTCTGCCACAAAAGTATGTACCCGTTTTCTTGCACACCTTAACGCTTGACAACGATTTTGATGACACTCCCCAAGTATCGGTGCTTTGGCCAGCACATTTTGGACGTTCTTGCAGTTCATTTACGAGTTCCTTCACCGGAAAACGGAAATTGTCATCCTTTTTTTGTCACATTTTTCCCACCGCCAACAACTTCATTATCCTGCGGTGTGCTTTTCTGAACCACAACGTCTTGGAACATCCAAAGAAAAAACACACACGGAACAACTGAAGACGAGTCGGCAAGACATTCGCGTGAGGAAATAAGAATAATGTTCCGAAACATTAAATTTATGATCCTATGGCGTGACAACGACAGTGGCGATCACGATGACGACGCGAATGACTCGGCATTCACACAAACACACACACCAAAACCACTGTGCCAACGCACACTGTTTGCGAGATACGAGACAAGGACTGCAAGGACCAAACGAACAGCAGCCAAGTTACCTTACACCAACTTACGGAGCTACGCCACCACCCAGGGACACTTCAGACATCCCGGGAGTTTGGCTAAAAGAGCATACACACCACTGAAGCACCACATTCGCCCCCGGTTCACCACACGTTTATGATGTCAGGCGTCTTTGGTCGCGAGGAGCAATGCGAGTAGAAAGCGGATCATAAAATTACACTTACTATGAATCGAAATTAAAGGTTCTCCTTTCTGGTTTATGAAAAGTTCTGGCGAAAGACATTCGCAGTTGTTACAGTTTGTTTACATTCAAGTACGAAACTATATCACACCCAGTTAGTATCAACTGAAACACAACTATTGTCTTCAACTAGTCATCAATTCTTGCAACAGAAATCTCCTAGAAACATCGTGTTTATTGCTTGGTTGCGTTTCTTCACAATCACTAACGCATCCCCCAATGGAAAACAGAAACGTCTTCCATCTTCAAAAGCTTAAAGTATAATTCATTGCCCTTCGGTGCTGTTTCCTACGGAATATTATTCAGCTACTTTTAAAATCTTCAACTGAGGCAGATCCTCTTCATACAACCGATTCCTACTACACACAAACTCCCATCATCCAGCGTAAAACGAGAAAAGGAGGAAATGCCTGAACTGCCAGACGACAAAGGCAACACGTTCTGTCACTTCAAAGCGCTCTTCTTCCAAAGCCATCGTCAATAAACAAACTCTAGCGGCAAGTCCCCGGTGTTGCGGTATGTTTCGGAGATATGTCGAACCAAAAACGACGTACACACAGAGAACACTCTGAAGTCATTTGCACGTACGAATAATTAAATAGGAAAAAAAACTATCCACCCCAAACGAGTGTTGGAAGAACCGGTTGTGCTGTAGTTTGGTTGCTCTTCTCCAAAAAGAATATCACATAATCAACTACAAAAATGGCCCTCTCCTTCCTAACATACCCCCCCTCTCACAGCGTGTGTACACTCTGAACGGGTAGAAATTAAGCGTCAAACGGCTCCGGATAAGGACGAAGTCCGCACACGGACGAACTATCGGAGGGATCAAAGCGAGAAGCGACCTCTGGGTTGGCAGATAAGACCTAAAAACCACACCGAGAAGCACAATGGCATGTCCAAGCAATTATGGCATGTTTATACCGAGCTAGATTGTGTGATAGTTGAGGACTTCAAATTGTCAACCACTTTATAGGAGAGGTTAGGAGAAAACAAAGCGCAAAAGCTCGTTAAAGCTGGGCTGTGTCAGTATTGTGTTGCAAGGTCCCGTCACACTCACACTTCTCCTCCTCCCGGCTGGTGTGCATTTTTTATCGGGGAGTCTGGGGGAATTCTATGAGCGTCGGGAAATAACACATTCCACATTTTGGATTCAGTTCATGAGGACGGAGTAGTTAGATAACGTCTAATGGGAAGCGTCATTGGAATTGTTAAATTATTGAATTATGTTGTACATGTCAGTGCTTGTGCCTGTAATCCTTGAAATTTCCAGCGGAACAATAAAAGCACAAAACAAAAATTCGCATTTTCTCATTCCACACGGAAAAGGAAGTTCTGTAATGTAAGCCATACGTTAAATCGAGCATCTAACCACTCGATATCGACCAGATAAATCGTTGCCCGAGCGTGAAGAACTTTGGCCATTATGACACACCCGCGCGGTCAACAGACGACGATCCTGACCGGGGGGGAGGTAGTGAGACGAAGCATGTGGAGAGTGTGGAATCGATGCAGAAGGGCACACAAAGCAATCAATCGCTTTTCCGATGCCACCCACACCAGGCAATCCTCTGACAACCAAACCTTGGGACTTCGCTCTGGTTGCTGCAACCATAAGGATAACAAATTGTATCGCAAATCTGATTAATGAACGCACCAGACATACACACACACATGCCACAATCCACAATAGTAACAACAGCGAGTCAGCGATACGCGCTCAACCGATACCCACCCACACGCTGGCAAAAGGAGGTGTCTAGCCGCCAGCCGACGGGAAAATTACTCAACCATAAACTAGCATCATCGTTCATTTTCCCACAGTTTCCTCTTGCACCATATAAACGCACGTACATACGCACAGCAACCACACATCGGCGGTCAGTGATCGCAGACCCGGAAAATCCTCGACCGTGTGGATTTCATTTTTTTATCGGTTAATCCAACTGCTTCTCCTCTCCGCTGTATCCCCCTCTTTTTTTCCTCCTTGGACTAGGACCAGAGCAAGAAGAAATGACTTCATTGACGCTTTTCCGCCGAACCTGTTTTGCTTCCACCAAAGCATTGCGGGGAAATAGAAATCCTTGCGCCCGAAAAGCAAGCAACCAACTCTAGCAGCAATGTGCTCTACACACACCTTTACCTTTGAAGGCACACCCATCGGTTCCTTGGGCATTCGACACGTTCCTTCCTTCCTTTTTCTGTGGCGGTTAGAGAGACGTGAACAAGTTACGTGTAAAACATTTTAATGAAATACACTTTCTCACTGCGGAAATTGGCCACACACGTATATGACAAGAGCACGAAAACAAAACCAAAAAAAAGTGGTCGGTGAAACCCGTGGGCGATCGTTCCCTTGCCCGGAATAACAACACACTGGAACCGCGCTGGTGGGATTCCCTAAATCACCAAACGACCACCTTTTTCTCTTCGGCAATCCAATCGGATGCTTGAAACATTCAAGATATACACGAACCGCGTTGGCGCGCGTCTTCTGGTGCCGGGGATAGGAGGAGAAAAGGTAGTTGAAACCTAAATTACATTTTATCAGTTCGTTAGTCCCGATGTACGCGCGCGCGTTTAGACTTCGCTTCCTCTCGGAAGCATGCGGGAGAGAAGTACATATGTGGGAGGCGCAGGATATATTCTGAGAACAGTTCGATGACTTGGCCGCAAGGACTTTTCCTGGGAATGGAATAAACGGAGACAACCGTCTGCGTCTCTCTTGCGCAAAGATGATATGGCTAGTTATGCCGATATTGAGCCGGTCGGTGAGTTGGGTGCTTTGTTGTAACAGCTGAAGTTAATTAATTCAAATATTCAAGCAAGAGTGAGTCTCTACGCATAAAGCAGCCACAGAATACACACTCTGGAGAAGTAATATTGTAGAAAAAATCATAGAACTTCTCTGCGGTTTTGCTCCGATCGCATTTCGAAAATGGTTTTCGCAACTGTAATTGCCCCATTAAACCTCTGATAAATGACACTTGACAACAGACGCTGATAATGAACAGCGAGTTGTTACGATTATGGTTGGGACTATCGAGACTATGCTCCATATCTCGCCAATTCAAAGTAGGTGAACGAATTATTGAAACTCAAGGAAGTCATTTCAATTCGGCAAGTAATAAAATTTTATCCCTAGCGGCACAAGAGCTACTTGTGAGAATAATTAAACATAAACAGGTTGTTGGCTGTTGATTAATGGTTATTTTTGTCATCATATTGATAAAATTGAATAAAATTGAAAAAACAATTGCAAACGCGTAGTTTCTGTTTTAGATCTGCAAATAAGCATGCTTAGTTATCTCTGCTCCAATAAAAACACTCTTCTGCAGATCTGAAGTACAATTTTGGGGGAAATGAAGTAATACTTCAATCACATTTTCCAAACAAATGCACCCTATTTACTGTCGTAAAACTCTATAGCCATTCATTTAAAGCTAAATTCTGCACAGCAAAGCAGATACTCCTACCCTGACTCAATGTATTCTTCGTTCATCGCACTTCCACATCCCGTCGCACCGCTAAATTCGACGCTAAAAAGGTATTGCGAAAAACAAAGTGAAGTCATTTAAGCTTAATTCATTCTTTTTGGTATAGCCCTTAATGAGCTTCGCCTGTTGGCTCCTTTAGATCGGTTGGCTCCCCCCTTTGCTACTTCGAATACTGCAAAACAGTGCCCAAAACATCCGCGAAAGGACACCTACAAAATGTCTGTGTTTCGGAACTACCGGCAGAGATGGTACTCGAATGGCTCGTGCCCAGACGAAGGACAACACGAGGACAACAGACCGTGAGAATACGATCACAAATAATCGTCAGACTTCATTCAGCGACAGTACAACCCTTCTACCATCTTCCATCACCCACAGTGGAAGATTACTTGGATAGGGACCTCACTTTAACGTTACCGGGAGACAGAGTCGAAATGTTTGAGCGCCTTTATAATGGAAAATGAATGCTGCAAGACAAACCAACAAAAACCGGCCACCACTCTCGCGTGTATTGCAACTGTGAAAATCAAATCGCACCCAAAAATGTATGCCCCAGAAGTCCCATCAGAACAGATGACTGAGCGCGCTCTTACTCCTCCGGATACTGGCAACTGACTGGGCAGAAAGGATAATTTAGGAAGTTTTTCCAAGAGCTTCCAACCATCCCATCCTGTTTGACACATCGGAAAAATGTCGCATCCCCAGACCCGAGAGACAACGGGGAGAAGGAAGT
The DNA here is from genome assembly GCF_943734685.1 of Anopheles coluzzii. Taxonomy (NCBI): domain Eukaryota; kingdom Metazoa; phylum Arthropoda; class Insecta; order Diptera; family Culicidae; genus Anopheles; species Anopheles coluzzii. The sequence goes on along the minus strand of NC_064670.1, from coordinate 31,471,214 downwards.
GCGCTCCTGTTGTTGTTTTACTTTCTATTTAATAATCACAATTTAGTTGAAGATGCTCGCGCACTTAACTACCGTAGACACATACAGCGCCGTATCCGGCAACGAACGACTGTTCCGTCCATTCCCAAAACAGTTCCTTGTTCAGGGGTTCCGTTTTTCTTACGATGCTTGTGATTACATAAAGCAACGCCAAAAAACGAACTGCAGGGAAGTTTTGCGTCCTTTCGTTGAATGGAAGGAGCGAAGTATGATGTTCGCCATTATAACCGTTGGCGCGCTGCTAAAAAAAAAGTCTCTACACCACTACGAGCGCAATGAGGATGGGTTGTTGAGAAATGGTTAAAAGAGCGTCTTTTTTTCTCCTCGCAGCAGAGCTTCCCCAAATGAACATGCCATTTTTCTGTCCCTTTCTCCGCGAGCGAGTGACTTAAATGACGCTTGAGTGAAATTTAATTTAAGTATTTTACTCCCACCGTTTACGTGCTGCTGCTGGTTCAAGCGTATTGCTGTGATTGTATATTCGTTGCAAGGAAAGGTTCTCTGCGCAGGACGAAAACAAAAAAAAACACGCAATACCCGAAACGACATCATTCATCAGCTTTAAACAATTTATAATCTTGCTCATTTATTAAATGTACTGAGAGGTGCACACTGATAAATGAACAACCCTTCTCTACCTTTTGGCGAGCACAACGCGCTAGTAGTACGCGGCCCAGCTAACGAACCATCATCCCCTCCTCTTTGCTGTCGATAAATACCGCAAAATGGGGGAGAGACCGACGACCATTCTCGCGGTCGGTGCATCATTAACCTCGCTTTGGGGTGGATTAAATAGTGAAACCATCGCTGCAGCACAAAGCATGTATAAGCAAAGTACACAGGCCACACGAGAGCGCGCATATTATCCCTGTCGATGATGGTGGCCGACGGCAGCAACGATGTTCATTATCATTAATATATGCATCTCGTTCGATATGTGCACACGGTGCAAGAAGCGCCCTTTTACTCGCACCAAAACACACATTTCGAAAGATTTTGTCGAAATAACAACATTCCGGTAACCGTTGATTGTCAAAAGCAAGGACAGGAGAGATAGCTTGTGGGGATACACACAAGCATACACAACACAGAGAGGTTATTTCCCCATATGAAGCATCGTTAGCACACGCCACAATCCAGAGAATAGCTTCCTCTTCTGCTTCCATCGCCAAAAACCAACCAACAATTCGATTGATGACTTCACTGCACCAAAACATATACCCCCCTTGGGCGAAGTTGGTAGCGAATTATTCTATTCTTGGCTCGATATTTCGCTGACGCTATGTGCCTGCTGCTGCTGCTGCGGATGCACTTCCAGACTGTGTGCGACAGAGGTCCATATTATACCCAAGCGCGAAGATATTGGGAGGTCGAAATTGCGCGCACGCTCATAATAACGTTGATGATGATGCTTTGGCGCCCCAAATGTTTGCGTTCCGCTGCTTCCTTACTTGCTGCTTTTCCTTTTACCCACCCAAATTATCCAAAATACACACACCCAAAACGCAGCCAAAGCATATGGTTCTCCAACAGCAAAAAGAAATGCTCGATATGGATTTTCTTTGGGGCGAATATTTTCGGCGCGTCAAACCGATCATTCAACAAACAATAAAGAGAGGAAAAAAAACAGGAAGGAAGAAAAATGCCAAACAGCTGTTTTTGCGTCATTAATCCTGACCCTTCGCATGCGTCCTCTTGCTTCTCCTCCTCCTGGCCACGGTGCGCTTTCACTTTATGGTTCAACCCATCCATGACCCGTCGGCGGCGGCTTAACCAAAGGGGTCAATGAAACCATATAAACGTGACCCGCCCCGTCATTGTGTATTGCTTTTTGAGGAAAGTAACACACACACATACCAATGACGGCGAAGGGGGAGGGGGAGAAGGTTGTAAGCTGTAGCCCGCCTCGTCCTCAAACGGCCTCCACGCCAAAATGAGCTGCGGGTCGCGCCAGATCGATTATCCGATTATTTACCCATTAAATCCAACTCCCCTGCCCCCGGCAGCTGGGGTGTGTGACTTGGGTTTATGTGTATGATACTTACACCTCTTTCGCTTTGGAGCTCGTTACACGATTCGCACATGCAACGATACACACCAATCCGCCGGCGAACAACACAGCAGCATCCTTTTGCGGGGTGTTCGGGGGGTAAGTTTCATCCCACCAGTAACTCTCCTCCGGTGAAATTGCCGCCTTCACAGGATCTTTTATGTAGACGCGAAATTGCGTAACTTGCCAGCCATTAAGGCGGCGCTGTTCAAAACGCACGCACTGATCATAAATTGCGCCTGTCCTCCTCGGAATATGACATTAACTCTTTTTTGAATCCTTTTTTTACCAGCACTCACGATGAACAATCCGTAGGACATGATACGGACACAGATGTGCAATTTAGACGGCATTGAAAGTCGAGACCAATGTTGATCAAGTATTAAAAGAACAACTTTTCAGCCAATGCGCTACCTCCAATTTAGAAGTCCATAAATACCGAGATTCTCCAAACAGTCTGCCAAATTAGTGAGCTTATTATCGTACAGTTAAACACTTCCGACGGGTAACAGGCACCTCTCTTCTCCTCCTACCTATACACACGCTTTGCTTGCTACTCAGATCACATCTTCTACCAGAGAAGCGCAGAAGATTTGCAAACATTCCCTTCAGCTCCTAAACGAACACCTCTGGGATGATGCGATAATTGAATTTCATCTGTCGAATCCCGACAGCGTCGAGAATGAGGGAGAGAGTGCCCTGCCCTGATAGTGAAAGTTCACTCACTCACCTGCAAAGCAGATCTCCTCGCATTTGCAGTGGAGGAGTAAGTACACGTCACTCAAGTAATCCCTTAACTAAGTAACCCCCACAACTTACTTTCACCGGGCGAACTACCTCTGTCTGTTTACTATCTGGTACTCTTCTATGCGCTTTGGAAAGAGGCTTATAATAGGAAAAACGGAAAAGCTTCGATTGTTGTGGGTTCTTCATCCGACAGCGCTCTGCTTCCCGTCCCGTGCGCCCGAGACGACGCACACCCCCCAGCAGAGGTTAAGAATTCATTAAAATCTCACACGAGACTGCTCTTTTGAATCGTCTGCGCGAACGGGAGCTTGCCTAATCCCTGCAATCGTTTAGCAAAACTGCTCCCCATACGCCATGTGTGTGCATGTGTGTCGTCTTTACGATCTTGTGATGGCCCGGAACGTCATCCCAATTCCTTCCATCCTGTGACACACCAGTAGCAGTTCTCAACACTGGAGAACATAAACTCTTAGGACATGCACCACTATCATGTACGAGAACAAGCAGCTGCTGCTAGTGTTGCTACCGTTCCCTTGGTTGTTAGATGGCGTCTTGTACCACGGATACACACAACACGCCGTTGTAGTGCCAGGTGTGTAGTGTGCGCGCATCGTAAATTAGATTGTAAGAAATTTAATTAAACATACCTAATTATTGTTCTCCACATCGTGCACAAGAACGAGATGCCAAGCAACGTCGGTGCGGAATATCTCGCGGTTCTCCTGCTGTGTGAGGGATGAGATTCTCGTCAGGTATCAGAGACCAGCAGGGTGGCGGCAGAGCTCTCTCTCTAAGCCTGTGCGCTATACATTGCTACAGCTGGCTCACATGGCGGAGTGGGGAGGCATGGATTGTCGCAAAATTCCCTTTCAGCCAACCAGATTCAAGTTCCCCCAAGCGCGAGGCACACCACGGAGCGAGTTGAATGTAATAAAACTATTTCCATCCCATAACGTAAAGCGCATCGTGTGGGTTTGAAAGACACGATGGTACCACACACGCTTTCCACAGCAGTTGCGGCTATAGGATAGTAAACGACGAGACCACGAGCCCCTAACGATACGCAGTCCTCCTAGTCGCTGATGTCGTTATCCTGAGATTTTAATACCCAGGCTATACTTTAAAACGATTAGTTGTTTCGCGATTACCACCGTGTGCTTGGTGTGGTAGTTTGAAATGATTCATTCACCACCGTTTGGGGATATTGAAAGATTTGTAGGTCTACAGACATATTTTATTAGGTTTTATCAATCTGCAGTGCATTTTTTCCAAGCACAGCTCTACGTGTTCTAAACCATGGTATACTGATCATATTTTTATTAATATGTACATTATGGCAATTTATTGATTAATGCTCTTTGGAATCTGAGCACAATTATCACTTATAAATACTAAAAAAGAAGAGCTTTATTATTTATCTGCACCATTAGCAAGTGATTTCCAAAGCAAACATCGACGCTTCGGTCTGCTTTAAACGGCAGCAACAGCAATAAGAAACAACCACCACCAACCAACCAAAAACTCATAACAACATTCCACGTCTCAAGTCAGCTGTTTTCTAACGACTTCCTCCCACCGATGAAACATTTATGTAGCGTCATCCATTCCCAAAAGCTCATCGTAAAACCGCCTACGCAACTTGGAAAACCGCACCGCCAAAAGGCAAAAAATAACTTTTCCGACATCCTGTCGCCCTTCCCTTCCTACTCCGACCACGCTCAACGCGCGCCTAACGTTAACATCACCTCTCATCGTTTGACCTTGTCCTTGAGACGTAGTCGTAGAGCAAGGCCTATACGAACCCCGCCGACCCCACACACTGTGTCGGAGGAGGAGCAGGAGAAGGATGTGAAAAATGTCCAAATTTCGGCACGACCCAGACGAAAATTCAAACCCTCCGGTTTCGCCCCGAATGAATAATATAATCAACAAGATGCGAAGAGTCACGCACCTTCTCCCTCACGCTCCCCTATGGAGTTTCTCTTCAGAAACCGAACACCATTACTCCTCGGCACAGTCTTGGCTCGACCTGACCCCGCCGAACAATTCGCCATGACGTTGAACACGCGTATACGTATGCGTCCACCCGCTGCAAGGGAGAGAAATTCGAGGAGGCAGGATCGTGTATTTTAGCGGAAAACTGTCCAAAAAAAGGTGCGTGAGATTGCGTGAGAGCGTATTTCGGTGTAGACAGAATAACAAAAAAATACCTTCGCAAACAGAAAGAGACAGCTGATGCCGCCAGACAGGCCAGGGGAGACGAGCCGCTGAATGCCTCCACCAAACTTGAGGTAGGCTTTTCCGAGCCTCAAAAACCTTGCTCTCCTACGGCCTTTCCACCGAAAACGATAATCAACCGAAGCTTTCCTCGTGCACGCTCGGAAAAGCCTGTCTGGGCACGAAGTGTTGCCGAAGTGCGTATATTGAACCCGGCAAGAGGCCTAATGCTTTCCTCGAGCCTACGGCGAAAAGGCTTTTCTCGTTTCTGAATGTCTAGCCTACCACAAAGTTCTCTCGGCAGAGTTGGTCCGCCAGATGTAAAGGACCACCAGCCAGACACACAAAGAACCATAGGATGTGCCTCCCAGGAGGAGGTGGTAGTGGTTTGGGCTGAAAATGCGTGTCTCTCGTTATCGGGCGCGTGTACGGAGAAGAGAGTGAGCTTTTTGCGAAGGCTCTCCCCAGACACAAGCTAACCAGCGCACGAACGTTTTGAGTGCCCCAGTCGGTTCGGGTCCAGGAGGGGAAAATGACTCTGTTCACCCCAAGAATGCATGCATCTTTGCAACACGTGGGAACGCGGAACACGCATAGCAGACCGATGAAACTCACGCAATAACGAGAACTCCTCTGTTGGAGATGTTAGAGCAGAGCGTGACTCAATGATGTGAAAAGGAGCATGGAAATTCGGCAAACAAGACCAACTCTGAGAGGCAGACGCCAAGCGAGACAATGTCTGAAAGAGCAAAAAAAAAAGAACGACCCAAACGAAGCCTAATCGGATAATCACCCTTAGGATTTTACCTTTGGGACCGAAGGGACTACACACTGCCAGAGCTTTAGATGACACAGCACCAGACACATTAGACGATGCAGACGCAACAGCAATAACAACAAAAAAGGTACGGAAACCTCCCAACCGAAGATTGATACCTCGGGCCACCAACGTGTACAACGGTGTTAGAAGACGTATAAATAAAGGCTACAGAACCCCCTCGCACAATTAATCATTCGCTGTAAATGAGTCGCAGTCATGGTGAATGCCCTCCCGCCAGACAGAGAGAGCTTGACACTTTCAATTGAAAACTCTTTAAAATAAATCGGACACAACCTCACAGAACACATTAAAGCCCTCAATAATGTACAGTAAAAAAAACACTTTTTGTTCGACATTGGTGCACCATCACACACAATGAATAAAAGAGCCATCAAAATCTGCCATCGCACACCCCCCACGCGCCTTTCTTGGGTGCCCTGGCTATGTCTGCTCACTGAGCTGACATTCTGCAGATTTTCTTTCAAAATTGGCCACTTGTGAATCTGAATGCCGCGACAGATGCTCCAATGCCCATAAATAACCATTCCCCGTGACAGTGGAATGTACTCACGCAAGGAGAGAGTGAGTGAGGAAGATCTTTTCAAGATCGTTCCATTTCGCCTAGCATTTGCTTTCAGGAGGTGGAGCTGCCGCTACTGTTCGACACACCAGAGGGCTACACCAAATAGTGGTAGTAGTAGAGTATAGCAGAGTACTAGGAGTAACAATTCCGGGAATTGCGTAATAAATTACCCAAAAGCGTCGAGGTTTTCCACCCGAAAAACCTCTGACGAAAGTATGGCGGACAAATGAAGAAATGTTTGATGACGGCGGTTCACGAAAATATGCAAGCTGCTATTGCTGCCTCCCATACTCCCGTCTAATGCTGCTGCTGCTTCGTTAAAAAATTCGTTTTTGGATTAACAAGTATGGGAGAGCCAACGGTGTGCATTGCGCTTCCTTCTTCTCCGAGGAGAAGGAAGGAAAACTCATTTTTAATCTGCAGATGGCGAGCTTTGAAAATTTATTTCCTAACCACCACCAGCAGCACTCTAGCTGTCTAGTAGTAACGGTGTACTGGTGAGTACACTACTTAAGCGTATAGCCGTCCATTCGGCGTACAATTTCGCTGAATCTTTCGAACCGTTGCAGCAGAGTCCTCTCCTCCACTTCTTCTGCTGAAGGTCGTCGCGCAGTCAACGGACGAACAGCAGGAACCATTCTACAGCAGCAAAAAAAAAAAGGTTCTATTCCAGGCGCTCGGGCACGTATATCCTGATCAGGAAGGTCCCCTGGATCATTCTCCCCACTTCCACGGACCGTGTTTTTTTGGGGGTTCTCATTTTCCCATGCAATTCTGTCGAGTGAGCACAAAAAAAAACACTACGAAAACGGACGGCAACACAGAGCGTCGTCGTCCCATGCTCAGTCATGCGTAAGTTTGAACGATTGCCTGTGATGAGTGTGTACTTGGTTTGAAAAAGCATAACTTGGACGACCTCAACAGAGCTAGGCTAGGAAGAAAAGCATTCAGAGCGCAAACAGGAAAAAGAACGATCGAGACATAGGCAAGCCCCAGACGGAAAGCGGGAAAACATTGGCGAAACCCACCATCCATCTCGTCGACAGTGGAAAGGGTCTCCTCCTCTCGCTCTTCACGGCACGCCACAGAACGAACACGGAAAAGTCAGTGAACTTCCTAGTCTCTGCACACAAACACACACACACCAGGGCCAGTCGTGCGTACCACCCACCCGGTGATCCTCCGTTTGTATTCCGGGATGCACGCCTCGGGATTTGCCTTCTTGTCAAGGACCATATTTTTGCCCGGCCAAGCTTGGCGGTGGGGTGGTGGGGGTGGGCTAAAGAAGTATAACAAAAAAAAGGCCACACAGATCCTTCACTCTCAGGGGTCGCGCATTCGGTGCTCTCTTTTTCTATATTTACCCAATTTATCTATGTTTGTCTAACGCAACGACTCCGCCCCGCTTCCCTCAGACTTTCCCAGTCTACACCATCCGTAATGCGCATACACACACACACATACACACACAAATCGAACTCGGAAACGATTTTGGGGAGGGCGGCATAAGAAATTCCACCGACGTGAGCTAAAGTGAGCTTTCAAAAAGCTATAAACATTCCTATTCATGCCAAAATCGGAGGAGCCAACTCCAAACGAAAGAAAAACGTCGGCGTTACGGGCGGCAGGTCGTCGGTGCCGTGCGAATGGAGCCGGAAAAGCAGCATTTCAAAAGAGAGTGAAAACACAGATGAATGCGCGAGGATACACACACTCAACCGTTGTGTTGCTTTCCACCGCTGAACGGCGGGTTTGCTTTCGCATTTGGAGGTTTGTCGACGAGGTTCGTCGTCTCATCACAGACGCAGGAAGACGGACGGTGGGGACAAGAATGCATAAATTGGTGAGTGCTCTTCTCGCTCGCCTTGCTCATACCGGGGCCACGTGCAAAGCGCGTCTGCGTGTACGTTGGGAGGCAGGAAGTATTATTCAAAATCATATACAAACACATTCACATTCTTATGAAAGAGCACAAAGAATGACAAAAAAAACGCACCTTCCAATACAACAAACGTTGCACCACACTTTTTCCTTCTCAAAATCCCCACAAGCCAGACATCACGACGCGCGCCTGAATAGGTGGGGTAAGGGTTGCTTGCTGCTGCTGTCACTGTACGAACACCGTAGGAAAAAGCAAAACCGATCCCGATGCATGACAGCTGTCATCGTTCAAAAACTTTTTCTCCCCAAAAACCCTTTTCAGCTGCCCCCTGGTGGTGCGTCTTCGTCATCGCCGTCGTTGGATGCCCGCCCTGTTTTTTGCACTTCAGATACCCAATGGGACTTTTCTAGCGCCGCGCCGAAAATCTAGGGAGGACCAGAGCAGAAAAAGCGCGATTCCGGAAGTTGCATTCAGTGGAAAAATTCAATTTCCTCCCGTGAGTAGCAGGCAACATATGCGCTGCCGCCTGTCGCTACCCGGTGATCATTTATTAAGGCATATATAGGTGTGAACATTATACATCAAAATACATAAACCCCACACACACACATCATTTGACTGAGAGGAGTCCTTTGAAAATGCCAAAGCTAGTGCAATTACACACACATAGATCGCCGTTGAAATGATTGATGGCGAGAAATGTGCACAAAAGAAAGGCGGATATGACGAAATGTGCACCAACAACTTGCGCTGATTGAAACGAATGCATTTCTGTCGAACCATTCCGAATGATCTATGTGAAACGGACCACCACACACAGCGAAATAAAATTTCACGTTTATTGCATATTCGAATTCTTCTTTCGTTCTGTTAAAAAAATATTCCCAGTCGAAATTCGGTATATTTTTGAAACCAGATCCGGAAAAAATTAAGTTATGAGATATTGAGATCCCAGAATATACTCGCGTTTTGGGGTGCGATATAATGCAATTGCACTTTGTTGGTGTATCTTTTTCAATGAATTTATCTTAAACCTCGGGTTCAATAAAACTTTGCATCATCGTGAAAATCACCGCAAGGCACCATCATTTCCTTCTACACCCAAACGCATTCACAACCCACCATCCATTTCGAACGAGCGGATTGGTTTATCCGTGTGTTATTTCGCACGTTATTCAGCCCACACCAACCAAAAGGACGTGGCAACGATGAGGTGGTGTTTTTGCCCGATCGGGTGCCGTTGGGGGTGGTTGGGAAAGACCGGCACACAACACACGATTCAATTTTCAATTCCATTCGAATTTATGGCCGCGTTTGCGAACTTTTACGACCATCAACGGTACTCTCTACTGCTGCGCGCTCCGAGACAAACCGCCCGACACCCAAAAAGCTATACCACCCCCGCCGCTAGCCAGCAACTCGCGCGGGTAATCCGTTCGCTTTGAATTCAATAAATATCATCGTTTCTTTCTGGTTAGCGAGAAAATTATTCAACCTTAAGACACCCTTCGCCGTTGGCGGAGGAGAAGAACGCCACCAGAAGTATACACGCCCGGAAAATAAACAAGAATTCGATCATGGTGCTGCTGCGAAGCACCACCACTCGTGTTCCCTTTTCTGGGTGTGAAAAACTTCACAGCATTTCCACTTTTTGCACAGCAGACTAACGGATGGACGGCGAAGCCAAAAAAAAAATGACTGTATCGGACACCATTGACTTTATATATTTTACAGAAAACAGTCATCACAGTCTGGCAAATTCAAACTAACGGCGCTCACAGGCACACAGCCGGAACACCGGAACGATAGCCAGCAAAGGCAACAACACCCACGGCTGCATATCTCGGACTACGACGAGAGTGTGTGTGTGTGTGTGTGTCGGAAAATCGAAGAGGATTTAATTTTCTTTTAATAAAATCACGTACGAAGGATTTCCTCGGGCAGCTGTGGGGAGGGCGAAAAACAGCGCTTCACCACTCTTTGAGGCGGAAGGCAGGGGGTAGACGACATGAGACGACAGCAAAAGAGTAAAGCTAACAAAAAGCCCTCAGAGAAAATAAAAAAAGCACACAAAATACGAAGATGCCCGGGTGTATCGATGAAGATGAACAACACCCCCGGTTCGTGGTCTCTCTCTCTGTCTTTCCCGCACTTTTCGTATTTCCTGTCATTCTTTGCATTCGGAAAGCTCGGAATGTGGCGAAGAAGATCCACAAAAAAGCTTCTTGATATAAATTTTTAAAAACATCATTTTCCCGACGTGCGAAACCGGCCAACCGGTGTGTACGCGCGGCGTCCCTTCAACAGGAACCAGGAGGAGGAGGGCAAAAGCAGCGAGAAACCTTTATCGATATTAATATTCAATGAATATCAATGTCAAACCGTGTTTCCTTTTCCCGACATATCCCGAAAGGATCTGTGTGAGGTGGGGAGACGTGTACCTGGCGAGGTTGATGTAACGGAGACGCGCATCCGTTTGTCAGTCACGCGACGAGCTCCGACCGAAACCTTTCTTGGGGTGTCGGTGGTGCGCCCGGCGTGTCGGGGAGCGCGCGTGAATGATCCTTCTCCTTGCCCGGCACACTGCCCCACACACTTCACCCCTTTCTCACAGCGCGCCAAATGCACTTCCTTCATTGAGAGGGCAGAGGCTAACGACCTTTCCGTTAACACGAATCCGGAGCTAGAAGAACTGCCTAACCATATCCACCAGCTTCCTTGCGCAGTGCGCTTGTGAAGCTTCTCGATTGGCGAGTTTTCTCTTGCACAGGCATATAAAGCCTCCCCCCAAGCCCAATCGAGACAGAAGAAAACCGAGAATACAGGTGAGGTCGCGTCGGGACCTGTCTCACCCGCAAGCAAATCCAGCGCGCGCGTTAAGCGGAAGGAAGCGCTAAACCCCGGACACGCAGGACACTACCGAGACCAGCAGCAGGCGGCAACAACAGCACACAAAACCGAGAATTAAATTGATTGCTTTCGTTTTGCTCCTACCAACGGGAGGAGGGGGGAGGCTGCTAGACGACGAATGAAAAAGATACCAAGGTGTGCATACACAAAAAAAAGCACGCTTTTACTTGTACTTCTTTTCTCGCAGTAAGACCCCGGGGTAGCTCAGACGACGGGGATGAACGACTCCAACGCTGGCCGGTGTGCGCCGACGACCGTCATTATCATTATTCATTTTGGCGCTTTACTTTCCGGTGCGCTCTTATGGCGGCGGCGACACACAGACATGGAGTGCAGAAGGGGATCGAAGTGAGCTGGTTTCACCGCCAAAGAATTCCTCCCCGAATCCATCTCCCCGTCTGTCACGGAAATCAAAACATAACTTTCCTTCTTGTTCAACACAAACGGCGCGAGATGGTGTCGGGAAACGGTTGAAACATTTCCACACCCACACACACACACACACAAAAGGTGTGCACTGGCGTGTGGGCGCTCACAGAGACGAAGAAGCACGTACCATTTTCGGAGAAAACTCCAGCAATCCTCCCTAACGACAAGTGATGAGACCGCAAATGTTATCATAACAGTTGTGTGTCTCGTGTCCCGGGCCGGCAGTGTCCTCTCTCTCTGATTGGATCCGTGTGCCGATCTCGGATCCGGCCCGGCTTCATCATCAGACTCCACACACCACCGCGCGCTGGACCAACAGACAACCGTAGTAGAGTGGGAGAGCAGCCAAAATCCTTTTCCGTAGCCGATCCGGATACGGATCCTAGTACCCTCGCGCACAAACCGAGCGGTAACAAAAATAAACTAAATCCCAGAGCATGAAAGGGACACGATTTCTTGACTCAACAGTAGAAAAGGCAAATTTCCACGATTTTGAATAACGATTTGTATCAAACGCTTTAACCTTACGCAGCTCTCGAAAGAAGCTTTAAAACGGTGCGCAATGCCGAGCGACTTGGAAGATGACATTAATTCTTGCACCGTCCCCCTCCGCCGCACTAGGCCTCGAGAGCCGTTTATCGAACGATTATGATTTTATGGAATTTGCTATAAAACTTTGATGACTTCATCAGCGCACACTCCTCGTTTCTTGGACAGTGAGCTTGTCACCGCCCAAACTGATTCGGCGTGCGGTGGTGGTTGGGGGCTAGCAGAGGTACGACTTCAAACCGTTTGTGAAATTTCTTTCGCAAACTGTGTACAACGTGTTGACACCTTTCTCGGGGAGCCATTTTCCGCCAGACGCAACCACATACGACGCCCCATGCAGACGCTGGGATCTCCCCCAATGTAACGCCAGCGTGTAACGTCTCTCTCCCCATACACACCCGGGGCGTTTTTCAAGCAGGTGATTCTAGCGACAGTAAAATATTACACCTAATTAACATCGCATTTGCAACGAGCGAGTGAACGGTACATCATCGTGACACACGACTCCGGCGGTGATGTTGCTGCCGCGACGGAGCAGCGCTTCTGGATGAAGATTTTGGACAAATGTAACCAGCACACGCTGGATGTTTTTTAGTAAACGTCTTTATTTAAAGACAAGATAAATCAGTCGCGTCGTTACCCGTTGCCGAGAGCGTTGACAAATAGTGAACCTGTTAATCACATCCCAAGATACTGCCCCCAACATTAGTTGCCAGTACTGTTATACATAGAAACTTAAAATAAAACTGATCAACTGAAGCTTCTTTTTTCTGTTGGTTAATAGGATTGATCAACAGCATCAAACATTGGCCTAAGTATGTACTGTAAGTACAATGACCTAACCATATTCTGGTACAGGTAGTGGTTCTCACTTCAGTGCACAACAAAATACGGCAGCAGGTGTGAAAGTGTATACATTTATTATCTCAAACCTTTGTCACACTACTGCTACCTACTTTATACACCCTCCTCTCTCTGTCTCTCGTTCTTGCTGCCTAATACACATGGTAAAACCTTTCGAAGTCACACTACCGGACACATCAAACGAATCCTTTCGGTTAGCACCCGTATTATTAAAGCTGCTGCAGTGTTGTATGCTACCAATACACATCAACCGTACCCAATCGAACGGGATCCGACTAGGAGACTGTGTTCCGCACACCACATAAACCCCCCCTCAACAGGAATAAAAAAAAACATCCCGCATGTCTATGTAATTTCTTTTCCTTTATTATCACCACTCGAAGCTGAACTGCTCGCTTTTTGTGGATTAAATTGTGCTGAACGTACACCAGGACATCCAACCGAAAAATGAACAACACAATAACACAACGAAAGCTTCGTAGCGTCATACGAAAGAAAAAAAATGTAGTGCAGAAGGTAACACACCGAGACTTACGAGGTACTGCACCATTTCTGCTGCTGCTGTGTACGAGCAGGGAGCTTTGGGATTAGGATACGCCTGAGAGGCGTAGACCGCCGACTCTGGCAAAGCACACATCCCAAGGTACGGGGATACACATATTCCCAGAAGGGACGAAATATATCGAACTTCTCTACTGAACCCCGGAACGACTACATCAGGTGGCGATGGCAGTCAGAATCTATCGAGACCAACGCGCCGTCGACGAGATATCAACGATTGAGAGTGCCGGATCAAGATGAAGCACTCTTGAGCAAGCTTCACCCCCGGGAGGAGAAGGAGGAGGGTTCACCAACCCAGCGGCGCGATAGACCGTGAAAAGTGTTCTCGTACGTTCGAGCATAACAAATGTTTGCATAGCCAGAAGAGTATGCGCTACTCCCGGACCCGACACACATACTATGCGCTCTTCCTGTTGGGTTGACTTCGTCGTGCACAAATTTTTTTACGGGAGGTAGGTAGGGAGAGAGAGAATGTGTGATTGTATACAAAGCATCGTATATGTCGTTATCTACGGCTAACGATTAAACGTAATACCACTACAGCCTCAGCAATAGCTCTCGCACATTGTGTGTTTAACGGAAACATCCTGAGAATCGTCCTCCCTGCCGCAACCATTCTCGCTTACACCAGCAATCGACTAAACGGTACGGAGTGGCGGATGGGCACGCGAAAAACTTTGCAAAAGAACCCCTTGCCCCCCACAAGCTTCGCCTCCTCTGATAAAGCTATGCAAATCGCCTCCCAATTGCTTGCCAAGATTTGTGCATCACCCACATACACACCGGAGTCATGCCACTGTGATCAACTGTTTAAAATCGACTGTTCCAAAGCGACAGGCCAAAGTGTGTTCGATTTACCAAACAAAAAACGTCGACCTTAAACAGCATTTGTCTCACTCAATGTCTGTGTATCTGCTCTTTGTCCTTCCCCAAGTGTAAGCTCTGGTGCCTCGCGATAGCAGCAAAGCCACCGGGAAAGGCACGAGATAACAAAAAAGCACCCCGAAATGACAGACAAATTCCTGCGCAGCAACTTTTTTCTCATTAAACTTCCTCGTTTAATTTATTGTCGTTCCGGGATTGTATGTTCACGGGAGCAGGATGATCTCCGGCTGTCATGCTTCTGGAATGAGAAAAGGGAATGTACATGTTGCGAGAAATTTCGCGCGAGTGGAATGACACCAGCGAGTAAAAGGTTTTGATAAAATGGCATTCTTGCACACTCACGAGATGGAGTTTGGGTTTCGTTTAAGGATTCACCACTAATGTGAAGTTGTATCGCTTGTTTCTTGAAGTTTGTTTTGAAATTAGGACCTTACCTTGGTTTCCAAAATATCTATATCTTATCTAAATTTGTTCAAATATGCTGTAGTTATGAGAATTACAAAGGCGCTAATCAGGAATTAATTTTAAAGTACTTTATTCTTTATTATTAATATATTATTATTATTTATTATAGGGTTTATTATTATTTATTTAAAGCAGCCGGAGAGATGTTCAACCAACCTTTTTGATCACATCGCAACAACTACCGGACCTGAAGTGATTGTATTACACCTAATGGTTAAACAAGCAACTCCTCTAGAGATTGAACATAACAGGACCAAAGTACCGTTCAATCAGAGACGGTTTTAATTTCTTCTCCGAAACAAGATGCACAACGTTTTTGGAAGCCAAAACATGTTCCGCGGAGTTGGCTGCTGCACGTAAATCATACCAACATAAAACTCGCTCTGTTCGTATAGTATACCCTGGCACAGGACGAACCAACTTCGCGTCGTTTAACGCTTCTCAGAATCGACACACGAAACTTCAGAACGTAAAACTCTCAGGTCCTGCCATGCACCGTAAGGTCGTTACGTAAGGAAGTTTTTGGGCCCTTTGGCAATTCAAGGTGCTTTCCAATGCCCGTTACTATCGTCACACAGAGCGCGCGCTCGAGATATTTTTATGGGGTTTTCCCAAGATAAAACACATCCATCTCGGGGATCCATCTTTAGGGCATGGCTGTGCAATGGTGCAAAAAAGTAGCTCTCACGTTTCGGTTAGGGATACATCAGGCCAAGGAGAGCAGGACGAGACACACACGTTATGCTGTATTTCCGACCGTGAAGTCATCAAAATTAACTTCTCTCTTGCCTCACATAGAGTTCAGTTTCCGAAAATCTGCATCGGAAAGCAATATGAACTTTGAGAACCCCCGCTACACCCTTCTTCAAGCTAACGTAGGGTCTCTCTCTTAGTTTATCCGTGAACTTAGCGCCTCATTTAAGCGCTCGGGCGATTGGATGCGCCGCGGCATGCTAAAAGGTTTCTTTCAAAGGCAAAACACATGAAACAAAAAAAACTTATGCAAGATGTTATGCACAACTGGAATTCCTCCTCCTACTCTCTGCTTCTGAGTAGTTGCCCGCTTGCAATGACACATAAACTCACCTCTTCCTCGCAGATAAAACCCAGTCAGTCCCCGACTAAGAGTGTACACGGTCAAAACTCCGACACTAGATTATGTCGTAAAAACTAACGAAGCAGATGGAGACGAGAGCATTATATGCGAACCCGACTCCTGAGTGACGACGACTACGACGACGACGATGAAGTTTGCCTTTTTTATGTGTGTACATTAAATTATGTGTACACCCCCACCCGCTTTGGACACACAGAGGACCCAAGGGGTACGCTCTTTAGGTACGCTACTCCCGACTTCCACGCTGTCCATCTACAGACACAGCCGTGAAATGAAGCTCCAAAAGCAATACAAACTCTATGCATAGTACGGATAGCACACAAAAAGCAGTGCACCATCATTTCTCAGCCCATTGTTTACTGCCCGCGCCGTCGTCGTCGTGCATCCGTCCAGTAGACGACCATCAAGCTGTCCGGAGACTTTTAACTCGACAAATCAATCTTGTGCTTGGGTGTCCGAAATGTTCAACCAACTTGGCCACCAACCCCAGTATTTGGGTGATGAATGATTTTATGCTCCGCTACGCGCCACACAACGGGCAGTAGGGAGACACACAAAGAGATTAAACCAAGATGTGAAAGCCGAGCCGAGCCGAGGGAACACAAGAAGGCGATACACAAATTATTCCGGTAGCTATTGAAAATAACATTTCGGCGGTAGCAATTAGCATAGAGCGGAAGAACGTTCGTACCAAGCAACCAACGACAGCAGCTGCGTCTGCATTGTGCCGACTCTATCAGAGAAGGGGAAATACCTCCTAACCAGCTCACACACAGTCTAATTCGGATAGTGTGCTAGCGCGCGCTCTTGATTGCAATCGTTTTCTGAAGATAAGCTGGACGGCAAGATTGATGAAATAATGCGAGACACATCAAGTTTAATCTTTCGGGACACTCGGCCCCCGAGCTCGCTGGACTGTAAAACTTTCGGCGCGAACGTCGTCCATTAACAACGGACTTTAAAAAGGGCGCTCACAAAAAGAGACAACAGCAGCTCGGTCGAAAAGTAAGTAATAAGACACACGATGTCTCTAATCCTCTCCGCTGCCCACACGCCCGCAAATTAAATGGATGGACAAATGATAAAAAAGGGTTCTCGTTCCTCAGAATCTACACGTTGCTACTACTTCTCTCTCCCAAAATGAACTCCCTCAAGCTAACCCGAGACTAATGAACCCCGAATTTTCCCAGGCGTACCGTCCCCCCACTGGTAGTTTGAGAAGTAAAGTGTCCGGTTTTAACTGCAAAACTGCTCTGACGTCGCACAGTTTTGCATACGCGTACACCATTACCTTTGGCCCCGGCCCCATCATCAAGAACAGACGCGCGGACCCTAACATTGCAGAAAAATCGCAACGAGCTAAATTTTTCATCCTTAATTAGCTTTAATTACTTTCATTATCATTTTTATGGCGAGAGGCGCTAAGACACACACAGACACAGTACCGCAGTTACTGGGTTCTCTATCCCCAGTTTAGGTTGGTCACAAGGCGATCCCTACCAACCGTTTATCAGTAGCAACAGGCTATCTCCAAAATTGCAAAGAATACTTTTGTTCCATTTTTCTAATTTTTTAGGACATAAATGTTTTTTTTTTCTGTTGCTACCTGAAATTCCCACGAAAATGACACCAGAAATAGAAGGCAAGTTTGAGGAACACCTTCAGCAAGTATATCGTTATTTTTTCACAGCCGTGTATAGCAGAGAAAACAGGTTCGGAAAAAGGACAGATTGGACGTTGTAACGGCAACAAAACAACCCTTTTCTTGTCATATTGTCGCCACACAGTACAACACACACACACACCAACCATTTGTTGCGTCCATTTAAACTGATTCCCCTACACGTTCGTTCGCCCCCGCGCTCCACGCATTGTGTGTCTGAAGAGGCCGCGTGTTTGATGAGGTGATGAATTATTTATCCTCCGTTAAACGAAAACTGGACTCCTGGTCCACTAGCTTTGGCTGGAAGATCGACTAACTTTTGGCTGGGCAGCGAGAGTGTGATAAACTCTTCTACTACTCGTCGTGATCATCTCCTCTTCAGGTCCATGAAGATAGCCACAAGCTACCAGATATTTATTATGATAAACAGGATCGATAAATGGAAGGTTTTTCCTTTTCCCCTGTCACTGAATCCACAAACACACGCACACACACGAGAGCGTAACACACCCGAGGAGTGCGACATACCGAAAAGGGGAAAGGGATAATATCCTTAATTCCAGCTCGGCTAGCAAAGGTTGACCTTCGGATGATGCACACTAATACACACATACATGTGTATACCAAAAAGGAGAGCTTTATGAGGCGTTTCGAAGCTTTACGAGAATGTAATTGAATTTTTATGATTTAATTGGACCGAGACACATCATAAAGAGGGTTTTTGATGGAATCTTGCCACCAACAGTGGGAAGGGACAAGTGAGTGTTTGTATGTGGGTGTGATAATGAAATCGTCCAAACACGCCGACGATAAGCGTTGAACAAAAACGAGTATATCAACATGGAACACGACATCTGAAAATAGTGTAATACAACAAAAGCCGTTTCTTAAAAGAATCCATTTCACTCTCCAAAAATCAAAAATTCCTCTCTCCAAAGCAGAACCAGACGACAGAGTGAGATAAGTAGAAAATTAAACTTTAATTACACTTGCCACGTTCGAAATAGTGACAGTTAACTAACGATCCCTCTGCCGACAGCCCTCCCTCCAGTCATTTTGCCAATTTCGCTTTGTTGGCCGATTTCTCCTTTTGTGCTGGTGTTCCCTAATGCGCTAGCAGATCCGCCACAACATCCCCACAGCTCCCCGCGATAAGGACGACAAGCGTGCGACAAGCCACAAAACATTACGCAAAGGACATCTCTCTGTCGAACGACGACGAATGAGCAGACGAAAAAGGAAGGAAAATTGTCGAGAATTGATTGCTTATCGATTGTCGTTCTCGGCAGCGAACGATTGGGTTTTCCTTCCATAATTCTTTTTGCACACTCTCCTGTTGCTTGCTCACCATCTCCTGCTTCCCTCTTTCCTGTGTACGGGGTGGTTTCCAGCTGGAAAATGGAAAACTTTTACACTTTTCTTTTCCTTCCCGGCTCTCTCCATCCACAGCTAATGCTGTGTTATGGCTGGTGCTACAACAAACAGCCCTGCCATCCGTTCCCCAACCACTGTGTTTCGTGTTTGTTATCAGAGAGAGAGAGAGAGAGTTAACGAAACTTGAAGCCTCTTCCCCCGTCGTGCACAGTGCAAAAAAAAGTGCACACACAGAAAGGTCAAGCACTATGGGAGGGAAGTAGCTTTTTTTCTCTTGGCAAGCAAGCAACCCCACGATAACACCAGTCTACCACGATGAAGGGAGCCGCTCCCGATGCTGAAGGGAGAAAGGATGCAGAGAAGTCCATCCTACACCCACTGTGTGTGCTCTTTGTGAGTGTAGAAAAAAAGCTCCAGGCAAACGTTCGAACTTCACAACCGGGCGCGCCAAAACTCGTATCAAACACTAATAAATCACTAAGGTTTTTACTTCAAGCGGTGGCAGCTTTTTTTTGTCAGTGCCACTTTTGGCCACTTTTTCCTGTCCACTAGAATTTTGGGAAATTGACCTAAGCGTTTTTCTTGCTTAGTAAGTGGGGCTCGAAACGCTGCAAGAGGTAAAATGATTTTTTTTTATGAATGATTGAGCACTTATACAAAGGCAAAGAAAAGCTTTTTCGTCATTGTATTGCTGCATCCTTTGTTGGTTACCCTCTTATCTAACATTTCAACGTGCATTCGACGCACACAAATTCATCCCGAGCGTACTTAAATTTTATTTAAAACATAAACACTCAATTGCACCCATCGATAATTATCCCAGCAATACAATATTTGCACGGACAAACACCACATTGACCTCTCAGTAGAGTCGTAAATTACATGCAAAACAACCCTTGTTCCACAACACCACCACACCCTGCCCAGTCGGAGGAACAGAAACCATCATTCCCCTGGCAAAGGTCAGTAAGTGCCGATGAAGGGATTAATTAAGTGCGCGTTGTTAAACTCCTACGAACGGCATGTGTGTGGTGTCATTGCATTATTTCCATAATAAATCGATTACTTAACGAATCTCACCAGAGGACGGGGATGCCGCGGTACACACGAAAAGCGGATCCCAAGTAGATGCATACCTCTGTACCCTTGCAACATTCCCACACGGTCCCCAACAAAACAAGAAGTGCGCCCTCAAAGCGGTGGTCATCGCATGACGCGCAATCGTTACTCACACACTCCTCACGACGTGTCAGCTCCGGGGGTAACCGGCCGGAACACACCTTTTACGGGACCAACCACTGGAGACGAGTTCCATGACCAAATCGCTTAAAAAAGGTCGCTTAAAAACAAATTCAACAACTCTCGTTTATTACAACGCTCTTAACGGGAGAGCCACTGCCGATGCGAAGCAAAATTCACATTTCAGCAGCCCTGTACGCGTTGGAGATCGCTTAATATTGGCATTATATATTCGCCCGATAAATTTGCACATGAATCACCGAAAACACCAGCGCTGTCCACCTCTTCTCCGGCCCTGATATACCCCTGATAGTGTGTGCGCATGAAACGAGAGAAGATTTCATTAAACGAGTTTTTAACACGCCCGATGGGACACATTTTTATGCAATTCGTCGGTGGTGGAGGCACGCCAAACAAGTTTCCGGAGATTTCGCAAAGGCAAACGCGGAACCTGAAAAACAGGGCAAACCGACGCAATCACAACAATGTCACACACTCCGCGCGCGTTGTGGTTTTAAGAACCTTACCCTTTCACCACCGTTCTTCCAGACCCAGGCGTGCAAAAACGTGACTGTCATTCATTAGCCAAATGCGGCCCGGCAAACGCCGTCGTCGACGTCATCTCGGACACAGCAACTGTGCACACACACACATTCCTGCAGGCACGGCGAGGAGGAAATGCAACAGTTGGCAGGGCGGCTCGATGTAGCGTACAAACAATGCGGAAACTACACTCACCTCCAGGAGAACATTAATGCTTTCCAACCCCCTCTGGTGGCATACAGCCGAACCTCCGAGATTTTGTACGAAAAACCTAACCTACACACTATTGCTCGCTATCCACACGCATACGCTTGTGCTCAAAAGATATCTAAGCTGTCAAAATAAGCATCATTTTCAGAGCGGCATTGTAATGGGTCAGTTTTAGGTCCATATTCCCAAGCACGCGAGAATTACTCTACACACCACTCCCAAGAATTTACTGCAGTGGAAGGAAGCGAGAAGCGGGAGGAAGGAATTTGTTTTCCTCCTGACACCACACACAACTTGACAAACTGCCAATGGAGCCGTTTATTTGCCAAGACACGTTTCCGTTGCTCGAGCGCGCGTTGCATGCGACTGAAAACGTGCAAACGAAGGTGATCACACCATCTATCCTCCCCCTCTAGAGTCTTGTAGTGTATATGGTGGTTTTATTGCACATGCGGTTTTTCCAGGAAGTCAAATCAAACCGATGCCGATGGGAAGAGAAGAGTGGCTATTACTGTTTTGACGCTAACGTTGCCGAATGATGCTAATTGTACTGCGCTAGCTTCACTGACACCGCGACTTAGAACGCGTGTGCGTAAATGTATACCTTTAACCACATGTGTCACACCCACGTATGGGAAAACCGCAACCACGACACACGGCAACGAACCAAGCCCATCGACTTAATATTTGTCAGTGCTGTTATTTGATACCCGCGTACCCAAAACCTTTCCAACGATGTTTTCTATAATCAATCGATTAGCATTAACGCGTACATTTTTAAGCTTGAATTATCAACCATCCCCTCGTCGTCCATCACCATCCTCACCCCTGACGGGTTTCTTCCTTCAGAATGCACACGATCACACACTTACCTTTATGGAGTAGGAGTTTATTCGCTGTCGCGGCAATACGTTGAACGACGAGAAGTCCAAGCGGCGCGAGAAGATCCCGTTGGCACCAGATGTAGCTCTGCAAGAGAAAAAATGAAGGAAGGAACGATGAGAGGATGAAAATTGCATCAACATACACACAACAGGACCATCAACCGGGTGTATGACCCAAAAATCGTGAGATGAAAATTAAAATAAACATTGATAAGCCCAAGTAGCCACAACCAGCTAAAAAAACATCACCGCGTCGTGGTCGAAAATAGATTTTACGAGAATGCAAAAATTTAGAGTGATTTTTTGTGTATCTGCTCCACATACGCCAACGATAATCCCATTTGTAATTTAAATTTAAAAAAATGTCAAAAATCGAAAACATTCGAGTGATGCATCGCATCGATAACTCCCGGCAGGGGATGAACGGAGTTTCTCGTACTCTACCATTGTCATTGCGCCATTGGCATTGGACAGTCAGAGTAAACACACCCAAACACTGCGTAACAGATAAGACCAGTGATACGTCAAAAACAGGCAAAAGGGTTACCCCAACCCTAAAT
The DNA here is from genome assembly GCF_943734685.1 of Anopheles coluzzii. NCBI lineage: Eukaryota > Metazoa > Arthropoda > Insecta > Diptera > Culicidae > Anopheles > Anopheles coluzzii. The sequence goes on along the minus strand of NC_064670.1, from coordinate 31,448,623 downwards.
ACTGCCCCCTCACATTCTCTTGCACGTGTATGATGTGCTACGAAAAATGCATAAAATTCCAGGAAAAAGCGCATTGTTTACGTGGAAAACGGAGACCACACGACCGAAAGGCACAGCAAAGCATAAACCACAGTTAGTTTCGTACTGATGCCATGTTCTTATCGCGCTATATCGATGCGCACGTTTTAAGAACAAGTACAAAAAGACCGCTTTGATATATATATATAGAATAACAATGCTTCACCCGTTCGGATTTCGAACCGAGCTCCTGTGTGAAGGCGTGCAATTTTGCAGTGACAACTCCAAGAACTTCCACAAAACCGCCATATAACGCGATTGGAACGAAATACGACGCTTAATGAGTTTATAACCGTACCGTTCCTAACGATACACAGAAGAGTTTGGGACTTGCTGGGGAGTATAGCCGTTTTATCTTTCGTAAGAATGCAATTTAAGATTACAAACGGTGAAAGCTTACTTTTTATTCATTCGTTCAGTTCAATTAGCGGAATTTTCCGTTCCGTATATACTTTACTTCTTCCCACAATTTATCATTAAAACAGCTTTTTTTAAGGCAGTCTAACATCAGATTTCCTTTTAGGATTTAGATCTTCTTCTTCTTTTTTAGGGATCTAGATAACCATGTTAATATCAAAAGGTGGTTATCACTACTGGAAAGCAAAAGAGTTGTCAAGATTCAAAGAGGATGGGTGTGAGGATGTTACCCAACAGTTTGAACAGATAGATTATAGTTGCGAAAACACTGCTATATTGCATAACAAGAAATTTGCTGATCATCTTGAAGATGTCCCAGGGTACGTAAAACTTTCGCTGATGATTCAACGATGATCTTTTGCAGTGGTTTCGTACATCTCACTCTCTTCTAACACTATTTACCGGACCGATTAGAGTTGACGACGTGAGAAAAATTCTTTGAAAAGCGAAACGCAAAACTCGCACCACTAAGAAAGAGACAGAGCAAAAGGTGTGGACGTTTGTCCAGCTAAAACTTCAGCAAGAACTACCACCAATCCGGCCAGCTACAGTGTCCTCTAAACTAGTGTGGGCATAGTTTTGTTCTGTTTAGTTCTGACTAGAGAGAACGATAGAAGAAGATAGATTGATTTCGAACATTTTGGTGTGAAGATAGTATGACGCCAAGTATGCAACAACAAAAAACAGTTGAACATCTCAAGGTTCTGCATGTGTATCTTCCAGGTCAACCATTGGCACATACAGAAAGGGAAACACTTCTACAACTCTCAAAATACGATCATATAATCCCGCAGATACACCACTCAGACCGATTTATCACACACACTGCATCCTAACATCTTCCCATTCATGATACGTGAACAACAGTGCCTAGAGTACGTACCTCAAAAAGAGGCTCAAATAAAAGCTAGGTGGATGCTTTTATTGCCAGATTTTTTTAAGCATTGCCATCCAACAAATAGCTAGCAAAAGATCTCCCTGTAGAACACCTAAAGCACACACAAAAAATTAAATGCTTCGTTTCAATCAAGATGCGGATACTGGAAATGGGCAGATACTCGCCCTCACTAACTTCACCACCTTCGATCTCCGCATACACGCGCTACATGGACTTGGTGGTGGTGTGGACCTCTCTTTTTAGGCAATCGGTCTTTCCGCGCATTCCCCCCACACAGACACGCAACACAGCCACACTCCATGGAACAAATCGTGATTTCCTCTTTCCTAATAAACGCCCAAGATCGCTCCCGATGCTACTACGGTTACCCGGTTTTTTGTTGGTACGTGACTTGAATCCATTTGCAGTGCCGCATTTTATGTTGCACGAATGGGGGTGGGGGTGCGCATATATTGCTGGTTAGCTGACCCGCCAAACGAAAAGGGAAGGGGCAGTAGAAGGGCCCAAAATCTTGAATAATTTCGTGCGGAATATTCACATTGGGCAACAAAAAACCAACGTAATTCAAAGAATGCAGGAAGAACTTCGCAGACATCGTCGTGACGATGTGTGGGTAAAGCGAGAACAGTCACAACACACGTACACATACACAAACACAAATCGCGCATATTATCTAATCTGCTGTTTCGTCAGACTCTTTGCTTTTTTGTTGTTGATGGTTTGCTGTGTGCATTGATTTAAAAGAAGAAGGAACCAAAGCAAAACCGAGAGACTTCGAAACATATATGTGTTACTTAATGCACGAACACACATACACACACACACGTGGGCCACGGAATTCGACGGGGCATTGTGGCCACTCCGTTCTTTGACGGCGAATTCTCCCTTTGAAGATGCGTAAGAGGGAAACGGAATGTGTGAAAATGTGCCTCCACTGGCAAAAACTCTCACTACACACACGGTTAGGAGGAGGCCCATTCATGGGTACACATCTTTAATCCACATAATACCACCATTGCGACCATCTCCGAGGCTGCTCCCTTTGGGATTGGATTGGAAGGAGTGAATGTAAGAGGAAGAAAATGCTCTCGCGTCGCATTTGACTTCGACGCCAGTTGCTTGATTTGAAAAAGCAACTCAACCAAACCATGCCACAAAACCAAATCCTCCAAGCCGACCCATACCTAAAGTTGTTTGATTCTTGCCAGCAAATCCGTATCATCCAAAACGAGCTGCAAAATCAACAGGCCCATATCAAGTGAACAAGAGCGCTAGCCGCACCAAGCGTCTCAAGTCTTACGCCAAACACCAACAAAAAAGCACGCGCTGGCCAAGCAAACGACGGCGGTCGGCAGTATCTGCAAGAAAACGAAACGCCACCGGAACGAATTGCGCGAATGGCATACAAACACACACACACACATATATATATTTATACATGCAGTTGCCCCATCATAACACGCAGTCAAACGCCGCTAGCAGCGGAATACACACACGCATGCACAACTTTGCTCAGCACACTTTTTAACCTTGACATTGAGCGTCGTCCATCCACAACACAGCAAGACGCGACCAAATGAGGAGTGAGGCAATACCCTACACACCAATATGAAATCGGTGGGGTTGAGGCGAAGTGGAGCACCGCATTCGCGTCTCTCTGACTCTATTCACGTTCACCGCATTTACTCTTTGGTGTTTGATTCCAAAATAAACGAACCAACAGCACACATCACCAACACCACCCAAACAAGAGAGACCACGACGACCACACCACCTTCGCATCAACGCCGTTGGCATACATTTATACGTCGCCGTTAGACGTTCGCTTTTCAGCGTGCAGAGGGTGGTGGGTGGGAGCAGCAAATCTTCTCAGCATAACACACAGGCCTCTCCCCGTGAATAACAACAGAAAAGAAACGCGTAATCATCCATCGCCACAACACCGCCAAACCAGCAGAGGTGCCCGCTCCGAAAAGGGAGAGGAAGCGGAGATATAGAAAACAGGTCTTGGTCTTATCCCCACATATTATCAAATCCTCATTCTTACCAGCCCCGATCACCCGACACATTCTTGGACGTTAGACTCGATTGATTGCACCGACTCCAACAAATGTCACAATGTATTAGCGATTGGTTGGAGGAAAAGCGGATTTAGGACCACCGGAATCAAATGTTACGAAATACGATGTATTTTATTTTTAAGAAAACATACGTAAGTATCAAACCTTTCTGAAATACGAGGAAGTTGTCGGATTTCCAATCTGATCTGTCGAACACCTTCAACAACATTACAGGCTTTAGCTGCCTCTGGACCACTAAAAAGATCGAAGTAATCACCGCATCGGAAAACATCAAAACTGAAACAAATGTTGTTTGTAACTCACACCAACAACAGAGGTCCCCCCCTGCGCAAACACGGCACAAACGTGACATTTGGACCGTTCTTTAAGCCGGCTTCAATGACACAAGCTAGTTTTTTATCGCTGGCTCTCCTCCTCTAGCAGTGGTGCATGATCGTTTCACTTCAAATTATTGTAGAATTCTTCGCGGAGAAAAATATTCATTTAAAATCAGTGTAGCTCGTGCAGTTGCCTACAAGATTACCTACATCTTATTAAATCCGGAATGGACCACTATTGATACACAACGAAAAACGCATACACTCAAACCCTCGACATCAACGTCCAAACGGTTTCCCACTGGGCATGGAGCAAGCCGGGACAGCGCGCGCATGTTTCTTCCTTTAGTTCCACCAGCTGTGACCTTGGAAATAATCACCATCGGACCCGGTGGATAATTTGACGATATAAATCACAAGCGTTACGGGCGTGCTGGACCCAATATCCGACACACCATCATCAGATATATCCCCCGGAGGCCAAGAAGAGAAAGAGTTCGCTCATACACACATTCGATTGGGATACAACTTTCAAACTTCGAAAAAAAACAACTGAACGCCGACGGACAGGCAGTCGAAATTATGGGAAGTCTTCGGAAAGTACCTAGGTAAGAGAAAGAGGAAAAAGGTTTCTTCCCAAACAGAGGGGAACAACCCACACACACACAGCATCTTCCAACTCGATTCGCTTATGCTCCGAGCAATAATATATGGGACACCTCTCTCGCGAGACGACGTACCGGAGGAGCCAAGTTTATACTGCACAAATGGGTGAGGAATAACCTTCTTCCGTGCAATTCATCCTGCGTAAAAATAGACACAAAATCACGCACTCAGTTGAAAATAAAAACGCATTCATTTCGCACCCTAATCCGACGCTAATTATATATCGTTTAACGTAGCCGCTCCCCTTGAAAATGGATGTTGGAATCCTCAATATTAATAAAAAACACAAGAAGCAAAGGAAGAAGTTGTGTGCCATTTTATTGCATTATCGATTGCGTTTAGTAGCAATTGCTGGAAGCACTCGGCAGAAGCAGTGGGTGGGAAATAAAGGTGGATGCTCTATCACCTTTTGTCCTGCCAGTAGTGGTGACTGACCGAAACGCGAAAAGGTAATTAATCATTCGCCCTAAACGCAGCATCATCATCTTCAGCATTCGTGTGGTGGTTGCGTTTGAACAGAAAGAAATGAAAGAGGAAGATACTCCATACTCCATCCACAGTGTGGAGAGTGGTTTATACAACAGTTTGCTCCTTTCTTTTCCCTCGAAGCACCGTACGCACGAGAAAGATCGCATACCGTCCGTCCGCCGGCTCGTGTTTGCCAATCGTTCTTGGCTCGAGTGCCATTCTTCGAATCGATTGCTACCACCACCACCGGGAGCAGCGGCCCATGATGCGGTAGCGCAAGAGTGACGGAACCACTAATACAAGCAATGACTGTCTAGCGGGCCTGTCTGGGTCGTGTGGTTAGATAATCAATCATCCGCTATACATTGTTGCACCAGCCCGTGGGGTGCAGGCGGCACAGTATTGGGTGTAAATAATCTTACCCCTTTCTCTTCCTACTCCCACGATGAGAGGTTGAGACACCTGCCCAGAACCTGCCCCAAAAGCCCCTGAGAGAGAGAGAGGCATAGACACGTCGCGTTCAGAGTGCAGTGTGGCCAAGAATGGCAGTAGCACAATAGAATGGTAAACTACCAGCACCCCACAGCTCCATTTTTGTCACGGGTGTCACAACACTGGCGCAACGCTGCCGGGAATGGAGGACTCAAAATACACACCAGAGACACCCCCCCCCCCTGCCAATGTGCTCACCACACAGAACCAAAAGGTTTAATGGCTCACGTGCAACAAACGCGCGCGCGCGCCTCGTTTCGCAGTTCTGTCGCTCAAGTGCGTGAGTAGGACGCCAATGATGTCGCCCTTCAAGGGAGCTGGTGGGTAAGACACAAGGTCCGGAAAGCACCACCATAAAATCATACACCATCATATCCGACGAGTCTCGTAGACTACGTTTCTCACCTACACCTGCGTTCTACTTGCGGCGCATTTTCCTCGAGGGGCCAATTGTGAGCGCAGGCGAGGATACAAATGAACGTCGTGACGACGGTGTCTAGCCACCTCCGCCAGCAGAGCTTGCCAATTCCCCCGAGAAGGTGTGTGCAGGAAATGATTGGTTCACTGTGTCTGGTGTTACAAATCTCATAACTAGGTTAACATACGAATCTTCGTTCATATCCGGCAGGTATATTGAAACATTTATTGTGATCTAGTTTCGTGTACGTTGTAAAGTGGGCAATGATATTCTAGCTGGAGGCGGATTCTACGACATACATTCAACGACACAGCAACCACTTGTTCGTGGGTATTAATTAGACCGCACAAGTAAATGAGCAGTAACTTCAGCTTAAACCCAATCAATCATAGATGCAACCTATTTTGGCTATCTTTTATATCGACCATCACTGGATACCACTCAACAACAGTTCCCAAGATCGTAAAACCCGCATGTCTCCGCCACTAACAGCGCGTCTGGTGTGGACCAACCAAGGCCAAGAGGTGACTTCTCTTCAAGAAAAAAAAAGCCGCCCGCGTTCGCGAATAAAACACACACGCACGCTCATTGTTGGCCTATGATTTTGGGATACACAAAAAAAACGGCCCAAAATGAAAATTAACCCAAATCACCATTAATGGCGGATAGCTTCAGTCCCCAACAGCCCCCAGCGGTGAGCAGTGATGCTTGCTGTGAAGAGCCGCATGATGGACACGGTGCGGTGCCTTAGCAGAAACTTCGCACGAAATCACACAAAAAAGATCCTTTTTCTATTAACCAGTCGCTTCTAGGCAACGACCACGACTCTCATCATTACGGATCGTATCTATTCGATACGGATCTCGCCACATTAACTCTACAAACAACATATTTATTGCCACCGTGGCGAACGAGTTCGGGCATCGGGGCAAAACGCGTTCTTCGTGGGGCCGTGAATGACGCACGCGCAACCTTTATGCATGTCAGAAACAACGCACCAGCGGCATTGGCCTCGGGATTTAACACTATATAAGCGTCAACGGGCTTGACGACCTAACTCCGCAGAGACGACACACCACTGTGTGTGTGCTCTGATTTCGAAGACTGCACACGCACGTGGAACCCAAAAAACAAGATTATGCAACATGCCGCTAAATTAATGTCTCCAACACACGAGGACCGGAGAAGAGATTCATCTGCATTTGATCAAGGAAATGCTGTCACTAAACATCAAAATTTACAGACCTAGTCCGTATGTGTTTCCTCACTGATTGAACAGTGGAACGAATCCTTTAACAAAGGCATCCCAAGTCGTGTCGTCTCTTAGGTACCATAAAAATATAGATATAAAGTTTACAACACATCGCGACTAGACTCTATCGAGAGCGCAGGGGTTGAGAATCAATAGCAATCTTTCCAGGGGCCCCAAGTCCTTACTTTACGGCTACAAACCGGTGGGATTATAGCTTTCATTCCAAAATGTAATTAAAACTGCTTCCTCGTCTAGTCTAGTCCGAACACCAATATCCTAATCCCACTTCTCCTTGCAGCCCAAACTCGCAAACCAACAGTCTTTTATTTGTCCCAAAATCTACCTGAATCCATTGGTTACGCTTCACATTATTTAGATGTCGGAGATCTTCGAACATTTGCTTCTTTCCGTAAAGATTTATGATGCCGTACAAACCCGAAACTCTCAGGCAAATCCACATAACAATCGCAACCCCAGAGCCGATTGCGGAAGTTGCTGAAGCGAACACCCCTGAAAATCCAGCGTGCCTTGGAGCCCCCCTCAGCATTCGATAAAACCACTCATTTCGTAAGGTTTATCTGACCGCATAGCAGCCAGCAGCTGGGTCCACAACCACAGATCATACGTACACGATCTCTATAGCGCGCATGTGTCCCTGAACCTCCATCAATAAGTTGCGTTCCGCCTCCTTCTGAGAAGCCGATGATGACTGTTGTAGGAATTTAACGCAAACCAATTTTTCTCCTCCTGGCTCCTAACGCGGCAAAGCATGGTTTTATTAATCGCGGAAAGCGCGCTTGTACGATGATCGGGGCGGCACTCTTCTGCGAATGAAACGAGGCAACTTAATTATTATGCATAACATATGGAGAGAGGCCCTCATTCAATCGGCGGCACACCACTTCTTGAAATGGATGATGAGCTCTCCATATTAAATCGCTCATCGGAACAACCGAAAATATTGTAGCCGTCAGAAAGAGCACATTGGCAAGTGGTGACATGTTTTTAAAAACCACACACCGGAGAGCATCGAAAACAATCGAAAAACACCCCACACCAGTCAACGGCTCCTCTTTCACCAGTGGGCGAACAATTGACGTACTTGCGCCACCCGTCCCCGGGCGACACCGAAAAGTAAGAGACATCGATCGTTGGAAGAAACTTACGGTATTATTTATGTGACGTCGCGATCGGGGGCGATGGGCGACAGTAGTTACAAACAAACAACTAAAACGGTCTTCCACAGCGTGATTGCACGATAATGCACCCAAGAAAGCCACGGGTAGTGTAGGTTACTTGTGGCCTCCTTTTTTTTTTTGTTGCTATTGTTTGGTTTTACCCCTCCGATGTCCAGTCCATCGGGGGACATAATCAACTTGTAAAACCGAGGAACAATAAACAGACAAATGTCACAGCGGAATACCTCCAAAAGCGGGTCCGAAGGCGATGATCATCACCATGTGGCGGCATCTTGTCCGTAGAGGAGAGTGCATAATCGAAGCGGCGTGTGGCTCTCGTCCATTAACGCCGAAAAACGTTTAAGTCGCAATTCTTGGCTGAAAACATTCCTTCTCTTAGTAGAAAAAAAAGGTTTTTTTACGGAAACAAGATAACCGGAACGCCTAATACAACCAACAACACAAATAAAACAACCCATGAAACGAATCTCCCTCTCAGTAGGCACCTTTTCGTCGATCAATATTTGATCAACCAGTGTGTATTGTCACCGCAGCCCCAGCCAAAGTGTTAAAAGTCGCAAGAGACGCGCAAGGGTATGTGCACACACTGCCCTCCTGTTAAACAAGGAATTAACCAATCTATGCGTCGATGAACCACTCCTCTCGCACCGAAAAGGAGCTCTGCCCAAGATAAGACCGTTCCCGACACGTGACAGCACACTTCGATGAGCTGCACCACGCGGCAAAATACATCACCAGAGCTCCTAGTACCGTCTCCCCAGTGGCGACAATGAGCTACATTCATAAGCTAACCCAAGGGTGGAGGGGGAACAGAGAGCAGCGCAATAAACACTCCAACATCTTTCAAGACGAGAAAAGACTCCTTTCCCTACCTTTTCGCTACTATCAATCATGCTGCGCATATATGCTGCGACGTCCATGCTGGATTTCCAGTGCAGCTGCATACACAAAATAACCTTTTTTTTCTTCTTCCCATTCTTGACGCAGCGAACATTATAGGCACAAAACTGGGTAAAGAGAGCTTCTGCAGGGGGAGGGCATTTGAAATAGAATCCGCGCACTGAACACATTCTTCACCACAAACACACACATACACAAATGGAACCACCGCAGGCGGCATCGATTTTACAGCCTCGATCAGCGATTTTTTGTTGCTCGTGTTTGTTTATTTACAATACTTTAAAGGGCTCGCCCGCGGGCAAGCCGGCTATCACATTCCCCGGTACAGCGAAACTTTGGGTACACACGCCTATCTTCCAAGTGCGCAGAGACTCAGTCACACAAACACACAAAGACATATCTTTGGTAAGGAAACGCGCTAGAATTAGGTGAATTCAGACACTGCGCACCCTCTTTTTTCAAATGATTCAGATATGTTTAAATGGTCAAAATTCGTTTCTTGAATGCTGCGCACGATCGCGCAACGTACGTGACACACAGTGGGAGAAGAGTGTGAACACGTTACACATCTCCAATGGGAAACAATATCGCCTCTCAAAGTTGCTGGTTCAAGCGTGTGTGTTGTTTACTGTTCACGTAATTACACCAAACGCCAAAAAATCGTGACCAGTCCTTCCCTCTTTCCACACCGATATGCTGACGTTTGCGGAAATGGCAATCAAGGTTTAAATGCACTCGCGGGAAAGCACACACAGAGATGCACAGGGCTAGGGTGCATTCGAAGATTAGAAAAGTGTTCCAAAGGCACGTCGTCGTCTCTTGGCGTCTCGTATTCTCCAGAGCTTAGAAGTAAACATTTCCGATTTCTTACGATAACATAACACAGACGACGACGACGACAAAGGGATATGAATGTTGCAAAATCAATGAAAGAATTCTTCAAACATTACAAAAATAAGAGAATAAACCAAACACAACAAAACTGGATGGGTTAGACATTTTAAAAATGTCCGTAAAACCATAAACCGCTGTACAACAATAGCGGTACGAGATTCTGTTAATTTTTGGAAAAAGCAGCGTTAGCGAACAGTCGCTGCCCAATATAAAATGGTTTCAATTTACAACACACAGTTGTTATCAGCGCTTAACCCTCTCCCTCCGCTCCCCACCCAACATCTATATCTCAGATGCCAAATCTTAATTAAATGCAACCGTGACACCGTGACAAAACGCGCGACCGCACATATATAGCAGAAAAAGGTTGCCTGCTGCCGCCCGCCATCCGACGGTGTGTGTGTGTGTGTGTGACGCCGCTGCTGGCGGAGAGGAAGTTGCGTCAACTTTCTTTCCACCCCATTTCCGGGGGGCCCACACAGACTCTTCTAGGGGTCGCGCGGACCTCACAAAGAGTCACACTGCAGCACACCGGAACACAATGAGCACGGTTGTGTATGCGCCCCATCAGCAGCACCACCCAGCTGGTCACACACACACACCGGAAAGCGTTCATAAATCCATCCGATCCTCGCGCGATCGTGTCGGGTATTATTGGGCCGCAACAGCAACAAAAACCTGCCGCACACACACACACATGACTGATTTCGGCTCCTTACAAGACGCGATCAGCGCGCGGGTGGTGGTGTGGATGTTGGTTTGTCCTCCACTCTCACCCGGGCAACCACACCACACGGTAGTTGGTCCACCCCCCTGACAAGCGCTCCTTTGGATAAGGCAATTGAGCAGCAGCAGCACACGAAGCAGAAAGTAATTGGGTGTTATATTTAATTTAAATTGGATCAACACGATGGAGAGAGACAAGTGCGATAAAAACAGGACCGTCCCAGCCCTCAACAAGAACAACCCGGCGCGCACACCCCACCGGCGACGACCGGACATTAAACACACCGTCTCGCTTTCCATTTCGTGGGGACGCGCGCGGACTACGCGAGCCGACAGAAAGCAAACGATCGTAAATTATGCAAATTGTATTTTCGGGGCCGTTGTTTTCACAGTAGCCGCTCGCGCAAGCCGCCCAAAAACTGGGATCGTTTTTACGGTTGCAATTTATATTGCACCGTGCAACGAAACGGTATTCTTGTATAGGGATCGGGGACTTTCAGGAAGCACAGGGAACGGCGTAGTGTACTTCCATTTCCGCTAGTAGCAGAGCACACAAAGGCACCTAATACTTTCCACCAGCAAAAGAAAATGCATTTGCCTACTGAGAAAGGAAAACAAAGGACCACACCACACTACTTCTTATCGGGGCGGGCGGCGGTTGGGAATTTATTCACGCTCTAATTAACAATTCCCATCTTTTTCGCAGGAGGAGAGGGAGATCCCCAGGCAGAGGGCATTAAAACAGAAAGGCTGATCTAGGCTGTAGTCTTGTAAAAACTACCCTTCTTTCCTTTCGCATTGAAAAGGCCACTGAACTCCACAAGGACACTGCAATGCACACATGAGAGGAGTCAAAAGCACGATCATGCTTTTTAAATGCCAAACGAGTGCAAGTGTGCGAGGGAGCAACCCTGCCGTTGGTAATGGCCTGAAGTGTGTATGTCCTTCTCAAAAAGAGCAACTGAACCAACACGTGCAGAAGAGAGGAAGAAAAGGGTAAACTACGAATTATACACCGATAAGGGTAGGAAGGGTTGGAATATGGTTGGAAAATTGGGTCATCATCATCGCGAAGGGAAACAGGTTGTAAATCAGGCGGTGCCGGATGGTGGGTGGGTGGGTGGGTGTGTGCAATCTGCGTCATATTTTTACTGACCAAAGAGTAGGTACACGCCGCCCTCCCGCGTGTAGTTGTTATATGATTCACGAAATAGCCAAACGAACCGTTGGGTACTATAAATACCCGTGCGGGGACACCTCCCAAGACCTCAGGCGGGAGAGAGAACGTGTTGTGTTTGGTGGTGTTGTCGTCTCACCTTTCAGTTTAAGAATTTATAGACGAACCAACTTTTACAAAAATCCACCAAAAACACAATGTTCCTCTCCCCACAGGAAGACGCCATCGCGGGAAGTAACCCAAAACTATCGCGAAAACAACTAACCTTTTAGGGTCCCCCCCATTACCAACCAACGGAACCGGTTTGTTGTTGCTGGAGACAGGAGATCGCGCGCATTAACGTCGTGTCCCTGTATCGACCAGGCATATCAAACGAAGAATGCACGCGCGCATCTACTACTTTTAAATCCTCTCCTTAACGTCAGCGCACTCGTTCGGTCATTACTGTGCCAGCGAGGGGTGAGAGGTTCTTGTTCGTTCACACCAGCTGTCCACCCCTTCTTCATCAACTTCAACTGCAATCAGCTCCAAACTCTTAGCGAGCGGTGTTGTTATTGCCGCAGAGCAACGAATCCATATGTTCATGTGCATAAAACATGCACAAACACGAACACACACATCTAGCTGATTACAACAGTTTTCTCTAGCATTAAGGATTTCCTCTAGCGCTTGCAGCCTGCAAGCTGATTACATTTTGCTGATCGGTGGGGGCAAAAACTTTCCTCGTAGCAGCATCTTCCTAACATTTGCGCCAAAGTTTGTGCAATATTGCGCTCTTATACACCATCGTCCAACGATGACACATTTGCATACGCATTTCAAACAATCAACTCACCCAGGGACACAGTAGTACTGTGTCGTATCTTGCAGCCAAGCCAGTGCACGCTGCAATGCTAAGGAATTGAGCAGAAGACGCGCAGTAGTAGAGCAAAGCTAAATGTTTTTTTTTCTTGACTACTCTTCGAGTTACGACAAACAGAGGGCAAGGATGTTGAGGCACGCGGTACATGCAGAAGGAAAGTTTTTTGATCAACAGAGGGACTAAAAAACTATGTTCAAACTGTCGTTGCAGTCAATTGACCGGGTGGGAGCCGAGAAGGGTCGTCTAATGGAATTAGTTTGTCGTTATCTGTTGGTGTGTACAAAAGAAGCATTTCTATGATCAGCTGCAATTTATTTGGATAAAAAAGCAGAAGCTGTTTATGTCCATGTAATACAACATGAAGATTATTCCGTTAAAACGACATCGCTTTTTTGTAAGTAAGACATTTTACTAATAATTATGGATTTAACATAAATTGAAAACCATGTGAAAATGACGGTACCTTAGTATATAAACAAAGAATCCTGTGTAACATCCATATACAAATACTACAATTAATCCACAACAGAACGACCAGTTCCGCTGTGTTCAAAAGCAACAGGATCGCCACCAGAGCGCTCCGCATGAGTGCCGGCAGACGATGTCCCGGACCTACAGTTTTCCAAAACCCATCGAGCAATTACCTTGTTTGAGGGGTGAAGTACAAATCGTTAATGAAATCCACTATCGATACGGGGACGCTCCATACATAACTGAGCCGAGATACACGGACCTACGCAGTAGCAGCGGGTTCGATCCACAGTCCAGGCAAGGCGAATTCAATCAATATGCAAATGAGATTAATTTTTCCTCGGCAGGAGACGCGGCAAGAACCTAACAACCGTTGCATATAACAAAGCAGTAACACACCAAAGGACTTGGGTGCCGTACGGCAATAAAAAAAAACGAGGCAGGAAAGAACAAAACACAATTATAATACCATGCAACTCACCCTCTACCGATCTGCAATCAACTTGTTTCCCTCGCACAAAGGAAAGGTAATAGTAGAAGGTGGAAAATTCGTAATGAAAGCCGAACAAAAAATCACAAAATTCAATTGTCAACCTAATCGAACCGACCACACCAAATCCTGAGGGGAGAGGACCCGCTTTTTGTGCGCTACCAGAGACAGTTTTGCATAAATCATCATTTACCCGCCCGAAAGAGCTCTCATCATCATTATTATGCAATCGCTCACAAGTGGGTGTGTGGGTGACGACGGAAACAACAACAAAAAAAACAATTACTATCGTTCGATTAAGAAAGGAAATCATCTTTATCATCGCCGAAACAGTCGCCGCCTTCCGTGTAAAGGAAGGAAGCATAAAGAGGAGGGAGAGATTGAAAGAGCCTTAGAGATATAGCCAGGAAAAAAAGCATTAACACTAAATAAACAAGCGAAACGGAATGAGCATGGAATGAAATGTCCTTCTTATCCCATTTAGCATTTAGCATGCTACACCTGCTGGTTTCTCGCAAAGGGAAGGCCGCTCCCCCGACCAATGCGCACACACAAGAAAATATGGATGAGGAGAGCATATTCGCGCTTTAATCGACCGTTTCTATGCTTGCAATTCCAACAAAGCAGAAGGCAGAAACCAGGCAGCAAGGGGGATATGATTATTATAAGAAAAAATCCCTTCGGAATAAAGAACCCATCCCATATATCAGAGAAGCGTAACCCGGCGCGGGGATGACCTCATAAACCTTCCGATCACACACACACGCACACGGGTACAACCGTCTTATGATTTATTGGTATCTCGCGCAAGGAGCGATCCCGTTGTTGTTCGCTTGCCTTGTGTATTGTTCCTGTTCCCTTCCGTTGCCGCTATTGTTTTCCTTTCGGCTATCTATATTGCACCGATCGCCCGAAGAGCCCTGAACAAGAAATATCCTTCTCAGTTTTCGCTTTTGTCTTGCTTTAAGTTTTAAGAGGGATTTTATCCCCAAAAAAAAAATGCCAAGACTTCAACCGGAACTGGTATCGTCGCTTCAAAACCCCGTCGAAGGGATGACCTTTCCACGCAACAGGAAGATTATGTGGAATACTCTGCACAAATAAAACTCTCCAAAAGAAGCGACGAACCTTGTCGGTCCCAACGTGAGAGAGAGCGATAGTCGGCCCCCCGCCGTGGTGCGAACGAATTTATTTGTAAAATGAAAAATAAATCTCTCAGGTAGCATCCTATCCGTACATTGCATCGAAGTGTTCTTCCTTTTCTTTGAAAGATCTGAAGCAAACTAGGTCATCTATAGAATGAAGAATAGATCAGTACACTGCATATGAAAACGGTTTCATGAACCATCCCAAAACCCAATTTCCAGCTGCCAAACAAGCGATTTAAAACCACCCCCATCCAACCTGCAAAGATATTAAAGGGGCAAAACAAAAGATCGCATTAACAGGATATTATAACGCAAGGACGTATGTTCATATGAATTAATAATACATCGTTATAGCACTGAGCAATCGAAATTAATTTCTACGAACCCATCGAGCGGTTCCGCAGGTCTTCGCAGGCATTTCTTGGCCATACACAGCGACTCAATTTGAGCACAAAAGCAACTCGTTTCGACGTCTTAATTACCAGCAAAAACCTTCATTTCCGGACGCTCAGCGCACCCGAGTGAATCATTCCAAGATGAAACAATCCAATACGGGCACAAACACGATGATGGTTCGGGTGGTGTGCGCCCAATAAAACATGAGGGCTATTACGCACGAGACATGTCGCATTACAGCGGACACAATTTTTCACTAATTGCTCGCGCCGAAAGTTTGTGAGCCACACACGCACGCACAGAAGCACCACACACCCGTCCTCCTCTGCTAAGCAGGTGATAAATTTGATTACTCTAAAATACAAGCCCTCATACCATATCAAACTTTCCAGTCGTTGCGTTTTTTCTAATCATTTGCTCCGGGGAATTTCTATTTCATTTTTATTGTTGTCCTCTCTATTGCTGCTAGAGAAGAATTTTACCTTCCTATAAACACCCTCCCTTCTCTTTGTGATAGGTGGACTAACACAAACCGCCCCCTCGCCCCGTTGCCATGCCTCTCTCGAGCGAGGTCAAGCCGTTTTACAGTCCAAAACCGCACTCGACCCCCGAGGGAGACATACTAAACGAACGGGTGGCCACTGAGTTTACGGAAATCGTTACAACCACACAGCTGAGGGGTGAAACACAGTTAAGTCATCGGAATGTGCGTACACCTCCTCCTCCTCTCAGTGTGTGTTAGCGTGCCAGCCCAGGCGTGTTAAAGGTGCGCAACGATAGTAAAGCAGGCGCGCGCGCGCTGAATGTGTGGCGCTCATTTTGGGCGGTTTTTTTTGGTCACATGCAAAATAGAATCCGGTTTCGAGGTCAGTGGGTATGGTAAAATTCATGAGACACAACACGGCTCATTTCCCCGATTTTTTTGCTGTTGTCTTCCGTTTATACTTTATTTGATTCCCAAGCGACACACAGGTCTTAGAGCGCGATTTAATGCACACACGACTTCTCTTTGTCCTTGACTTGGCCCGTGCAATCGATTAGAATATGCATTTGGGCAATCCGGTTTAATTTATTACCGTCTGCTCCCTTGAATACGCGTTTGTGCCATTTTTGTTATGCTGGTCAAACTTAACAGCACTACTGATTTGGTTTATCACAAGATATAGTTCTCGATGAAGAACCTAGATAGTTGGTATCGTCAACAGGAGCAGATGGTAAAATGGTTCAATGCCATATGCTCGGGACTGGTATAGCAAATGTCGTGAGATCAAATCCAACATAGACTAGTAGACACTATTGGGCCTCCAAACTTTTCAGTTCGCGGGCCACAGTTGAGGGCCATTTTGGTATGTTATCTAGCTATTTAGAACGTTTAAACCTTGTTTTAATAAGAGAATGCTTATATCATCTATCGAATTTTGATTGTTGAAGCTTGATTTACTAAAAGAAATATGAACTCAAAATAACAAAATATATTTTTTTAAATCAAAATTTATTCAGCAAAATAAAACGTCTAATGTTCAAAACTAGCTGTCCGGAAAACCATTTAGGAGTCAGTAAATTAAAACTACACCTCCCCCGGAGACACGGTGCTCCAGATCTTCAAGGTTATCGTTTGCCTGCACATCCAAACCCCCAACAGCAACAACAAAAAGAAGAAAAAAGAATCAACTTTTTCCACCAAGCTAATTATACATTTTGCCCAAAACCGGGCACACACACACCAACGGGCTCATTATCATATCCTCTCCTAAACCTTTGGTCATACCCTTGCAACCCCTGCAGCAGCAGTTCAACACTAGCACTGGGGAATTCTCCTTCCAGCATTGGGAACGAGCGTTTGGCTCCAAAGTCAGCGTGTCGTCCGTGCACCTTCACAGCGCAAAGAAAGAGGGAGCACACGACGCTTCAATAATATTGCACACGCTCTTGGCAAGCAATAAAACAGATTCACCATATAACACACAGCAGTTGATAGATTGGGTAACATTACAAAAAATAAAATAAAAAACATTAATGAAACTCTGAGAAGGTTTCGGGGCGCCCTTCGTCTGGGTTGTGTGCAGGGGGTGGTGGCACATATTGTTTTAAAAATTTACCCCCACCCCTAATTCGAATCGAATGACAAAACGAACCAACAAAAGCACATACACACAAACGGCACCATACACCCCCTCTCCGTTGGCGTCAAAAGCGCGCGAACGATTCTTTTGACAAACTTAAAATTCAAGGTTAGCACATCATATGGTTGAAGGTTGCAGCAACAGCAGAAGAACGCGCTACCACCACCACCACCCACCACTCACACAGGCCGTCCGCCAGCCGGTGCTACAAAAACGTACAACACACACCGAATGTAGCAGCGCGCGCGAGTCGACGATGAAATGCTAGTGTTGGTTGGTTGGTGTTTGATGTAAGCTAAGGGAAGGCAGTTGGTGGGGGGGTCAGTGTGTTGGTGCCCGGACGAGTTTAGTCGAATATTTAAAACTTCGTTCTCGCGCACAAAAAAAATGCGAGTAGATGCGTTAATAATTGCGTGTAAAATGGCGCTTTCCGCTGGATGAGGTGTGTGTTGCCAAACACGGCCAGACCACCACATCCGTTTCTCTGCTGTTGGCCAGAGATCCAATTACACATAATACACACAGTTTTGGGTAGAGGAAAAAAAAGGCAACTAAAAGTGCAATAACGTTCCCGAAATTATTACCCAACAACCCGCAGAACAGTGACGGCGATGTACAGTTGAACATGTATCGTGTGTAAAGCTGCCGAAAAGCTAACAGCAGGTGCAGTGTAGTGCAGTTCTGGCGTTGGAACAGATCATTAGCAGCAGCAGCAGCAACAACAACACACAGCTGGAAATAGCCAGCACGAGCCGGCAAGACACGCGCATGCAATTAAACGGTTTCACCATCGATGGAAAGCGATCATCTGCCCTTTTTTCGGGAATTTATTGAAGACAACTCGCGCGCTGAATTTAATGCTGCTTCAGCAGTATACTTGCCACCGTGTAGAATTTTGACAAACTCCAAAACTTCATCTATAAACAGTAAAAAATAAACACTAAAAAGCAAACAGAAACGGCCGGTTTAATACAAATTGACAAATTCGTTTGCATCATATCTCATCCACTCCGAATGCGGAACCAGATCCACTACTAACAGCGAGCCGGTCGTTCTACGGACTTGACTTGCATAGCTGGGCACCTATATTTTCACACGGCTACACTTCGTTCCGTCCCTACTGTATTTCCCCCCCTCCTCTCTAACTCCGGGTTTAGCTGCCGTCCAGTCCAAAAAGGCTTGTTTGCGGTTGGTTCCTGGGTAGGAAGAAACCGGTTTCGGTAATTTCTAGGTCATTACCATAACCGCCCAACCCACGGGGCCCCCGCGTGATCCCCGCGTCAGCGTATCATCCCGTCCCGTGATAGATGATGATTTGTCCCACCGGCATCCCTCCTCCACTATTTAGTAGGGGGAGAGAAAGGGGGTGTTGTTTGAAGTAAACAAAAAGCAAACACACCACTTACACAATATTATTATACCGGTTTCTTTTGTTTCGTTTTACGCTTGCGTTTCGTGTGCTTTTTTGTTGGTTGTTTTGTTTTGCTTGCGTTATATACACGCGCACTGCAGGGGAATGGAATTTGCATTAGAAAAAAGAAGAGGAATAAAACTCATTTCCATGGGAGAGCTGGTACCTGTGGCTAAATGAAAACAAAACCAAAGAGGATTTTTATTTTGAACAATTAAGTAAAACATCAGTAGTGCGCTCGCGCAAAATTAACGCAAACGTACACAAAAACAGGCATTTTCTTGATTTTCTTTAAAATTAAATCGGAAAATCCTTCATCACCAAATAAGACTAATCATCCCGCGAAAGGAGCGATCGCCCGAAAGCTGCCAGAAAAACAAACTCATCCGTAAGTAAATATGTTCCTCATTTCTTCACTGTTGATTAACGCAAAAAGGACCACAAACAGTAACAAAAACGAGCCGGAAACAAAATTCCTTCTCTTTACGAACATTACAGGGTTTTCCAGGATTTCTAATAGCTGTGCGACACTTTATTGACTCCTTCTTACGCGAAATGAACTTATTGTAATGGGAATTGGACTCTCTAGCACCCCTTGTTGGACAAATCCAGTAGGAATTTTCAATGAGCCTGTCCAAAAAGGATGCCATAGAGTCGAATTTCCAACAAATGACGTTCACTTCCAATAGGAAAGAGTCTAGAAAGTGTCCCACAACTATGAGAACCCATGGAAAACCCTGTATATGCCAAAAAGGGAAACAAAGTTTATGTGTTTGTTTTGGTCCAAAATGCTCTAGAGCTTGTCCGCATTCAATCATTGCGGGGAATTGTGAATTCATCGGAAAATGAGGACCTGGCAGAGAGGAAGCAACAGCAGTGTTCTAGAGCAGAGCGGGCCACATCGTAAGAAAATTCCAAATTAAAAACGATCTTTCTCGGTTTTATTTTACCCTCAGAGGAGAAAAATTTGCACAACCAACAGAGCCTGCAAAAGGTCGATGAGTTGTTCATCACTTCAACGACTGTTGTGGCCAACTATGGCACACACGATTGGCCAACCTTCTATTTCGGCCCAGTGCGATAAATGGTGTGCTCATAGTGTAAGAAATGTGATTTTTTGTTTGTTTGCATTACTCTAGACCGAGTTTCATTGACTTCAAACGTTAGCTTTAAGCTTTTAGCACACTCGAAAAATATATCTATTGCTCAGAATCTGCGCGCTCTAGTCCACAACTTCCTTCAGCTCTTCAAGGCGTTATCGTACCCCAATTTTATTAGCAAAAATACGCAACACAGCACCACAAAAGCGAATGAAAAATCCAACTCCTTCCTTTTCTTATCAAATCGCTTAAGCCTTGGGACAAAAGCAACACACAGTAGAGAATGCCAAGGATCATTCCGTGACGTTTAATATTCAACATTTACTACACTCTATATCTTGCCGACCGGCACAAGTAAAAACGGAAATAGACTTTCGCGTCGGGCATGAAAAAACGTCGCGCCTGCTCCAAGGTCAATCAAACCCACTTGTGGAAAAAGTGGTCGAATTTGTGTGTGTGCGATTTGTGGCTCCCCCTCGCGCGCGTTCGATACAAACCACCCAAAAGCACACAAAGAAAACAGTGTGCCACACCGAGGAAAGGAAACACGAAGGCGCCCACCTCTTCTTCTAAGGAAGGCAGGGAAAAAGGCCTATTTTGGAGCAAAACATGGCCCCCGCTCACGCAATGGATATGAAAAACGACACTTTTCTCCTTGACCTGCCTTTTTTTGTCTTTTACCTTCTCTAATGCAGCCTCTGCCACCCGCGCGCTACCGGGAAAGTCCACCACCACCCCGCCCGACGACTGCGGGAAATCTCTCCGAAGAAAAGCGCCCGCGAGAGCGAGAATGTGGAAGTAAAAGCAACAGAGAGTGGGTGAGCTGTGTGTGTGTTACTCTACACGGCTGCCGGAGAAAATAGAACCACCCACCACCACCTTGTGTATACAAAAAAGGGGGAGATGTTGATAAAGACGGGGAAATTTTTACACCATCGCATTACACCGCCGAGAAATGAACACTCAAAACCACACGGCTGATGGTGAGTTACTTCTTACAGCTGCGTGCGCGCCGCGAGAGAGTGAGTTCAGTTCGGTTGAAAGAGGGCCACAGATACACCAGCCAACAAAAAAAAGGAAAAACATAATCTATCAGCTGTTATCCAAGGTTAGAGAAGACGTTACCAAAAATTGCAGGGTTTCCCTTCCCATTGCATAAAAAACTTGCGTAATCCTTAAAATAAAAAAAAATGAATCACAAATGCCTCCTCTTTCACTGCTACTTGTTGTTGCTAGCTTGTTGTGCTCCTCCTCCTCGCCGAACTTACCTGACACGCTCCGAGTACAGCTCGACCTTCGACTTGGGCGTCAGCGGCAGCTTGGCAATGCTGGCCGGGCTCGGCGGCTGATTGTGGATCGGCGAGACGGACTGTTCCGAGCCGCCGCCGATCGACGAGGCCGGTGGCGTGCACGACCCGTTGCTGATCGACGACGACAGGCTGTTGGCACGCATGCGGGCCGAGGCAACGACCGCGTTCGTCAGCATGCCGGGCGACATGATGGATGCACCGCCACCGTTGCTGTGCAGATGCTGCTGGCGCTGCATTCCCATCATGGGCAGGACATTCAGGTTGGTGAGATCGACGCGCCGCCCCGGTGTAGCCGCCGTCGTGTTCAATGCCGCCGACACGCGGATCTTGCTCAGAATCGATAGCAAGTCATCCGCCGCCTGCTGTTGCTGCTGCTGCTGCTGATGGTCCTGCTGCTGCAGCAGCAGATGCTGTTGTTGGGCCAGCTGCTGCTGGTGTAGCTGTTGCAGCTGATGCTGTTGATGCTGTTGATGCTGGTGCTGCTGCTGCTGCTGGCTGTTGGGGCTGCTGGTGGCGCTGCTGTTGGCGCTGCTGCTAGCACTCATCGAGATCGCCAGCTTCTGGTTGTGGCGGTTTTTCTTTTTCTTCTGCTTCTTCATCGTCTCATCGTCACCGATCGGTCCCAGCATTGCTCCACCGCCTGTTCCAATCTGGACATCTCCAACTCCACCACCACCACCACCACCAGTACCGACCAGTGCTCTGCCGAACATGGTGGCGGTGGTGGGCGCATTCCAGTCGAGATCCTTCTTCAGGCTGCCCCGGCCACACTTGCAGCCGCACACCTTCTGCACCAGATCGTAGCCCTTCTTCGTCCAGAGGTACTGCTGGCGCTGCTTGTCCGACCACGAGCGGGCCCGCCCGGTCGACTTCAGGCAGGCGAGTGCCTCATCCTCCCACCGGTCGAAGCACTCCCGGTGCATGTACTGCCCGGCCGTGCACGACTCGTTGCTGCACTGGACGCGCACGCACTCCCGCAAATCCTCCAGGTTGATCATG
This sequence comes from Anopheles coluzzii, assembly GCF_943734685.1. Classification (NCBI taxonomy): domain Eukaryota; kingdom Metazoa; phylum Arthropoda; class Insecta; order Diptera; family Culicidae; genus Anopheles; species Anopheles coluzzii. The sequence goes on along the minus strand of NC_064670.1, from coordinate 31,426,330 downwards.
GCGCCCAGCTCGGAGAATGGGTTGTTTCCGCCCGCACCCTTCGGCTTCAGACATTCGCCGAGCGGCAGGCAGCACCGGACCATGCCGGCGCCCTCCGAGCCGGATCCGTCGCCCGAGTGGGACGACTCGAAGCCGTGGTCCGAGTCGCCGGCGCTCGAGCTCCAGTAGTACTGCGGTTCGTACATGCCACCGATGGTGGTGCTGCTGGAGGACGTGATCGTTGTCACTGGTCCCTCGCTGCCCGGGACGGCCCTACCGGAGCGTAGCGGTGCCATAGCGGATCGCGACGACGACCACCCGCCGAACAGAACTTGGGTATCAATTTTCGGTGCCTTGCTGGAGTCTCCACACAATTCCCAACACTGGGTTCCCCGTCCGCCAGCAGGAGATGATGCTTGGGCTGCGGTTTTGGACACAAACTCGGGGACAGGAGACACACTAGAAGACACTCAGCACACAAGACACCAGGAAAACACGTTTACTGAATGTCACTTGTTACTGCAAAGATCTCAACACACATATTCCCTCTTTTGGGGGAAAAGTTTGTTCTGGAATTATTAGCTTTCCGGTGCTCTTCAGCTTTCCAGGAAGCGCCCGGACATTTGGAGGCCTGTAAAAAGGGCCAAGATAGATTTGCCGGAAATCTATTTTATTGTATTGAGACAGCAAGCAACCAACAATCACACGGCACTCGCAAACATCGAAATAGCACACACTTGCACACAGTTTCGTTCGCTTACACGCGCCGCCTTTGTGTACTTCGATTTTTTTTCGGGAATTGTCTTCACCGGCAGCACAATTCAGTCTTCCCGGAACCAAACAAACGTCTTCACTCGCGTCTTTCGCTACTTCTTGTTCGCACACACGCGCACACACACATAGGAGAGCACAAACAAAAGAACTCCAAAAAAACGGAGCGACGGGCAGAAATTCGGGGGGGCGTTTTAGCTTCAAGTTCTCTAGCTGATTCCCTTACGTTTCAAGGAAAAACACACAGTAGCGGAACACAACACAAATCGTCGCCTGCTGGGGTACACGTTGCGGCTTTTGTTCGTTGGCTACGAGGAGGTTTTCTGTCTTCTTTTCCTGGAGCTTTTCCTCCAAAAATGTAGTGGATATTTGCTGCAAAATTCCACTTGGACAGGCAGTCGCCGCGTGTGAGTTTTACTGTTGTCGTTTCTTGCTTCGTTCTTCGTGGAAAATCATCACGTTTCGGTGGTGTTCATTCGCAACACGATTCTCGGCCGTCTTTCTCGGGACGCTCTGTGGCGCTCCTCCTTTAGCCCATGTAGTTTTTTCTAACGACACCGACAATTTCTTCTCTAATTCATCCACTTGAACCGAAGGAATTTTTTCACCCTGAAGGTAACTCCTCTCGCGAGCTTCGTCCAAATGCCGTGTCACGCACTCTTTTCTCCCGGCTGCTCTCACAGCAGAGCCGAACCGATAACGCACAGGGGGCAAGCGCGAGGCCGGTAGTATAAGGAGGAACGTACACCAGAAGGCTGGGAAAATGCTGTAACATCGATTTTTGCTTTCACTCACACCCGAACGCTGACACGCCGAAAGTTCAATCGCGCGGGAAACAGAGTCGTTGAACGGAGGCCGCATAACACCGTGGCGAAAACCGAGAAAAACTGGGACAGAACCGGGGGGAGAGTTTTTTGTTTAGGAAAAAAGAAGCATTCCGTATGATAGGATGGATAGGACGATGTTCCCGATGACAACTAGAACACACTACACCACATCACACACATGCACGCACACACACACTGCACACAACACCTTTTGACCGTGACGTGCTAGAGAAGGGTTTGTTGTTCGCTGTGAACCGTGTTTTCTTCCACCGAAAACCGAGAAGCCTTCTCTCTACTTCTGATTTAGTTTTTGCAGCTCTTCTTGCTTTTCTTCTGTTGTAAAAAAAAACAAACTGGTTCGAGGTAGATTTTTGGCATTGATTCCTGGAGATGAAGCGCGCCGCTCACGGTGCTGCTGCTGCCGATTGCAGCGGAGGTTGTTTACCGCACAGACGACGACCCCGGCCTACTACTTTTCGGCTGGCTCTGCCGATTGTTGCTTCTCCGCCACCGTTCAGGCTCGCTGCCAGTAATAAGATGCTGCACGCTGTCGACTTCTGCTGCGGTGGCGAATATTTCAACTCCATTAAAATGGTTTGTAATTAGTCTTTTGAGCACCGCACACAGGAAACCGGCGACCGGATTTTGCAGGAAAACAACGAGCACGCACGTAACACACTACAAAACACCCAGTGTGTGTGTGCCACACAGGACGACAGAGGCGCTACCACAGAACGCAGCAAACTGTTGACGGAAAGACCAACCTCGACGACGGCGACGAAAGTGAACGCTCGCTCGCTTTGGTCATTCCTCCGTGTCACCAACAATTGTCTAACACCGATAAAAAAAAACACACACCACACACTCAAACTCTTTGCCGTTCACTCCGGCTGCTGCTGCTTCTTCGCACGGCGGCGGTGTCTTGCTCTGTCGCACACTCTCACACCACGCACTCACACTCGGGCTGCTGCTGCTGCTCCAGCGCTTCCTTTTTGCTGCCGACTTGCTCCGATGAAAGCGAAAACGCAACTAACGCAACCGCCGGCCAGCACGCGCGATCGATGCCGGGACCGACTGGACCGCGGTGACGGCAGAGTCGACATTCGGCACACGCACACCACTCTAACCGGGAAGGGGGCGAGCGCTCGCGCGTGCACGACAGGGTCGGCAGATCGTTTCGCTCACACCGGTTGTCTCGCTCGTGCCCGCCCGTGCAGCACAACAAACCGAAGAAGAGAATTTTTGGATGCGATAGAATTCGCGTTCACTGCGCGCGCGTGTGTATGTGCTTGCATACATGCAACACCGCTGTCGAACAGAGCACGGTGCCGGTTTTTTGCCGGTATCGTACACGGGCGGTGCATGTGTGTACGCTCGCTCGAGTGAGCTTGTATGGGTGGATGAGCAGGTTTCTTGTTGTTTTTTTTTGTATGTTTTTGGGGGAAGTGCAGCAATTCATCGAGCAGTTCGCAGTTCGCGCACGGAAGCGTCCGTGTTCGTGGAAATTCGTGGAAAAGCTGCACGAATTGGTGAGTATGCTTGCTTTCAGTGGCAAGTGTTTTGCGTTTTGGCTCAAATTCCTTTGTACACGATGGGTGGAATAGATGCAGGTGAAATGTTATATTTTCGGAAAACATATTACGATATTATGTTGGTATCAAAATGGTTAAGGAATTAGCTATTAAAACAATTCGCCATTTTCGACATGAAAATAGCTAATTAGTATAACATTTATTAAAAAGTGTTTATAAGATAACTAAACTTAAATAAACTTCAATTGACTATTGACGTACAGTTGATATATTATGCCTTTAATCTGTTGATTAAAGTAAACTTATATTATAAAGCAGAGTTTGTGCTAAAATTTACATTCTTAAAAATAAATTTAATACATTTTGTACATAAAAACAGAAACAGAACGGTACTATTGGCTTGAAAGCAATTCAATCGTTTGATTTCCTCCAAACATTTTAGCATTGAAAACATCCTACATCTAACACTTTTAAAAAGCAATATCTAAAACCCAAAACGAATGATACTAAAACCATGAAAACCCCCATTCCTTATGCACCACGGAAGAACAATTAACTTTTAATGAAATTATTTATCTACGCTTAATGCACTCCACAACACATCGCTTGAGCTGCTGTGCAAGCAGAAAAGCCCACCCATTTCGCAGCCCAACCCAAGGCCCCGGCCAAGTTGGGAAAATTCTAGCCCCCCCCCCCCCCCCCCCCCCCCAAGCCTCGGCCCGCAGCCCCAGTGGTAACCTCCGACCAAGCGATGCCCATTAAGCAGCAATTCAACGTTTACGTGTTCTTCGATTGGATGAAAACGAAAGCAACAGCGACCAGGGATGACACCCGCATGCCAACCCTCCTCTCCCGAGGAACCGTTCGGCGTATCCTTGTGTGGCCTTCTCGCTGTAGCACATCTCTCTCCCGCTTACTCACACGCGATTCCACCACCACCACCAAGTTTCAGGGAAAACGCCCTTTCCCCCGTCCGAACGTACAGTCCGTTTTCGCTTTCACTCTGGTGAGGGGTTTTTCCCAATCCCCCCACACGGTGAAAGGAGCGGGACAACAGCAGGACACACTTTCACGCCAGCCGTCGTCCTTGTTCGTTTGCTTGTGCGTTTAGGAGCAAACCGCGGAAGAAAGTGAACCTCCTCCTTCTCCTCATACGCCCTCGTGATACCGTTGCCACCAGGAACGCATCCAGTCCTTTCGAACGGGGGGGATATTTTTCCGGGACCTTTTCCCGGATTTCGATCCTTGCTGAGTTGTTGGACGGGCGAGGAAAGGACGGGAATCAGAAGCGCTGATTCGAGCTGTTTGTGTTAGTAAGGACGATTCCATTGTTTGGAGCAGCGGACCAAAAACAAAAAAAAAGAGAATAAATGTGGCAAATGCTTCGTAAATGTTCGTGGTAGTGGAAAAAGGAGGGCAAGTATTTTCCACCCGTGGTCCCATGAAACAGACGAACGTTGTCGGGGGGAGCATTGAAGGCGGTACTTTCGTGCTCTGTGAGTCATTTTAAAATGGTTGTAGGTAGAAAATTAAACTCTCACTCACCTCCCTTGACAGCCTTCCACCGCACTTTTCACGGGTGTGGAAAAGTGCCATAACTAAAACTAACAAACCTCGCCCCTCCTTGGAAGGTGCTGTGTGTGTGTGTGTGGAAAACCAAGGAAACCACGGTTTGGGAAAAAAAGGATCCAAACTTCCTCTCTCACACCCGCGCAATGAAGTGGAAGCTGAAAACCACTAAAAATTATTAGTTCGAGTGTGTGTGTTTGCCCTTTTTTCTGTGGCGCTTCATTTGTATGATGACTGTTTCTGTTCGTTGGTACTGCTATTTGTTGGTCGTATTTTCCCGGGGAGAAAGCTTTCCCCGGGTGACTTTAATTATTTCTTCGCTTCACTTCATTTAACTTCAAGTGAGGTGCAAAAGAGATGCAGAAAAAGCTCGAAAAACTTTTGTCGGGGTTCGAAACTGTGTAGCGAACGGGTTTTTTTGGGAACAAATAGAACCGCAACACTGCCACTGCCAATTTAACGGGCAGTGCTTAAGTTTCAGCCTTTGCCTGCTGCACCGCACATTGGGTTAAGGCAAACGCTTCCAGGACAGCAACACACCCCAAGGGGGGGGGGACCCACGGGACACCGAGCAGCAGCGGGCAGCATAATGTATTATGTCAGCACATTTGTCGAATTTGCATTCCGGGCGAGGGAACACGCTGCGACACAAATGTTTGATTGTGGTGGGACCCCGGGATGGATTTGGGATTGGGGGTTTTGCCCGAATTGCCAACAGCAGGAAGGAGGAAACTTTTATGTCATAATAGAGCAGAGACAAAACTAATTAAAACTGAAGGGAATGCATCGAATGTGTATCGTATGTGTGGTTTTCATTCTTTCCAGAGGGGTGTACATTTAATTTGATTGTTTGCTAAGCAACGCTGTGTACTATCGATGGAGGTAGAACAATTGTTGAAGAGTTTCAAATTACTCTATAAAACCAGCACAACTTATTGGAATGTGTAAATATAATTAATATTATTTTTCCTTAGCTCTTTGTTTGTTAGGTTTGTTGAATCATTTTTGAAACAAACCTGCTTTTAAACCAGAGTGTTCTCTGGAATGTAAATAAATAAATAAATAAATAAATAAATAAATAAATAAATAAATAAATAAATAAATAAATAAATAAATAAATAAATAAATAAAACAGGGATGATTACTAAAAATTTAAATCAACCAATAAGCATGCATCGAAACAGTCTTTTACGAATTTACTTTATTTTTCCATGTATGTAGATCCCAGGATTCTAAAAGGACTCTAATTGTGGTTAAGGGTCATTTTAACAATACCTTTAGCTAATAGAGGAACGATTATATCTTCTTTAAGTAAGAAAATACCAACTGAATATACCAAAATAGTGCAGCTTTCTATTGTTGAAGCTATTATTTCTATTTCTATTACATTCCACTTAAAAAGTAAATAAACGTTAAATAATTAAAATCATAAACATTTTTGTTTTAACCTTTACAAAGTCATCGATCCGGTCCGTAATTTAAAGACCCAGTAGGTGATTTGTCAACGATATCGTTTTTATGAACCAAAAGCAATTAACTGTATTCAAAATCTAAAGGCAGGTTTTTGAAAATATGGCAAAAATCTCACAACGATTCAGTAACGTATTTAAAATGTTACTTTACTTATGTCAATCTATCAAATAAGATATTTATAGAAATCAAAATCAGGAGAACACAACCTCTGTTTTAATTTAACAAGCATCACCTAAACAAATCTAATTTATAATTTATATTTTTGCTGTCCAATGCTCATTATAGGATTTTCCGAGTCACTTTCAAATGTCAGCAGTCAGTATTTTTCATTGCTTACGAGATGTTTTTCAACAGCTGTCAAATGTGTTATTTTCATCACTATTACATTCCAATTCATTAACATGATTTTCAATCCGTCTCAAGCTGGATTGAGCTTAACAGTTCTTTGTGGTGTGATGAAAATCATGTGTAAGAACTGAAATTGTATTATGAACATCTTGGAGGTGGTGAATAATGCTGTGAACATTCGAACATTCGACTTGGAACCCCTGTATTGTAATGTTTCATGCTTTTAATACAATGCTCAGGCTAATTCAAGAACATCTTGCTAAGGTCTTAAACTCTTAATGTTACATTCACTGGTTTATTAGTAAATTACTTATTGGTTTGCTTGACCTTTTTCCAAAGAATGATTGAACCTAAATAGGCTAGATTGAGAAAGAGAGAGAGAGAGAGAGAGAGAGAGAGAGAGAGAGAGAGAGAGAGAGAGATAGAGGGAGTGAGTGGGAGAGAGAGAGAGAGAGAGAGAGAGAGAGAGAGAGAGAGAGAGAGAGAAAGAGAGAGAGAGAGAGAGATAGAGAATAATAAAAATATTGCCATCAAAAATATTTTTTTTACATGGTTTTCTGGGTCTGTTTCGAATATAAACGTTGTTATTCATCGCGTGCAAGATGTTAATCCATATCAATCTGATATTTCATTTCCATCATCATAATTTTTACATTTCTTCAGCATGATTTGAAACACGACTCAAGCTGAATTGAGTTTGACAGTTCTTTGTTATGTGTTGAAAATCATGTGTTAAAACTGAAATTTCATTTTGAAGCAAATATACTATTTGAAATCAGTTGAAAAACATCTTGGTATTTTTATACAAGAATTTTCACTTTCATTGCTTTCATTGACAATCACAAAAAAAACGCTACAAGGAAATTACAGTACTGACGGATCCATTTAAAACTCCTACCACACAGCAGTTGTTGCATCGCTATCCCTACACCCGGCACCAATGGACGCACTTACCGGTGTGGCATTGCACCCACTCACAGCAGCATCACACCCTGCCCGGGGGACCCGTTTTTACATCAATCCACCGACCCGGGCCAGACCGGTCGACCCACTGTGCCATATAATTATGATGATCGTCACCTGTGGTTTGGGAAAATTCAGTCAATGTCACCTCCTGGCTTCCACCACGCGCTACGATGCGAGCAAGTGAGGGCAAGCAGAAAAAGTAAAACGCACACTTGCATCACTCACGTACCAGCGCTGCACCAACACCAATCCAAGTGCAAATAGAAAACCTCCGGTTGCATAATTGCAACCCCTCAGGGACTCCCGTTAACCCGTCCGTCCGTTGCTCGTTGCCGGCAAACCGTTTTTCCGCAAGCCACGATAATGATCAAAACCCGTCTTTTTTGTTTCCATTTTTAACATTGTACATTGTGCAAATGCACGGTGGAAACACGCACCACTCGTAACATGCATCAGCGTAAGGTGCATCGCATAGAGCGTAAAAACTCCCCGCTCGGAGGAGCAGGTTCGTATCGATTTTGCATCCCCGACACGATCACCTGTACTACGATGCCAATGTGCAGTAAATTCAGTCGATGCAGTTTGCTGCATCCTGTGTCGATGGAAAACGAGCAGCAGCAGCAGGACGCTGGACGCCGAGTGCCCGTGACCGTGAGCTTGAATTATGCTGCCGGCATAAAAACACGCTCACAAACACACACACACAGCGCGCGAGGGACCCCTGCTGGCTGGCACTGCAGCTTGCAGCTGGGCTGACTCTGGGGTAGGAAAAACCCACTTTTGCAGTTCTCCTACAATGCAAAAAGAAATGTGCCATCAGTTCCAGTGGGAATGCGCGCGTTTGCATGTAATGGAGCTCGTATTACACACACACAAACATCGACCCGGTGCATCGTAATGGTTGTAAAACCGCGTACCATCATCATCCCCCAACAGCAGCCCATACACACGCACACAATGTAATACAATTTTCACTTTCCTTTACAAGCGCCGCGCACAGTTGCATCGCGCGAAACGTCATTTCCTGCGGGGGGGATGAGGCGCACAAAACCGGGGTGGAAGCGGTGCGGGGCCGAGTCCCGGAAAATTGTATCTCCTCTTCACTCCTCCAACCCCTGTTCGGAGTCAATCGCTGCCCGCTCGTGTGCCATTGAACGTTGGCCGACGTGGGTGCATTGTCGCTGGTGGTGCGCTTTTCCCTGCTAGTGGCGCATCGGCCATATAGCGGCTACCAGGGGAATGGGAAACATTTACCCCGTACCCTGGCAATACCGGTTAAAGTGTGTGTGTGTGTGTGTGTGGTACGTTTTGCCGGGGGTTTTTCCCGTTGCACAAACACCGCCGTGATGTATTGGGCTTATGTATTGTTCCGTGCTGCAGCAGCATTTCCCTTTGTGCTGTCGCTGATGGCGGAAAAGGGGGCAGCCCGCAGGTGCGGGTGAATGGGAAGCTGCTAGATGCACATTGACTCCCTGGGTGGCAAACGGCAACGGCCGCGGGAAAGCCCGAACGGCAAGCTTCGGGCTGCGCAAACGCGCAAAAGCTTCCCCGAAAGCAGACGACGAACCTTTTTTTTATTCTTCTTTTTTTCCATTTTCCCTTCTAACTACACGCGCGTGCCTTTGGCGTGTGGTGTGGTGGGTGCATCTCGCGGCTGATGCACCCCGCAGGGGGGGATGCGGGCGGACTGATCGACGACCACAGAGTGGGGAGCATTTCTATCGTTTTCACTATCACTTGTCGGCTAGACTTCGGCTAGACGATGTTTGCTAGCCTTTTTTCGCCATTTGCAGTTTGCTATTTGCAACCCCGTTCGGGTGCACACGAACACGAGTTGTGCGTTTGCAGGCGGTTGTGCGCTTTCGTGCAGCCACGTTCGTGCGGCACGTTTCGCATTGACGGCGAAATGGAAAGCGAAATCACGACGCGACGATAGACGGCTTTCGCTACAGGTCCAACCCAGGGCCACCCACCCTCCCTTGAAAGTGGGAGGGGGGGGGGGTTGGCAGTTGGCGTGGCGATGGAAATGAATTGGTAGAATGATAGCGCCCCCCCCCCCCCCCGGGTGGCCCACCCGGTAGGAGATGATTCATGTTCACGTTCATGGTCAGCAAACGCGTGAGACGGTGTGAGCCGGCGTGCGTTAGGCTCACTGCCGGCGTGAGCAACGAAAGTGAGAAGTTGTTGGTTTTGTCGTGCAGTGCAGTTGCCGCTTCCCCCAATTTGTCAAACAAACACCAACGCACCAACAAAATTGCATTTGTGATGCCGATTAGTGAATGAAGCCCCATTTCTTGTTGATCGAAATTTAATGATTACGGTTCTAGTTAATAATAATGGATCTAAAAAACAGGGCAATGTCATTATTATGTTTATGTTTTATGTTGTTATTAGTTTTGTAGAAAACAGGCCATTAAAAATTTAAGCGTTTATAGGTTAAGGATACTTAGAGTCCAAGTACCTTTACTATTAAACAATAATGTTTAAATAAATTTTTCCTGAACATAATTCCATCAAAAGTTACAATTGCACACTCGCAAACACAGGACGCATTAAAATGCTTTTATGCTCACTTTTAGTGCAAACTAAGGCGGCACAGTTTGAACTTGATTTATCTCGTTCTTGAACATGAAATTGCCGATTCTGGAACTGTGCCGCAACCTGCCTTCCGATGCAGCTTCTTCCCGCAAAAAGTTTCACCAAACGTTAGTGCTGCAATTGCAAAAGGTTCGGCTACTCGCTGCACTTTCCCCCTACCCATACAGAAAAAAACACGCACACACACACATTATACACCCATACACATGCCGGTAAACTTCCTTGCTAGCAGTACATGTGTGTTAGTGCACGTGTCGGTACACGTTGGTTCGGGTTTTGCTGCACACGCGAGTGTGCAAGCGAGACAACCGGCGGTCGAGTGACACGACCATCGCACTCGCTCACCCGTTCGTGGTTCAAGGCTGCGAGTGTGCGTGCGAATGTCGACTTTGTCGCCCGTCGCCCGGCACCAGTGGCGCTGCATTAGTTGCGTTTTCGCTTTCATTGAGGCAGGCCGGCGGAGTGGTCGGACTCTCGCCGGGCCAGAGTATGGGCGATGAGAAGGGTTGGGAAGCGCGACACGTTCACTTTCGTTGCGGCACGCTTTTCACGGCGAATCAGTTTCACGAATAGAGCGAAACTGTTGTTGAATTTGTTGTTGCTTTAAAATAAAACCATTTCATGATAAAAGCTTACCGTTTACATGCTTATGATCCATTGGACGCTTGAATTACATGAAATAGCATATTGCTTAGTTATGGAATAAAGTGAAATCTCTCCAAGATGTAGTCTCTTCCAGATGAATTGTTTTGTAAAGATGATTATTTTCACGGTCTTGTCATATTCCATACTTTTTATGTCTCTTAAAGATGAAAATCTCTCTTAGGTGAACATTCTATAAGGTGCATATGCGATTTGACAGCCGAAATTCTCTAAGATAAATTTTTGAACGACAAGTCACAAAAATATTGGTCCAAGGTTTTTTCGGAGATGTCAGGTTTTTTTCGGTGATTTCTTGGAAACTTCAGAGTAAAAACTTCATTAGTTTTCCTCAACATGAATATCTCTCTAAGTCCCTTGAAGACTCACTTAAAGGAAGATTTCACTGTAATCGCTTAAATTAAAAAAAAATCAATATACGTCATGATGGTAAATCTTTGAGAATTTTAAAACACTTTTTTATGGATGACGTTAAATGATTTGTTATAAATGTTTAACCCTTTAATGCTTATTCCTTGCCCTAATAAAATGACATTGGGCTGAGCGGTGACAAAACCGTCCTGTTAAACCATCTCAAAAAACGTTTGTTTTCTGTGTAAAAAACCCCCTCCTCCATACAAGCGGCTATATTCTTCCAACTCGCAAGTGCTAAGTGGACATTTGTCGTTGAAAAAGTTCATTAAAAGTGATATCTACCCTTGCCCAGACAAGCCATTGTACACTGCGGACAGGATCCGGCTCGCAAAAAAGAAGGACTTTTTTGAAAAACTAAATATAAACTTCCACTCCAATCATGATATCAAACACACACACACACACTGTCTTATAACCAACAACAAAAATCCAGGCCCCTAAACATAAAACTCCAGCCTCTTTTTCACTTACACCACAAAGCGGGGAAAAACGCTCTTTGAAATAGACGTTGGAAAGAATTTACTGATGGATTCTACACAAAAAAAACGCTGAACGCTTAACGTACGAGTTTAGGAAAATCTCGGCTGCCCATTTGTTCCAGCATGTGAGCGAAATCGATTTCGAGCCTGTACCACGTGTGACCACGTGTCCTCCGTCGACGACTACGACCAACAACAACAACAAAAGCAAACCAACAGCAAACCTGGAAAGGGAAAACTAGTCCTCAGCGGAAGTTGTGGTGCAGTGTGAAAGGAAACCACCCGAACCACCCCATAAACCCCATCTCACCACCAACCCACATGGTGGGCCTGGGAAAAGCAGTCCACCAGGACAGTGGGCGGCCAACGAAAGCTGCTGGGTATGGGCCCGGGCAGACAGATTGTGGGGACCTTGTTTTGTCGCAGCACACGTCCCCCGAAGGCAGCCCTACATTTCAGCACAAATCGGTTCACCAGAGAGTTTCGATTCACCTCCAGCCCCCCCTGATACCGTCCCATTCGGCTTCTATTGCGCGGTGTCCTTGCCACTAGAGAGACACCGCTTCGCTGTAGGGATACACACAACCACACACAGACTGTAGATAGAGAGAGGAAACAACAACAAAAAAATGTGACGCAGTTTGGCAATGCCCCGGGACCGACCGGGGGTCTGGGAAATGGGAAAGGCATGGAGAATAGCGCCGTGATCAGGTCGTCCCACAGGCACTCCCTTGCCGATGCGCGTCTCCCCATCCAGGACGGAACACTATTTTAGCCCCATAATCCATTTATGCTTCCATTTGTCCTTCCCAAACCCACCAAGGACCGGGAGAAGACCGGCTTATGTGTGAGTTATGTTGCTTTCCCACTTCTTCCCGACTGTTCGCCTCTCGTTCTCGTGTGCGGTGCGCAGACGAGCGTGTGTATTGGTATAGCGTTCGGATGGTTCGATGGCGTTCGGTTGGGGCGTAGCCCGGCCGCTTCCCGTATCCAGGAATTCCAGACCGTTTTCCGCACAAGGCAGCAGGGTCCGATAGCGTGTACAGTTTGAAAGGAAAAGTTTCGAAACTGTCTCCAATTCGGGGGTATGTGCAAAGGGTCGTGAGAAACAGGAAGGTTCATTTATTTGCACTTTCTCTGTCACTCTCGGGTGGTCCTAAGGGAGAGAAAAGCAATGGAAATTGTAGAGACGTTAAAAAAACCCCACGCTTTGCAGCAAAGCAAAACCACCACATACCAAGCGAACGAGAGGAAGTGGAAATTCATTTATTTATCCAACAAATGGCGCTCCGGAAATAGACCCAAACACACGCACACATACACCTACATACCAACCAACCAGCCCAGCACGGAGGACATTAATCAATAACAGCCCAATTACATAACCGCTTTCGAGTCCAACATCAAGCCGAGGAGGTGTTTATGCTGGCATTATGCTCAACAACACATCGCAGGGTCCCTAATTCCGATGCGTCATTTCTGTCGCGTACACGCGTGTGGGCCCGTGAAGCATCGCGAAACACACTTACACACAAACACCACACACACAAACACACAGCAAGTGCAAACAAATTTGAATTTTCAAGCACACACTTCAGCGACTGAACAGCGCACCAACGCACACCGGACGGGCAGAGTAAGTGGCTTCATGGGTTGGCAGATGAGCTTCAGGTCCCTCCGAAAATTTGCCCAAATAGTGGTGCCCCATCAGGCTTGACCGGATGACTGCGAGCATGATGCCGCTGAGGCCGATGCTGGTGGCGTCAAGTGGTACGGCTGGAGAGCAAACATGAGCTCTTCAGCTTGGGTGACAAAATTCGCATCCAGACATGCGGGTGTTTGGTTGTGATACGTCGGGACGCTTACTCCTGGTGCTCGGCGGTGCTTGTCCGACGGAAGGGACGCACTCGGCTCGGTACTGTGGCTTTGTGGAGCAAACAGAGCGCGCACACAATTCAGCACACGAAGCTTCCCCCTGGGGGAGGTTTGTCCCCGAGGAAGGGCGATACACTGCTCGAGAGCGAATGGTGATGGTGCGAAATTAGATGCACGCATCAGTGCGCTAAAATTGGGGATCATTGTAAAGCCTTCCATTCTTACGTGGTCCATCATGTTGATAAGGGATGGTGGTATCGGATGATTGAAACACGTTTGTGCAGAATATGATGCATACACATGGTTAATACACATTAGTACTGCATAGGGTTGGCAGCATAAATTAATAAGAGTGATATGTTAGAGCGGCAGGACATTGTAATAAATTCCGAGCTGCATCTGAACTCCTTCCAATACTATTAAACTTTAACCAGACTCTGGTAAACATGGTACAATACGTATTTGATGACCTTATTGAATGGTCCCCTGGAGTCTTGTCCTACAGAACTGGGTGTAGGTGCTCTGGCATATCATTTTTGTTAGAATTTCGTGGTCCAACCTGATTTTCCACATGTCAAAGGTAGCTAGTATCTGTCGTCCTCGATCAATACGATGCAGGATTTTGAATGTATTGCTTTTCTTTTTCTCTTTTACTTGTCGAGATAAGATTTTTCGAGCTTGCAATTATCTGCTGTGATGTGCAATTAACTACTTAGAACTCTACGTTAGTAGCACCAGACGCGGATAAGGCTCTACGAAAATTAATTGAAAGCATGGCCCTCAGGTCTTGGAGGCTCACCGAAATAAAGACACACCTCCTGCGCAGTAAATAGTAAATAATTATTACGATATTTTTCAGTTGAAAATTCCTTATTCAACATCCTTGCCTCGTAGGACCTATATTTATTCTATATGATTATTGAGTAGCACAACAACAAAAAAGTTTGCCCTTATGGATTTCTCCATAATATTACAAGAGCATGAAGGTGAAGCTCTGAAGTAAAAAAAGATTGGATTCATAAAATGATTGGATCTCATCCAGAATAATTCCACGCTTGTATGTGAGCTTTATTTCTCACTCGTATGTTAAATTCTCTTGTCTTCATTATCCTCATTTTCTTGAAATGTATCTATCTACCGATTTATTCTAGGAATTACAGATGCTTACCAAACTGTTAGATGTAGGAATAGTTAAACCATGAAGAATTGAATTGAATAGCAAGTATATCAATATTGGTTTTAAATTGGGTGGAAATCATTTTAATCTATTGAAGAAACATACGATCAATTGTTTGATGCATAAAGCTTTATATTTCAGCTTGGTTGGTAAGTGTATGGGAAATCAAAATTAGCAATTTTAAGCTACGCCTAATCACTTATCTCTCCGTCTCTTATCTACTGCTCCGTTTTGTGATAGAGTAAAAGTGGATTAAAAAAAATAAATCATGTCTCATTAAACATTCTTCCATATATTGAGCATTTAGTGATTCTCTGCTTACCTCAAATTAAAGAGATAAATTACAAATATAATAAGTTGTGTAGGCAAATTGAACTGTAACTAGTTCAAATAGGCAAATTTATTTGAGCAACTTGTTAAAAGCCACAAAGAGATGAATGTAATCGCAAGACTCAAAATCTCTGTAAACAAATCTTACTACTACTTGATAAATGCTACGCAAAATATAACAAAAAAAAAATACATTCTATTCCTTTAGTTAGTTGCTTTAGTTCCTTAATTCGTTTCTCAAATGACTATGAATATAAACTTATTCATTTTTTTCATAATTGTACCACTTTCCTCTAGATAAGGGGTCTCCAAACTACGGCCCGCCGGCCGCTTGCGGCCAATAAGAGCCTTTAATGAGGCCCGCGATGACTGGGTACAGGTTATATTAAATAGCTTTCGTTTCTAACTAATTAATCAAAATTTATTTTTTTACTTCTGGAAGACGAAAATCAAGATTCAATAAAAGAAAGCTGCAGAAATTTGATATATTTTGTTAGTGTTTTCGTATTAAAACGAGATTTGAACTTCCACTCATTCTAAAGGTAGTGTCAAAATGGCCCTCAACAACGTTGATTGTGAAGCAATGCGGCCCGCGAACTGAAAAGTTTGGAGACCCCTGCTCTAGATAGAATGTTCAAAATAACGTTCTGTTGGATATAAACATTTATCTTAAACTAATCCATGTGTTTCTTAATCGTAATTAAAAACAATAACGACTGTTGAATCTGTCCATTCCAGTCGGGTGCAATTATTTAGCAAAGTGGGTAAAAAGAACGAATAGAGCAATAAAACAAAACCTTGGCATAATTGGAACCGAAGCTAATTCCCACAAACCCGGCCCAAAACAAACCAGCACGCAGCTAAATTATTCGATCCGATTTGGTAGCGTTCCCGCTAGCTAACCCAAGGTCATAACCATAAATTGTACCACCAGGCGCACCGAAAACCACGGACCATTGCTGTTGATTTTGCAAACCACCCCAAACTGTACCCCTGTAAGGCTTAGAATGGTTCGCACCGAGAATAGCGTAGTAGTGGTAGTAATAGTTGTGTCTCCTCATGGCTAATCATATTTAACATTATTCTTAAACATAGTTCTTCCCTCTTCTCCGAGCGGACACTGTCCCGTGGCCAGGACGGCCATTACAAAAAAAAGACCCCATCCCTCAGCGTCCACCAGTTCGGCCATCTTCCAAACAAACAGCAATACACAATACACTCTCTGCCTAGGTCTTGATTACATTTTACCCCTCGAAAATGCTACTCCCTTCGCCGAAACCTACCCTCCCTGCTCCCTGCTAGCAATTTGCCAATTTAGCAGCCATCTTTAAATCCCCCGCTGCCCTGTTTGTTTCCCCTCTTCCTGCCTGGGCCTGCTCGAGCAGAGTTGGGAAAGCACCAGGAAAGGAAGCTCTCGGCGAGGCCAACCCGCCTCGTTTCCCTGTGTGGTCTATTCCGACGCGGATTTTCGGCGCTTCGGAGGCGCTCTGCTGCCAAAGCGGGACGTATGCAAGGGAGGCCATTTCGGGAAAGGAGGCGTATTTTGCTCGGTTCGCTTGGCAACGTTCGTTCCCGGTCCCGGCAAGAGGACTAGGGAAGCATCACATCCCATATCTCTTCCATTCCCCAGCAATAAGGGGTCTTTTTCCATCCCGGTTTTCTGCTCCTCTACGCACGCCGTACATCCCGTTTTCCTTTTCCCGGGGTTTGGCGTGTGGTTGCGTAACACAAAACCCCTTGCCAAGAGTACAGTTATTCCGCTTCCCCAGATCCTAATGCCCAGTGGGAAAGGGACTGCGGGTGTGCGTAAAAAATGCCTTTTTATAGCGTGCCTTGGAAAGAGAGAGAGAGAGCGACGAACAGATAGGAGGAGTGGGAAACGAAGCCAGGAGTGTTCCGGCCCGGCCCAACTGTACACGCACACGCACTCTGGTTCCGCTCGCCGGCACATCCGGCACGACCGTCCAACCTACTTTTCCGTGTCCTTCCCCGGGGACCAAGACAACGGGGATCGAGCGAGCAAGTCAGCGAATGGGAAACCGGCACTGGAGGAAGCAGCTCAGCAGAGCGAGTCGGTGCGTACGTGTGTGTGTGTCTGTGTGATGCGTTGCCTTGCGCGTTTCCCTATCCCGAGGTGCGTACACGCACTGCCGCCGACGTGTGTGCTAGAAAAGGAAAACGGAGCCAGCAAGCAAAGGAGGAAAGAAAGCTCAACATTTCCACTCTCGCTCTCGTTGGTCCGGAGTGGGCCACACACATACACACATACACAGACACAAGCCGTATAAATTGTGCGTTTGTTGCTGAAGCTATAAAATCCACACAAACATACGCGCGCGCACGACTACCTTACCCTTATGGGCGGAAAACCGTATTTTCCTGCTTCTCTCTGTATGAGTGTCGTTTTCTTTCTGTTTCACTCTTCAAACACAAATTGCCCAAAAAACCCGGAGCTTCCGTTTCATTCACTCGCATCTGCTCGAATTTTGCCACCCCAGAATTTAAAGTCACACGCACGCACACACACACAGACACGGTACGAACTGCTCGAATTTTCCGATTAAGGGGAAATTTTCCGCTAGTGAAAGTGAATGGAAGGATAATGCTCGGCCGACGGGCGATGTTTTTGCAGGGGCCGTGCGCGTGGTGGAGGGATTTCCCTACCAAACGCTCCGTATGCCCTTTTGCGTTTGAGTTTTCCACGATTCAAGCGCCGCTCTGGTGGTGGTTGTCCCTTTTGTCAGAACTGTACCAAAGCTGACACAACACAGCGCGTCGAATTTTCCGTCGAATTTGTGCGCACACACAGACAGGGATCTTTGTGTTGGTTTGCCCGTATTCCTTCTCCTTCTGCTGTATACTCCCTTCGAACTCCGATTTTCCTCCTCTAGCAACCCGCTAGAAAACAGTCCCGCAGAGTTTAATGCTGCCAGTGGGTAATAAAATCTCGCGAAAAAAGAAACAAAAACTACCAAAGCGACGCTTTGCCGGGATTGAAATTGCTAGGAAAACACACACACTCACTCATACTTCACCGTTCCATGCCAGAGCAGATCCCTTCGGAAACGGTTTTTCTACATGGCACCTGCCAAGCGAAACCGTTTCTCGAGGGCAGCTTGACCTTCGAAGCGGACGGCAGCAACGCGTTTTGCGAAAATCCATCCATCGATGGCATCTTCAAATTCAAACGCCTCGTCTAACGCTGCTCCGCTGCTCACCCTAAACAGCATTGTTTTACGACCTTGGCCGGCAGTTAAAAATCTGCTCCCCGGCTCGCGCTGTGTGGAAATAATCGAAAACGACATCACTTCCGTGAGACTGGCAACCAACGGCGACTGCGATGATGATGATGATGATGGCGGGGTTTCGCGTACGAAATGTTACTATTCCGGGCCGTCGGTTACGTTTGGGCGCAGGGACAGTTTGGCGAGAGGCCGGTATTTTTAATCATCCGGACCAGCCAAGACACTCTCCCTCCGCTTCCCCGGAACAGAAACAAAACCCAAAACGGTGCAGTACAAAAGGTAAAACGCGACGAAATGTAGAAATAGACGAGCGAAATTCGCAAACGCAATCTACGGGACGGTTTCATCCATCCGCTGGATTTCCGTCGCGCTTCAGGTAAATGATAGACACCGGGGCAAAGAGAGTACAAGCGAAGAATGGAGCGGGAGTCTGGTTTACATGAACATTGTAGCCAAGGTAGAAGGAAAATTAAACCGCGGATGAAGACCCGGGCCCATCCGATCAGCCTTAGCTGCTTCTATTGTGGCTATGCTGTCCTATTGTGTTATGCTGCCAGTACCTGGGGCCACAAGCGTCCCATGATAATTGAAACCCAAACGCCCAATCTTGCCTTTATGAGGTAAATTCTCATAAAAAATTATTCTGCTGCTGCCGTTCCGTTGCTACTGACGTACATATCACTGGCACTGTAGCGCCTTCGACCACGTTAAGAATGGTCGACCAAGCCGACCTACTCCCTTTGCACTGCAGTCTTTACTGACTTACCTGGGGCGTGCAGGTGCGCACATACCACGCACCGGTAGAAAACCGCGGACAACACAAGTTTTCGCACTTGTTTGCTTAACATAAATTTGAAATTAGTTCAATAGTGCTTGCCTGGTGGGTTGCGCCGGCTGACACGTGGTAACCAGCAGCAGTGTGGTTACGGTTGGTACACACAGCAGCTGGAAAACGATTGTTCCCTGCCACGAGGTAGCGTTTTAGCAGGTCACCGTGATTTTTCGCGTGCGGTTTTTGGTTTCGTTCGGCACAGTAACCGGCACGGCAGGCCCGCCTTTGATTGCGGTGGCAATGGTGGTAAATTATGGTAAAAAGCGGAGACGGGGCTTCACTTTAGAGTGATTAAATTTGAAAATAATCTGTGACAATTATGCGCGCGTAGGCACAGTTTGCCGACCGTTCCCCGGGCGCCGGATCAAACCGTGTCATCGGACCCGTCCTTGAGCGGGAGCTTAATCAGTTGCGGTTGAAGTGGGTTCACGTTCGTTCACTCATTCGGTATCGTTTTCTGTTTCATTGGTGCTCTGTGCGTTGGAAGAAACTGTTGGATTTTGTTAATTACAATCCAATAATATCGTTGCTTACATGGCATTGATAGTAACGTAAAACGTTAATCATTAATAACTGTTTGCGTAAATTGTACAGATATGGCATTCAACCATGTGACCCAATCTTAAGTAAAAGAAATATAAAACAATACTATCATCGATTGGGCCAAACTTGTGGTACAGTTGTCAACTCGTACGACTTAACAACATACGCGACATGGGTTCAAGCCCCGAATGGACTGAATGGACTGAGCTGAAATACTAAGGACTGACTATCCTGCTATAGGTAAATCAAAAAAATCACCGAAAGCCACAGACAGGCCTTGCCCGACAGCGCTTGTTGTGCAAAAAAGCTGTAGGAGACTATAACCGATAACAATGCATAGATGAAATTTCTCGAAAAACCTTAACGATCTATAAATTTTTCACATTTGTACTATAAGAATGAATCACAGATCTCTCCTTCTTTCAATACTTTTTTGTAATTTTAAAAGTTTTGATTAGTTACGATGTCTCGAACAGCCATAGATGACAGGGTTACCACTAGCCAACTACCAAGAAAACCACAAACAAACTTTCAAGATGAATAAAGGTATAACAAGGCCATATACGGCCAATTACGAGTTTGTTACGCATACTTGGTTAAAGATTTTGCTCTTTTATGTCCAAACCTTTGTCTTGTCTAATTTTTCGTGGAAATGTGAAGTAAAGGCGACCCTTGAGATACGACTTTCTCAAGTTACGATCATTCACTGATACTACTATTTTGATTTGGACAGATCCTTCTTCTTCTTCTACTATTTGACGCGTAACGTCGTACGCGGACATGTCGGCACATTTTGGAAAATTTACCAACTTCCCAAACTTGAATATTTATATTGTGTAAACGACTTTTGAAATAAAATTAAAACCTTATATAACATTGCTTTCGTTAGAATACACGATATCATAGATTTTGACCCTTCAACTTGGATTATAAACAATATGGTGAATATCGTCAACTTACGACACTTTACAACAGTATCTTGGGGATCACCTGTAGATATAACTGCACCTAATCAATAGCAAATACAGGAAAAGAATAAGAAATGATTCAAATCGTTTATCTTTGTTTATACGATGTAGTTCAATGATTCAGTACATCATTTCACAAAACAATGCACAAGCATACAAGGCGAAGACGATTCACGCCCAAACGTTTGATACCACTGACGTCTCTACCGAGCCTTCGCAAACTCCAGGATATTTGATTGAAACTAATTAAGCATTAATTTACAGATAAGTCTCACTGACAGGCATCTGTCATTTATCATTCCTTTTATTGGTCTATTATGCTGTTTACTAAGTGTTTAATTTTACCAAGTTGTTTACCAGGTGCCTCGAGTCGTTTGGTAATCGTTAATGTCCATCAAATAGATAGAGCTAGAATGTAGGAAAACAGTTTTAAACGGTAACATTAAATTAAACATTAAATTTTACATTTAAATTTTGCGAGTTTTGTCATCAAACAATCAATCAAAGTCTGAATAGAGTGCTCAAGGGAATGCCCAAAAAAAAATGTATCAAAATCCTTGCCATTTATTTTAAGCAGCATCATTCAAGATTTGCGCAATTATGTAGCGTTACCATTATTAGCTCTTGTTTGTCATTCTTCTTCTTCATACTCAAAACACTGGCAATGGTATACATGCTGCTTGGTGTTGTTCTGTTTGTGATCGCATAGCTCCTTCAGCTCCATCAGCAAGGTTCACAGCTCAATCTCGAACTAGGCAGCGTGTGCGCGCGCATAGGTTTCTGGTTTTGTAAACGATCAAACAATCGCTTTTCGGTACAATCGCCCCCGATCTGTGGCCTTGTACTATCAATCATTCTAATTCACCCGAGCGACCGAAGCTTAACGAACTTCCTCGTGCCTTCTGAATCGTGTAAGATCGAAACCGGCCGCGTCGGTTGAAGCTTCTCCGATTACGTTTAATTGCCGTGTGGTCGCGTTTCGCTAACCAACACAGCAGCATGCGGCAAAGGCTTGTTTGTTTCTGTTGTGGTATAGCAGAGGAAAACCTCAACTTCTTTAGAAGAAGAAGAAAAAAATACAGCAAGACAAAACGCAACCAACAACTAAGCTGGTGGCGCTGATTTTGAAAATTAGTGTTTAAAGCAATGGTTCTCCTTCTGTTACGGGGGGAGAACAGTTTTGTGTGGGTCCGTCTGTATTTTTATTTGTGTCTGCTCTCTTTCTATCGCTTCCAACGCCGTTGCGCCTTATGCTAGCGGACTTATGTAACATGATATGGCAAATTTCCTTAATTCAAGTGCCTGTGTCGATCGCACCATCCATTCCCCCTTGGCTCCGGCTCGGCGAGGAAAGGGATCACTTTAATAGTTGATTTTGTGCGGATACGGAAGGCGTTCGCTTGCCTGGCGATCGTGGCGGGTTGAAATGGATATGCCAAAAAGTGCTAGCGATGCCAGTTTTGTTTTCTAGCCCGCGGGTGGGCTGGAAAATGGAGCAAAATAATTATAGTGAGTCGAGATGCTGGCTGGATTTGCGATCAACACGATTGTGCTTAGGATAAACTTCAAACATAAACATTCAGGCACGCACATACACAGAAATATTAGGGAATTTAAATCAGGAAGGAAGCAATTCTACGTTTCCTAACACACTCATACGGAATATTTTGGAAACGCCAGCAGAACGCTCCGCTGACCTTCTAACACACATTCCAAATCTTATTGTGTGATACGCAGGCACACACACACACATCATCTCATCGTAAAACCTCTTCAATTTTTGGTTCCTTCTTTTTTGTTTTATGTTGTTTTTTTTTGCGCTTCAACTTCATTGTTGTTTTTCTCTCCTTGCTATTACGACATCTCATCTCCGGCACACACCCGGGAGATGATTAGCAAACTAAGGTACCAGGGCACAAACGCCGAACCCCGAATTGCCTTCCCTTTGCGTGTGCATCCGTCACACACTGCCCTGCAGCTCCACGGATGCATCAGCAAGCATCGAATGAACGAACGAGCCGAACCGAACAAGTGGTTCTCACTGCGGGACTGCAACAATTCGGTCCTTGCAGCAGGCACTACCCACTGCTGCATCCACTGCAGGAACGTACGACAAACACACACACACACACACACACACGGAGTAAAAAGGGGTTACCGAATCCGAGGGGCAAACGGGGCAGCAAATAATCGGACTAAAGGAATAAAGGAAACTAATGTGGAGTGTTCTCGTCGTTTCATGTGAAGGTATTTTTCCCTTGTTGTTATTGTGTGTTCTGGTTGGTAGTATTATTTTTCAATGCTTTATTTTGGAACTTCGTTTTTTGTTTTGTTATGCATTGCTGTGTATGGGAATGTAAAGTTTGTGAAGAGTTTAGCGTGTGATTTAGAAATAATTTGTTTAACAGTAACAAAGGTTTTCTAATTGGAAATATTTAAATTATCATTCAAATAATTTATTAATAAGTTTAACTAGCTTAAGTCTAAAGTTTGTGTGGACGTTTCGACTAATATTTTTTTTCAAATTTATTTAAATTCTTACATATTTGATTTATTATTTCAGGTTTAATTCTCCATTAAATTTGCATCTCAGCTTTGCGCCCCTGCTGGTGGGTGGTTTCCATTGGAAATAGTACGCCTTGTACGAAAGGCGACCGTTTAATTAGCCCGGGGCACCAAAGACGGTAAAGGAACGAATTCTTCGCTTCCAAAACCGACTCCAGAAAGCGTCCAATCAACCGTACGACCTGCTGGCATGCTGGCCAAGATACATCGTTCACACACCGCTCGTCCAGTTTCGCCCCCGTCACAGCTTCAGCACGGCTTAACTCTGCATCTTCAATCCAACCTTCTTGCTCTTTGTGTTTGTGTGTTTGCTGCTGCTGCTACCAAATTCTTTTGTCAGTTGTCAAGTGGGATTCTAACAGGGTATACCGGGGGTAAATGGGGGATATGCAAGAAGATTACTTTTATGCATGAAACTGGCATCCCCGAGATTCAAGATACGGCCCAAATTGGGTGTGGACAAAGGAGGTGCCTCCCGTTCGAGCCCCTTCCTTCCCATTGCAGCCCAATCGACGACGTAATCCGATGGACCCGATCTTGGGCGGCCGGTAAGGTGCTGCTAGCTGGTGCGTGCTTTTGGGCCAGTTTTCGCTTTACGCTTTCCACGCAGGCCGCACACACATTTCTGTGCACACTTTTCGTGATCTCATCCAGTCGACAGGCACGCACACTGAGAGAGCGAGAACCCATAGCCGTGTCCCCGCAGGCCGTCAGCTACTGTGCCGATCCGCCGCTCGGGCGACACCGAGACGAATTCTGCCCTGCTGCCCTCTATATGCCACCTCGTTTCGGAAACGCCCATACCGCCACCCTCCCAAACATCCATCTGTCCCATCATGCATGGGGGACTCCACCGCTCAACTGGAGCGTTCCTCAACTGTCCTCCGCGCTACGCCCGTAATGTCCCTACCATCGCTCGCCAATCTTATGCGTACGAACTTTTCTTATTCTGTCTCATTTTAAATTAATAACATCTGCACGGAGGTTTCGGAGCACGAACGAAGTGTGGTTTCTTCGTCTTTTTTGTGTGTTTTTTTCCTACACAACACACACACAGAAACAAGCACGCAATATTGCGCTGCTTCCGGTGCTAAAAAATCCGGCAAAGAGGCTTGGAGGAAACACCCAAGGGTGGGACATTCTGGAGCCAGAATTAGAACGCAATATACATGGCTCGATATGATCGTGCTAACACGTTTGGCCGGCCTGGTTTCCGAATCTAACAAAGGAAGCATCCACTGTGCTGAGTGGAAACTCCAAGCCTCCCCCCTGACTCCGAATTCCTGGGAATGGGAAGGAAGAAGGAACTGTTTGAATGTTCGAACGACGGAGGTTATGTAATTTGAACAATCTGCCAGGAATTCGGCTTTGGTGCAGTGCGCTTCTGCTGCTGCAGTCCTTGCGTGGACGACCATTTGGCATGTTTTGGAGTTTGGCCGGATGCGTTCTTCGAACTACAATTAGGTTATGACACAGTAGCCTGGAGAGCAAAAAGGGAATCCGTCTGCCGATTTCCTTTACTCTCGAGGCGTACGGAATGGGACGAAGGCAATCTTAAAATACGCTTACAAGATTATTTTTATTGATAACATATGTGTGTATTCCTGCGTGGTTCGTCTGCATGTGTGGAGCGTATGTCTGCTAATAATAGAGAGCGCAGAATGTAAAAACCTCAAATTGGACGGCGAGGAAGACTGGCCAACTAGTGCAACATCGGCACCTGCTGTGGTTTTCACGATGCACCAAGCAGATGGAGTTGCATTGCAACCAACATTGGTAGTAAGAAAATATGATGAGAAAGGCACTGCTAACATACCTAATGTTAGACCTTACTAGCTGTTGATGACAGCGCCGCATAATTAGGTCATCACGGCCTGGGAACTGACCGACCGAACGAAAACAATTGTAAGCAAATCTAATGTAAACAATATCGACCAAATAAAAAACTGCTGATCGCGATCGATCAGCAGAAAATTAGTATATAAGTTAGGAATAAGCATGAATAAATCGACTTTCAAGCACAAGAACTCAAAGACTAAGTTGTTTGTCTGTTCCAAGCCAAGTCGGACGGTAAAATCCTCCTGTCTTGGCGCTTCCCAACGAGTTCAGACTCGGTGCGGAAAATATATGGTGGCTCCAGAGAGGACTAGTAGAGACCTCGCAACGTACAAGTCGGAGGTTAACTTCCGATCTTGAAACCCAGAGTCGGCAGGAACATACAAGTCGGAGGTTAGCTTCCGATCTTGACGAACGTATTCCTGACCGATAGAGAAAAACAACCAGCGCTCCAACGGAGGAAGGTTCGTAAAAGCGGAAAACATCGCGAATGTATAATAGTAGCCAAAAACGTAAAGTGCAACAAACCAAACGAATGCAAAAAAGTGCAAGGCGCCGTACGATCACCGATATATTGTGATTGAATAAAGACACCGGTGGTAAAAAACGACGTTCGCTATATCGTTTCGGTCGTACCACAGGTTTGTAAACAAAACAAAAAGGGTGTGTGTGTGCAGTGAAACGCAACCTCAGAAAGGGCGTTTAAAACGGACGACCTGAGAACATCTGATCGAAAATCATTACGTAGCGTACTAGTAACAAAGTGCAGTGTAAACAATTACGCGTGTGGCACACATTCGCAGTGAGAACGTAATAAAACCCACAAGACGCTAACGACCGCGGTTTACGGACGTTCCCGTAAAGCACCGGCAGTGTACTCCAATTACAACAACACAAGTAAATGTGCGGATCAAGAAAAGATCAACAGTTGGGGAGTGTAACAATACGGGACGTGCATACAAAAAAGAAATCTTCGAGCTAAACCGTATCCGGCTTTAGCATTTCCGGGAAATCACAAACATAAAGGTGTTGATAAGAGTGCGAACTAGTGGAGTAGTACGTGTCCAGCTTATTGACGTGTGTTGATACGGTGATCGGTAGCCAATGGTCATCGCCCCTGAAGACCCGATTATCCAACGAAAAAGCGTGGCGGCAATACTACCCAAGCAGCGGATCTGAAGGCGACCAGAAGACAGGGGTACTGACGACACCGCGGGGGATCACCTGAAGACGACCTCGAGGAGGACAAGCAGGGGCGTTGTAAGAGCAGCAACGGCACGACGACACCCATCCAGATCGGCAGCGACAGCCCAGTTACTTTATCCACCGGTTACGCAAAGTGAGTAGTATGGATATCATATTTAAAAGCAACCCGAAAGGCAATTGCAAGCTATGCAAGAACCCCGATGAGTGGGACACACAAGTTAATTGTATTGAGTGTGACAGATGGTTACATCTCAAATGTCTGAAGCTTGAAGGTCCCGTTAAAAAATATGTGTGTCCAAAATGCTACACAATAGCTGAGGAACGCAAGGGAAATAGGGAGGCCTTAATGCAAACAGAGAGGCTACTAAAAGAAAAAACTGAAGCGGAAAAAAGAACTAGAGAAGAAAACGAAAGGTGTGAGAAGGAAATCGAAAGACTAGAAGACATATTAAGAAATGAAGAAATACATAACCAATCCGACACAACTCACCTACAAGACGACCTACAGACACTTACAACAAACGTAAATAAAATGGCAAACTTGGGTTTTGCTCCACACAAGAAGACAGTTTTAAAACTTCCGGATTTCTATGGCAATTATAGAACATGGCCTCGTTTTAAACTACTGTTCGAAGAAACCACTCGAACAGAAAAATTTTCGAATTTGGAAAACCTTACACGGCTCCAAATTCACCTTAAGGGAGATGCATTGCGATCCGTTAGCGGGTTGATGTTGAACCCAAGTAACGTGGATGCAATCTTGGAAAGATTGGGGAGGTTATATGGCAACCCAGTTAGCATTTTTAACGCCTTACTAAAAGACCTTATGGTGGTTAAACGGGCATCTTTGGAAAATCCATCTTCGATTATTGAGTTCTGTAACGCACTGAATAACATGGTGGAAAATATGACCATGTTGAACCAAACGGAGTACTTGATGGACCAAAGGCTCCTTACAGATCTGGTCGCAAAACTCTCTCCGGACCTTAAAACCAGGTGGCTCAGAGATTCACTTAACGAGGAAGGTGACAAAATCAAAACCTTGAAAGATTTCAGCAAATGGTTGAAACCAACAGAAGACGTGGCGATCACACTTCTTGCTATGGAAGGTGGTCAAAGAGACAGACCGGCGAGGCTGAATACTCACTATTCAGCCAGCCATCAAATTTCAAATAAAGGCTGTCTAATTTGCAGCCGTCCTCATGAAACCATATCTTGTTACAAGCTAAAGAATGCCTCAGTAAACGAAAGATGGAAAATGCTGAAGGAGAAAAACGTTTGCACTAACTGCTGCAAATTCTCTAACCATGCGGCCATTAACTGTCGCTCAAGGCCGCAGTGTACAGTGGATGGTTGTGGACGACGACACAACACCATATTGCATGAAGAAAAATTTAACTCAATGGGCGCGGCGTCAAAAGCACATTTAAATTTTCATCAAAACTCGGAACAATACCTATTTCAAGTTCTGCCAATAACTGTCTATAACGAAAACAACTCCATCGAAACATTTGCATTGATAGACCCAGGATCCTCAACGAGCCTCATGACAGAAAGCCTAAGACAGAAACTAAATCTGCATGGCCCAAGGAAGCCGTTAACACTCTCGTGGACAAATGGATGCAACCAGGTAGAGGATACAAGCACGTCGGTATCTCTGAAACTCAGAGGTCCAAACGGCAGGCTGCTTTATGTCAAGGACATTAGGACAGTAAAAGAACTGGACCTACCCACTCAAAGCATCAATGCAAACGTGTTGAAGAGAAAATTTTCCCACTTAAGGACGGTAAATATTTCAAGCTACAAAAATGCTAAACCCACCATTCTGTTAGGACTTCCACATGCTTATTACACGCAAGCTGTGGAGTCCAAATCAGGAGCGCCCAATGAACCAGTGGCACACAAAACGCGCATTGGTTGGGTCGTATTTGGAAAGTGCAGAGATGGTGATGCAAAAGAAAATCAACATCTTTTCACAATACAGGATAAGAAAGAGGAGGAAGAAAAGTCAATGAGGGACCTGATGAAAAGGTTTTTTTCAACAGAAGAATTTGGCGTAAGGGAAACCAAATTCACCCCAAAATCAAAGGACCATGAAAGAGCCCTAAGTGTAATGAATGACACACTGAAATATACAAATAATCAGTATGAGATTGGCCTACTTTGGAAAGATCCCAATGTATCCTTACCAAGCAGCTACGCACAGGCGCTAAGAAGGCTCGAAAGTCAAGAACGGAAAATGAAAGGTAATGACGAGATGAAAACCTGGTATAAAAATCAAATTACTGATTATGTTCAGAAAGGTTACGCTCGTAAACTAACACCATTTGAATTGCTGAATAGAGATCCAAAGATCAATTACATTCCCCATTTTATGGTCATCAATCCAAATAAGCCAACTCCAAAACCAAGACTGGTTTTCGATGCAGCTGCAAAGAACGAAGGGATTTCACTTAACTCTACTCTCTTGTCCGGACCAGACGCCACTACGTCAATTTTTGGAGTATTAATCCGCTTTCGCGAATACCCTATCGCCTGTTCAGGGGACATAAAGGAGATGTTCCATCAGATACGGATCCGCAAAGAAGATCAAGTGGCTCAACGATTTTTATTCAGGGATAATCCACGCAACGAACCCCAAGTATACGTTATGAACGTCATGACCTTCGGTGCCACATGCTCTCCTGCTTGTGCCCAGTTCGTTAAAAATGAAAACGCCTTAAAATATAAAGACAAATACCCCACTGCAGTGGAAGCAATAGTAAAAAACCACTATGTTGATGATTATCTTGATAGTTTTCGGACTATCAATGATGCAATCAAGACTATTAACGAGGTTTGCCTCATACATGATAGAGCGCATTTCTTTATGAGAAATTTCGTTTCTAACTGTCAGGAGGTAATAAGAAGCATCCCAGATGATAGATCCTCACAACAAGAGCTGCTGCACATCTCTAATAAAGATATGAATTTTGAGAAAATTTTGGGGCAATACTGGGACAAAACAAACGATGTGTTAAGGTATAAGCTTAAGCATACCCCGTGTTCCATAATTTCAAAAAGAGAAATGCTAGCCTACTTGATGAAAATATATGATCCATTGGGGCTAGCGGCAAACTATACTACGCAAGCGAAGGTCATCATCCAAGAAATTTGGAAAACAGAACTGGATTGGGATAGCCCAGTACCAGAACGCATAATGGAACAATGGCAAAGATGGAAGGAAAGAATAAAGGAACTAGAACACATACAAATACCTAGATGCTACTCGGTGGCTAGCAATATCGAAGTAACTGAGTTACACACTTTCGTTGACGCTTCGGAGAAAGCGTTCGCAGCAGTAGTGTACTTAAGAACATTAACAGAAAAGGGGATTGACGTAAACATAGTGGCGGCAAAAACGAGAGTGGCACCAATAAAACCACTCTCAATTCCTAAGCTGGAACTTCAAGCAGCAGTACTCGGAGTCAGACTCGCCGAGACTGTTAAAGAGGAATTAAGAATTACCACTGATAGGGACTATTATTGGTCAGATTCCAAAACCGTCCTAGGATGGATCAATGCCGATCCACAAAAGTACAAACAATTTGTGGCGGTAAGAATTGGAGAGATTTTAGATACTACCAATGCTAGTCAATGGAAGTGGGTCTCCTCCGAAAGTAATCCTGCAGACGAAGCAACCAAGGTAGTTACAAGAAAATCTATATGGCTGAATGGCCCAGTATTTCTTAAACAAAGGGAAATTGAATATAGGGACCCCAAGCTAATCATTACTCATGAAGAAATCCGTCCAAATCTTATGATTAAAACCATAGAGAAGAGAACATTCAACTTTATAAAAACCGAATGGTGTTCAAATTGGCTAAGACTGAAGAGATCACTGGCAATCAATTTAAAATATATAGAATTTTTGAAAAGCAAGGTCAAGCGATTAGCATTTTCCCCGATAGTAGAAAAGGAAAACCTGGATAAAGCAGAAAAACTCCTATTGCAAAAGGCACAATGGGAGATATACGAAGATGATTTAGTTCAGCTTTCACTCAATGGACAAGTCTCTAAAAACAGCACAATAAAGAATCTCAATCCACAAGTAATAGAAGGACTACTACGAGCAAGGGGACGATTAGCAAATATATGCTACCTCTCCGATGACGTGAAACAACCCATAATATTACCTAAGAGGCATCACGTGACAGAATTGATCATACAGCACTATCATGAACGCTATATGCATAAAAAAATGGAAGCAGTTATTGCGGCAATCCGGCAAAGGTTTTGGGTAATCGACCTTAGGGCCGTGGTAAGAAGCGTGATCAGCAAATGCCAGCGTTGCAAAAATGAACGCGCACGTCCCATTGCCCCGATGATGGCCCCCCTTCCAGAAAGCCGAGCCGCTGTGTTCAAAAAACCCTTCACCCATACAGGTGTAGATTACTTTGGACCCATGACAGTGTCAATCGGAAGAAGGGTAGAAAAAAGATGGGGAGCGATATTCACGTGTATGACAACGCGCGCTATACATTTAGAAATCGCTAAAGACTTAAGTACAAATTCCTTCATAATGTGCCTAAAAAATGTGCAGCATAGGCGTGGAAAGATTTGTCACATATACAGTGACAATGGTACAAACTTCGTTGGGGCAAACAGGCAAATAACGGAACTCATCGAAAGATGTGCAACCAACGGTATCAAATGGCACTTCAATCCCCCGGCCGCGCCTCACTTTGGAGGTGTATGGGAGAGAATGGTCCGAGAGGTCAAGAGCTTGCTGCCAAATAATGATAATATGCCAGAAGAAGTATTAAGATCGGCCTTTATCGAGATCGAATTTATTCTCAATAATAGACCTCTTACTCACATCCCCCTCGAAACTGAAGACGACGAACCTCTCACACCGTTTCACTTCTTGATAGGGTGTTCCGGAGAGGCCGAACCTACGCCAGCCGGGATTTCAGCAGCTGAAGCTAGCAGAAACAACTGGAAGAAGGCACAAGTTATCACCCAAAACTATTGGGAACGTTGGTTGAAGGAGTACCTCCCAACATTAGCCAAACGAGAAAAGTGGATAGAACGCTCAGACCCAATACAACCTGATGACATAGTCGTCTTCCCAGACGAACAACGCGTGGGTAGGTGGTTAAAGGGCCGGGTAGTAGAAGTTTATCCCGCTAAAGACGGGCAAGTTAGATCCGCAAAGATTAAAGTTGAAAACGGCGAATACAAACGCCCTGTGATCAACTTATCAGTACTAGAAGTAAAGGGCAAGAAAATTGCAGACGTACCTTCGTGGGGAGCTAAAAAACCGGTCAACATCGCCTACGTCAAGAAATTAGCTGAACAATTAAAAACTCCTCCTGCAAAAAGGAGGAAGCATCTCGTAAAACCTTATAATGGCCCGGTATCTATGCATTATAAGCCTGTTAGCCGCATGGAAACTAACAGACAATCTTTCAGTTAAACCAGTTGAAGAAGCTGGTATATTCTTCGACCACGAAGGAACGCTTCTCTTGAAAAGGGGTGTGTGGGAAACAACCTTCCACACGAAAATACACCCCGAAAATGACACAGAGACTTTACTGACAATGGAGAAAGAGGTGACCACAGTATTCAAGGCACTGAGTGACATGGACACTAATCTTCTAAATTTGAAATTGACATTACAACAAAACATTCGACACGCACTTCAACTCTCACAGACTGCAGTAAAAAGACGAACCAAACGATCTAGCGGCATATTTGGATTTTTGAAAGGTATTCTATTTGGAGAAGACGATATTGATGAACAGTTAGCCCTCTTTAGAGCTTCTGAAGACCAGAAATTGAAACATATATCGGAAGACATGACTCATAAAATCAAGCAGGGTGACAGACTTAGAAACAAACTAAATATGAAAATAGACCACATGAACGAAGGTATTAAGAGTCTTAATAAAAGCTTCAATGAAAACAAAAAAAAACGTACTTATAAAGCATGTCACAGAAACAATCATGCTAGCTGAAGACATAGTACAATACATTACGACAAGGTATCTAGAGTTAGAAATCCAGCCCCTTAGCATATTCGACTCGACGAAAATTTCCGAGAAGATACAATCAAGGTTACCCGATGGGTATACAATTCTAAACCACCCCCGAATTTCTAGCAAAGAGTTATTTAGGGGAGAAATAATAGTACATATTGAAAACGTCATCGTTTCGCAAGAGAGATTCGAAATATTCCATATCACTGTAATACCAAACCTAAAAAACTTTACAACTCTGGACTTAGATGAAAATGTAATAGCTATAAACGATATACACTATATATACCCTACAGATATTACGCGATACAATAGCACTCATCACGTGTCCTCCGATGTAGCCGTTAAAAGAGATTTGGATTGTATATCCTCATCTTTCAGACATATAAAAACAGAATGCTTGTGTGGTATAAAACCAATTAAAAACTCAATAACCAAATTTGTAAAGCTCTCCCAGCCGAACAAAATCCTATACTACTCTTCTCATCCTAACGAAATATACCTCAAATGTAACAAAACACTGACACATCCCGCGTATCAAGCTGGGGTAATAACACTTAGCCAAGACTGTAAAATACAGACCAAGAACATAGAAATCCAGCCAACCATGAAAATTGAAGCTGTAGAAACAAAAATGTATTTCAAGCCGCTGGCCAAAATACTGAATTTAAGCGCAGAGCAAAAAGAAGAAACAAATATGGATCAGCTCTACCTCATAATAATTACAAGTACAATAGCCTGCGTCGCCACTTTAATATTAGGAATAACCATAGCATTTATTATCAAGCAAGTACGAGCTAAAATGTACACTTTACGCCCCCCGCCGTTTAAACCGTCACCAAATAGTAACCCCTCTACGAGGAATTACGGGGGTCAGGATGTTGATGACAGCGCCGCATAATTAGGTCATCACGGCCTGGGAACTGACCGACCGAACGAAAACAATTGTAAGCAAATCTAATGTAAACAATATCGACCAAATAAAAAACTGCTGATCGCGATCGATCAGCAGAAAATTAGTATATAAGTTAGGAATAAGCATGAATAAATCGACTTTCAAGCACAAGAACTCAAAGACTAAGTTGTTTGTCTGTTCCAAGCCAAGTCGGACGGTAAAATCCTCCTGTCTTGGCGCTTCCCAACGAGTTCAGACTCGGTGCGGAAAATATACTAGCTGTAACATAATTGTTAGTGGTTTCGTGCTTGACTGTTGAGTTGTATGATGGACGTTGGATATCATGAATAAAAAGGTTACAAAAATTATGCAAACATTTCATAATCTAAATTTAGGTATGCTTAATAACTCCATCACCACCTTCCACTAAATGTCTTTCTGTCAAAGCTACCTGGTTGGTTGGCATATAATCCTACCATTGAGGTTTTAACTACTGAGTAACTTCACTAAAACAGATCCAGCCAGTGAGCTTATACAATAAGCAGACATAACACTTCAATGAAGCATGTAGACATAAATGAGGTGCCTCCGATAAACAATAGATGAGCAAAATCAACAAATTATAAGGCTACGTTATCGCAAGACATTATCTTCAGAAATTCTGAAAATTGAGTAACTAAATGACACATTTGAAGGTCATGTTTCGCATGATGCATTGATGCCATCTTACCGTGTTGTTAGACATATATAAAATTAGGTTTGTCCGTAAAAACCATGTTTTGTAAGCATTTAATCTTCAATCATTTCATCTTAAACTCATCAGGTTGTAACCGTCATCTTAATGTGATGCATATTAAACCATCACTTGGTGTCTTTGTGCTCAAAACAAACACATTTTATCATTCAACCATTCTCCATTCGGAGTGCGTGGAGTGACACCAGCGTACCGAAACGATCCATAACTCACCCGGTCGATGTGTGTGTGTGCGCGCGCACAAACTGATCGGGTGACCTTTTTGAGGCATTCTAGCGCGCGAACCTATGGACGCCACCGGCCACAAATCATCGCCGCTGACAGGCTTCTGCAAGTGGTGGCGTAGTGCGTGATCAAATCAATGGTTCTTGCGGTTTGGCTTCGCCTTGTCTGTCCTCTATCAACCCCTAGGCACCTAGGCAGCGGGGGAGCCATTTGTGCGCTTCCAAACAACTTTGTGCCAACTCGGATCACCTCGCGGCGGCGTGTTTACGGCACCTCTGCAAACGTTTTATGTGCATTTCAAGTACCGGTGTCACCATTGGCACCATCAACTTTCCTAGCATCGGGGCAGATGAGCGCAGCTGAGCGGGCTCCACCACCGTCGGGTGTTAACCATAATAAAAAAAAGAAAGAACGGAACCGTGTGACCCCTGTTCTGGGAGCGCGAGGAGCTCACATCCGGTGTCTCGGTTGACGATCGTTCGCCCTGACCTGATTCCGTGACAACCCATTACGGAACAGTTTGTCCATATACACATACACACGCGTACAAACTTAGACACACAATCAGTCGCACTCAGGCGGACAGAAGGGGTCTCGACTGCTGCGCCAAAAGGGTCGGCGTAAGGGACGAAACAAAGAAGTTCGAGCCATATGTTCCTGGTGCGTTGGCAAAGAACATGGGAAAGCGAAAGCGTACACGCATATTTGGGACGCGCTCTATAACCATCGCGTACGCAGTTTTGATCGCTGTTGGTGTGACGCACTGGCCATTAGATGTTCCTTCTTTCTTTTTCATTTTTAGTAACGCGACTTTGGACTACAAATCGTTGGATGATTTAGACGCACTATGTTTCGCAGCACCAGCAAGCCACCCGGTACGGTAGTGGAGCAAGAGGGCACTGGGATACATTTGGGATGGTTTTCATTAAAAAATAAATTCCACGTTTCGATTCACACGATCAATGGCAAGCAAGAACCGGCCTCTGCCTTTGGCGCACAAACGCCACATGTGTTCTTTACAGTCACGGTTCGGGGGTGATGATTTCATTGAAGCTAAATCAGTTCGTTTGTGATCACAAAGTCGTAGCAGCGTTCTGGACTATTTTGGAGGTGTGGGAGATCAGAATATAGCAATGGAATGGTTTTTGTTGTTGTTGTTGAAAATAGGTTTTTAGTTTTAAATTAAGAAGTGCCGGCACGACAGGGTGTGCAGTAAATTATACAGAAGCTGGCGTGTTTAAGAGGAAGTGAAGCATGTGCGGACACTTTAGAGAAAATCTAATTCTTCATAGGCCACTTCTTTTAGTTAAATTCTTGACACTATTTTCACAGTTTTCTGTAGGTGTGTATGTGTATATTTTACATTATTTTATGGAAAGGAGAATGCAAGAGAATGCGTTGATTTAAATTTGGGAACGATCCAGTAAGGTCGTAAAACATGATCGTTTTTTTCTTGAAGATCGTTCCCAAAAAAAGATCATTGCCGTCATAATAATGGAATGTATTGTTATAAATAATTAAAAAATAACAAGCATCATGTTGAACAAGTAAATCAACGTCGCGATCCGGTTTATGAAACGGAAATGATGTTAATAAAAACCTAGTTTTACTATCAACTGTTTTCATTTCTACGTATGCAAACAATGGTCGGTATTTATAAACTATGTTTTCTATGATTTTTATGTCCGCTGCAGTACATGCCACTTCTAGCCTCGTTTCTAACACTCAATCCCATTTTAATAAACATAATTTTACGACCATGACGATCGCCCGCTGGTGTTTGTGGAAGGCGCTGGAGTAGACCCTTACCCCCGGTGTCATGTACGGGTCACAAAACGCCTAGAAAACACTCCTCACCCACAGCTAATCAGTTCATCAGCCAGTTGTGTCCGTAGCAATTTTGGAAGGCTTTCAAAATAACAGAAACAAAAAAAAAGTCTCTCCTTCCCGCACTTCACTCCGAAATTGACATCCAGCTGACAAAAGACGCGGCCGGTCACGTTTCCTTTCCGGTGCAACGTGAGCCCGGTTTCTAATTGAAATGCGGTTTCTTGCGGGTTGTTGCGCTATCATGCTGTAAATGAAACTGAGCAGCTTCTCGGTCGGCCGAAACCCACAATTAAGCAGTTAGCACGGAATGGTAATTTGAACATAGCGATAGATAAAACACAAAGCGGCTGTTGATAGTGACTATGACCCGTTCACCACCGTGGAACCATCATCTGTGCGGAGGATGGTGAAGCGTTGAAATTCGGCAAGCTGCGGCGTAGGCAGGGATGCGTAAAAAGAAAATGCGGGTAAATGCCGATGAGGCTTCCACTGAAGAATCGCTTACTGTCTTGAGTCGTCAAGCGAGAGGAGGGAAACATGAACTCAAAGTAAAACAAACAAAGCACAAAACACCCCGAACGGGACAACAAGTAATGAGCTGGGGTTGTCCGTAACGCTAATTATCGCTCATCAATTATTAAACTGACACTTTCTTCCGTTTCCACCTTTGCATTGTCATAGCTGCCACTTCTCACCTAAGAGAGGTCGTTTAGGGTGTTTATCAAATTTGAACCGCTTCAGGTGATAATTGTCCGCAGCCGCAGTGTCCCTTGCGCTGTGGGCGTGAAGCCACTGCTTCAACCACATCCAAACCCATCTGGCTCTCCCAAGAGATAGTGGGGCTGCAAATTACATTTCCACTGCAGTAAAACTGTGCTGCAGTGTTTTATAGTGTACGATTTCGCAATAAGGAAATATTGATCGATTTTCTTCCACTTTCCATTTCCCCAAGGTGGAGAGGGCATGAGGCGAACTAGCGCATAAACTAGCGCATAGTTTCCTGTTTCCTGTGCGCTTTTTTACTGTTCCTCTGTAGAGTAGTTTTCATTTTCCGTTGGGGATGAGGGAAGCATATTTTCGCTTTCACTAGTGCCATCGGGAAAATGGATGCGCCATTTTCATGGTCATGAAGGCGAAAGCGTATGTGCTATCAACAACATCATCATCATCATCATCATCCTCAGACACAACGTTCTAGCTCACTCGAAGAAGAAGGTCAAGAGGAAACTGTGTGTGCGTGTGTCTGTCGATGATTTTATAGAGACACAAGCTTCCGCCTCATCGCCTGTGTCCTATGTCGGGAGTGTTATGCAACGATGTTCGGCACACACACACATTGAGGATGAAGTTTTTCCACACCAAAACAAAAGTAAGGAAACCGTCGATCCTTCTGGAAGCTTCCATTTTCTGTACAAAATGTAGAAAAGGAAAGTGGTTGCCATCAAAAAGGGCATCTAAAATGAAACAAAATCCCCCGCTTTTCCATAAAGCAAAAACATAACGACTTTTATATGCTCCACAGCATACACACATATAGCCCTTCACGGGGGCATACTAAAGCACTCTCTAACACACACATACACTCGTACAGCACCGGCATTACTGCAGTGCAGTATTTTCACCCTATTCGTCGTCGAAGTGTGTCTGTATGTGTGTGTGTGTGTCTGTGTGTGTATGCGTCTGTACAGGTCCTGGCGTCCGGACTACGATCACGGGTACAAAGTCAAGGTTAAGCAATTGAAAAGCGCATGATTGCGCCGAACGACGATGCTGCCAGCAAAGGGGGGAAGCCGCCCGAGTTGCATCAGGGTGCTGCCTCCCACGAAAACCGGTCCCATCCCCCCTTTCTCATTCTTGCTCAGATGGCGGCAGCATAAAGCAACCCTTGCCAGCTGAAACTGGAGCTGGTGGAGTCTAACCGTAGCAAGGCGCCGTGGATGATGATGGCGCTGAGTATACGAACGCTTGCCCGGGCACGTTCCTGGACAGCGCACACATAGACATACAGAGACATACACCCTGGGCAACCACACTTCCCGTGCACAGGAGACTTCGAGCTGTACAGGAATTGGCATGGCAACGAGCATAATAATAATGTCGCCTGGAGGGCGTAGCTAGTTCGCACGCGAGTATGTGTAAGTGAGTGAAATATTTTTTTTTTATTTATGTGTGCACTTGGGAAACATTTGCTCAACATTTTCGCAAAGCGTTTTCACACCCCCTCACACCTTGTGCCTGCGGGACTGCCAGGGCAAGCAAAGCGGGTCTTACTTACCGGCAGCGTTGGTCGAGAAAGTGGAGTATGCTGCTACTTACCATAAAAGCGAAGGATAACAAATTGCGCTGCAGCTTTATCGATGTAAATGTGAAGTTTTCGTTGCTTTCGTTTTGGTCCGTCTTTGGAGAGTGTGGCTTCATTGAGTGATTTTATTGAGCGATTTTAACGATCATCTTCCTGCAATGGAACGAACATCAATGAGGTGGAAAAATCTGCCAACAATGTATGTTTAAGTATGCACGAAAAAGCGATTACTATCATTATTACTAAAGGAAAGCTTCGAACGTAGATCATCCTGGACAAGGGCACGATTGTTGATGATGCAACGGGACAGAGCAGGAATAAATTATACTTCGCAAATGTGTAGATGACTCTACCTTATATTTTCATTCGTTATCAAAGGTAATTTATTCATTTTTTGTTTACCATTTTAGGGAAAAATGTTTAAAATGAATCACACAAAAAAGTACTTGAAATACTATGATATCCTTTTATATTCATAATATAGTTCCCCTTGGTTTAGTTTAGTTCCAATTAGTTTAGTACCAATAGGGCCAGCCAGGTTTTAAGCAATGTATGTTCAACCCTAGAGGCAGACATATTGAAAGTAATAAATTATTCAATATAACCCCAGAGGCAGACATATTGAAAATGAAATTAAATTATAGTCTGAATATTCATCTGTAGGGTCTCTTTTCTTACTAGAGAAACTCACACGGCTTTGTACGGGAATAGGCGAAAAGCCGTTTTTCTGATTGAGAAACATTTAAGTTTTATCGGACATAATTAGTATATTACAGATATTTCCCGATATACGCCATACTTGATATACGCGATTTCACTATACGCAATTTTATTAATTTGACAGTTTTTTAAGCAAATTGTATTGATTTGAGGTATCAAATGTCAAAGCTAACTAAATTCCATTTTGGTCGAATTTTAAAAACCATAAACCAACCATATATCCGCTATTGCCTCCGGTCCGCATTAATTTGCGTATATTGGGGAATACCTGTACTATGTACTGCAACCCTTAGAACTTATTAAAATGTTTTTGGGATGCTTGGATGTCAGCGTGAAATGACTTTAAAATATGTTTAGTGTAAGAAATCGTACCTTCTGAATATTAAAAAAAACCGTTCACATCTAATAGAAAACTGAAAATGGGGGCCTTTCCGTTTTAAGCTCGTAGGCTGAAATTTCAGCCTGTCAGATTTTTGCATTGTATATCAGTTTTCGAGCAGCTATCTAAGTGGGTATAATATACAGGTGGGCTTATCCCAAGGTGTATGCATTTAGAAGACTGATTTTTATCGCTTCTGTTTCTGAATGAAGATTATAAGAGTGTTTTGAGTATTCGTCATGCCTTCAGAAAGCTTGTTTGAACAAAAGTTTTCACCCATCCTGTCAAAAAGTGATATTCAAATTTGGTTATAAAACATGCTATGAGACCACCTGGACTACATGCACTTTGATTCTGGATTCCATCACCAGATCTCTTTAATGCACCTTGGGATAAATGTAAACAAACCCGTGTTTTCGAGCAGGTACTCGAATCTAATTCTAGCTTTGAGGCTAGAATAATCTAGACTGAAAATTGCAGGCTATTTTTTTGTGTGGTTTTGTATGGAGTGTTTACATGATTTCAGCCTCCAACTGTCAAACTCCATACAAAAATCTAACTAGAATCGTGAAGGCCCCCAATGTCGGAAAACTGTTAATTTAATATCTGGTGTATTACACCAAAAGTTAATCGTGTCTTAGAAACACAAGTACAAATCCAATTCATCAAATTGTTATGAGTTTCTATACGTTATCCTCTACTTTATTGTGTTTTTGTTCGATAATGGTAAGGAAAAATCCTTTTTACAGTATGAAATATTTCATTTCGCCTTGGACAAACATAATCACTAGTAAGTAAACGTAATCACTCCATCGAATCCTTGCGCAAACATGCGAGCAAATGCGATTTTATTTTTATAATCCTTTCCCATTTCGGCTCTCTGTACGTGGTGGTTGGGAAAGTCGAAACAAAAAAACAACAAAATACGCCTCTTCCTGCAGAGCGGCAGCAGCTGCCACCGGGGGACTGCTGTCGCTGCCTTAACCGGGGCGGGTGCTGCCCGATCGCGCAAGCTGCACATTATCTGCCGGAACACGCAGATCCGGAGCTGGCTGGCTCCATTAGTGGCACCTCTTGCTCCGGCACCTGTCCCGTAGCAAGGGCCACTGTCAGGGCCGGCTGTGTTGTTTTTTTTCTTGCTTTGCTGCTTATTTCCATTTTACACCGGACGACCCCCGAAAAAAGACGTCAAACAGTTGTTTGGGGAAAATTAAAAATTCTCCAAGCGCCTCGATACAAATTCCGAACCCGATAAAAAAAAAAGGATCAAACCGTTCCCATTCCCAATTCCAGGACGTAGGACCAATGTTATTGTTTTATCGATAGGGGGTCGATTGTGTGTGTGTGTGTGCACGGGCGGCGGGCTTTAAACCTATCCCCACCAGGACCGCACAGGAACGTTTCCAACATACGAAAGGTAAGTGCGAGCACAAACTCAAAGCCCAACAAGATGGCCAACATCACTTTCCTAAATATCGTTTGGCGTCGCTGGAGCTTGTACCTCAAACAAACAAACGAAAGAAACAAGAAAAAAACCTCACCTCCCGTCAATGCTGACGCCGTCGACGACGTGTGGCGTTTGATTGCACGCATACCAAGCCGTGGCCAGTATGTGCCCCCGGCGGGAAGACATCATATCACGAATGCATGCTGTTTGCGTGTGTTTGTGTCTCTACTTTTGCAACAGTATATGTGCTCTTGAAAATGCGGAAAAGCGCACCGCAAGGGCCAGCAGGGCAAGGTTGCACAGGAGCGAACGCCTGGAGATGTTGCGATTATGCAATATATTATGAAAGCCATCCGGCTGAAACCGGTTCGGGGACGGATGTTGTTGGGGGGGGGGGGGGGGGGGGTGGGGGGTGGGAAAGGAGTGTTTCCGCCCCTTTTCCTTTCCTCGTTTTCACGGTCTCGTCTCTCTCTCTCTTGTTCCTCACTGTTTTGCTCGCATCAAATACCGGAATGGCGTTGTTTATGTTGCCTCTTGCGCGTTTGTCGGTACGCTTTTCGACCTCTTTGTGTCCTCTGCACGGCACATTGTGGACACACACACACACACAAACACACAGACACAGACGGGCAAGCTCCACCGGGAATGCCAGGGCGCAATAGGGGTGTGTAAGATTCTATATGGCTGATAGGGCCCTTTTCGTCCCGTGCAATAGCAGACAGAGATCCTTTCCACCTGCTCCCGGTCGTACGTTGCACCACGCTGGATTTTTGTTTGTGTGCGTGTGTGTGTGTGTTTGTGTGGGGATGAGTTTTGAACATGAACCGCCCGGCGTCTGAGCGTTCGCGAATTTTTGTACGTTGATTACCCAAACCACCCCACCATTCCATTTTCGCCACTTTGCATTAGGCGTAGGGAAATTAATTTTTACGCAGTTCGGGGGATAGGTCTGTTAATGAATTCGCAACTGTCGGTGGTGGGCGGGGAAGATGCAGGCAGTGAGCCCTGTTTCCTAGGCAAGGATTATACGTCCCTTTCATCGAGTGTGGTGGTGGAGTTTTTAATGGAAAATTCGATTCGTTCAGTTGCCGTGAGCGGTGCGCTCGGAAAAACACATTTTGGAAGCGGGCGCGGAACGGGACCTGATTTTTCGGGGCAATTCGTGCGGGAGTGAAAATGACAGTTCAATTTTCACTCTTCTAACTGGTGTGCGTTTCCTTGTTTAAATTCCCTACCGGCGTCGAATGTGTGCTGCCCGATTTGAACGGCTCCAAACTGTTGTATGGGAAGAGGGAGGCTTATCGATCGATCGAACGTACCCGATTTGGTTCGAATTTATGCTGCCAGTGTGTGTATGCTTCCTTCGAAACTTCCTCCCCAGTAACGTGCAGCATTATGCATTCGAATGCATGTAAAGTGGGTTGTGTTAGTGTGTGTGTGCAGAGGGCAATGATGGTGCAGCGATGCTACTAACATACATTTCCAATTGGCACTACTACAGCTGCCGATGAGGGTGGGCTGGGCGTACATTTGGTTACACCAGTACGCGTGTGAGAGAACGTGACGGTAAATAATTTGTATTTTTTTTAAACTCATTTTAACCTTACATTTCTTTTTCAAAACCACAAAATTGTTATTAAAACATCATTATATGCTTTTTGAAAAAATAAAACAAAATATTTACCATCCAATGTTGTAGACCGTCGTGCGTTTTGCATCCGAATTTACGTGCTGCACCATTTTAACAATGCAGTAGCAAAACTAAATGCATGAGGTGCATTGCAAATAACCACCCCAAAAATGAGGCACAACACACATCCGAAAAAAAACCCCAACACACACACACACATACGACGTGCTAAGCAGAAGCCTAAAGAATTGCAGTTGCATAGCGCTTTGACTTTGAGGTGACATTCAAGGTATTCCAGCGTTGGTTGTGTTTTGCCTGTTTCCGAGGGGAGTTGCATATTGCATCTTTGGCCGTCAAAAGCCAAGAAGCAAAAGCCAGCACATGCACATATGCAGCTTATGGAGCTGCGGTGCACGTTTTCGGGTAAAAGTGATTGGGAGGAACAAATGGGAAGACCGAAGATGGAAATATGATTCCAGCATAACGAACCGAAACATCGATAGTGCTTCATGTTTGAAGTGCTCAGTGAGGGGGGTTTTGTTAATAAAAAATAAAATATAAATATGGTTCAATTGTTTAGAACTATAGTTTGATTTAAATTGCATAAATCATTGGGTAAATTATGGTGATCGTGTAATTTAAAATATACATATGAGCTTAAGAAAAAAAAAAACAAAAATATTACTTTTATAATGCAACTCTCTTAAATATTCTATGCAGACTGCCAATAAAAAAAAACAATTGTTTGTATTACTATAATAAAAAGATTAACTAAAACAAATAAACATGATGAAGAATCAAAACCTATGGTGTATATTTTAAAAGTCCATGTAAAACCTTTTCCTCCTGCTAAAATTATATAATATTTCATATTCCTCTACATCCACTCATCCCGCCTCGCCCGACCGACTGACTGACTGACTGACAAACATTGTATCATCGTGGCACTTGAAAAAAAAAGACTCCCCGCACACTTCTCGCTCCCACCTTGCATCCTTTAACGCGGCATTTGCTAATGCTGCCTAACGTTATGCCGTTTGTGTTGTTTCGCTTCGCCGTTTTCGCCTGTATCGCCGTGGCTGTGTGATGCATTTTCCCAAACAAGCAGCAGCTCCCCCCCCCCCCCCCTATTCACCCATTCCCGCAGGCCGGTCCTTTGTGCACCGTGCGCTCTCGCACATACGGGACGCCCATGACCATGGCTCGTTGACGGTTGCACTGCTAACACACTGCACTGCAACGAGCGAAGCGAGACATCCGGTGTCTGCTGTGTTGGAGCACGAGAAAGCCAAAGGCAAAACGGCAAAAACAGAAAAACAACCAACAGAACCAACCAGCACGCCATCCATCGAAAGCAGCGAAACTCTAACACACAGAAACAAACGATGCGAATGGGATGGCAGACCTGTGACAAGGGGCCAGGGGGTGGATCACGGGAACCGGAGCGCGTCGGCGTTCGTCTGCACCGCCTGTGAATGCAGCTGAAAGGGGGTTTTGGGTCCGGGAGCTGCACTTGATGCACTTACTGCGTTTGTGTTTGTGTGCGCGCGTCAGCGGGGTTTTTGCGTGACAGTGGCATTGCCATGTATGGCAGTGAAGAAGGCCCGGCGCGAAGAGTTACATGCAACATGTCTCAAGAGTAGGATGAAGCGCAGCGGCTACCGGGAGCAGGGGGAAGAGGTTTTGTAATTTTTGGACCGATTTTGCGCTCCGAAGCTAAAATTAGATCATCGAAACGGAAAGCCGCCAGAGCGGCACTTGTGCCCGAATTCGCTACATAACGCATCGCATAATCTCCAAACGATTCCAAAGAACCGCTGGCACTGGGTTCGGCTGGCAGAATGTTGACATAAGATTGGTCGATGCAAGGAGTGCTCGCCAGTGCCGGCACACCATGCCGTGGGGAGGGGCAGGGGGATGGCACCGAAACAGGGCATTAATTAAATTAAATGACTACTGAAGTGGCGGCGGTGTCGGCGGCGGCCCAACGTTCTGAGCCATTGGGAGGCCCAGTACGGTTTTTATGCTCCTCTTACGCTTCTTCTTCTTCACAAAATGTGCGCCGTGGGACAGCATCGTCTTGTGTGTCCCTCCCCCCACCCCCCGTGAAGACCGGCTGGAAAGTGGTCTAATTGTCTAATTAAAAATGTATCTCCAACTTTAGGCTGGGTTTATTTTTGAGTCTCGTAGAGTTGCGGTGTGGATTGGTGCGAGGGTCATGTTTTCGGCACTTGGCACTGGGCACTTTGCCAAATGTCAGCAATGTGGGGCGAAGGTTAGGAGGGATGACTTGGTTCGCGCTGGGAGCTATTTCTGCACCCAGGTTCGGTCTGCGCGGCGCAAATGGCAAAGAGGCGTAACAGACGAGAGAAGTCACAGCAGGCTTACACAAACGATTGCATTGTTGCATAACACAGTCGGGTGGATTGTTTCAGGAATGGTCTGCTAAGTGACTTTATTGCTTTTTTTGTGAATCTATCATCAATTGCCAAAGAATTGACCAAAA
This sequence comes from Anopheles coluzzii, assembly GCF_943734685.1. Classification (NCBI taxonomy): domain Eukaryota; kingdom Metazoa; phylum Arthropoda; class Insecta; order Diptera; family Culicidae; genus Anopheles; species Anopheles coluzzii. Next base: position 31,381,429 of record NC_064670.1, on the reverse strand, counting down.
AAAAGGCCTGAAATAAGATGAAAGAGAAGAGGAAACAATCGACAACAAAACTTTTGTTTAAAGATGGTGTATTATATCAAATTTACTTCCATGTTGTGCTATTTATTAAGTCCTGGGAATAATTTTGTTTTGTTTTGTACATGCTCTAATTGCCTTAGCATCCATAGGAAATCAATCACACAACTAAGCAATCAGAGAACAACTCGCACAGAGTTGTTAACAACAAATTAAGTAAACAACAAATTCAAAAAAGTAGGCTGATGCAAACGCTCCTTACAACAGTCTTTCCCCGATTTGCGCGAAAAAGTCCCGGGTCTATGAAAATGTTGCCGGAACATTTGCTGCCAAATCGTATGGACGAACTGTCAAACTCATGTTGCGGGAACATTTTTGTTGCAAGAGAAACAAATCGATTTGTTTCATGTTTATCTGTTGCATGAACATTTTTGGACTTGTTTGCACATCAGAACGGATAAAAAATAATTGCAACTTAATTATAAAATGTTTTTGTGAGTGAATATGTGCACAGTTTTTGAAATAAATACCAAAATCCAGAAATGTTGCCATTGAACAAATGTTGCCGCAACATGTTCATAGACCCAGGCCTAAAGCGTTCCGGAGACATTTTGCGTATCTCGGATTTTCGCGTAAATCAAATATCTCGTTTTTGAAGCAAAATATTGTTCATTAATGGTTATTTTTGATTATATTTAGTGCTTGTATGTACTAAATTACGTATTTAATACAAATCTTATAAAAGATCTGATTATTTCTGTCTTTTTGCCGATTTCAAACTTTCAACAACAATTCAAATTATTTTGAAGAGTTGGAGAACATTGGGCTGATTTGACATATGAACTGTCAAAATTAAAAATTCGCGTAACTTGAATCCGCTTAGCTTGGGCAAAGACTGTAGTGGCGGTAGTAGTTCTCATCATCTATTACTACCTTAACAGAATGTTTTACGCATGTTCGTGTAGTAGACAGCTTTAAAAGTCGATAGTGGCACTGCAAAGCTCAATCCCCGTTGCTATGTGAGCAAGTGCTTTAACGCTGCAAACAATGAACGAACCCGCAACGAGCAAGCTCCAAGCATGAACCTGAAAGTTGGTTAGGATTGCCAGTGGAAGTCAAAAGTGTGCACACAAAGTACTAGGCACATGAAGCATTTGCCACCACAACGCAGGTCAGCAGGGCAAAAGGATGCACAACTAGCACCGATTTCAGGACCGCGTCTATGTGTATCTGTCCGTGTGAGGGAATGGAAATGAAACAAAAAAAAAAGAACGAACGATAAATGTGTTAAACAGGCATAAAATATGACAGAAGCAAGAACAGAAAACAGAACAAAAAAACAATTGCAACAAACAAGTGGAAAGCAGCTGAGACAAACACTCACACTCCCTTTTCCTCATTTGTTCCGTGTGGGAAAGTGAGTTTGAAACAGTTTTTTAAGGACTTTTTTGTGTACTCGTGCCACTACAAAACGGAGGAAAGGTTGTGCAAAGAAAGGAAGAAAGGCAGGGCGAGAATGAGAGAGAGATCTGCACCGACACTTCCTGCGGCGGGAAACAGTAACAAGCAAACCCCCTGTCCGGCTACCCGGCCAGAGCCTGGTAACTTACTGACTGAGAGAAGATGGAAGTTGCACGGTGAAGTTGTCGCGGGGAGAGTGCAACCTCTGGTGGAGGCATGGAGGGCATGACTTTCAAATATCAAGAATCTGGTCCAGGCCAGTCGTCCCGCTTCCCGGCCGGCTGGACGGGCGCATCCCATATGCCAATTGGCGTGGCGTGCGTTGGCGTCACGCCTGTACGCGAGGCACCGATGATATAACCGGTTCCAAACCCTCCGGTTCCTCTACCGGCCAGGAGCAGTCCCGGTTATCGAGCGAACGGAAAGTGAAGATTGCGACGGAGAGCAAAAGCAAGTAGCAAGAGGATCGCGACGAGAGACTTGCTACAGAGAGCGCACACCGCACATTGTGTGCTGAAACTGCAGTTGAAAGTGGGCCCACCCCGCTTTGCAGCCCCCCCTGTTCGGGTGGGGAGGGAAAGGAAACCGGATTATTATTCTCTTGCTCTTCAAACAACCCTTCCTCCCTCCCTCCCGGCACCCAACTACCCCCTTCGTGGTCTGTTGAAGGCCAAGGGCATCGCGGACATTTGAATGGCGAAAATAAGAAGTGGAAATAACAGAGAAGAAGAAAAAAAACGCGGAAAAGAAAGGAAGGAAATTGTAAAGATTTTCCGAAAGTGCGCTGGTGTGAATGAAAGAGAAATGCTGTTGCTTCGCTACAATCGGTCTGGTTTAAAAGGAGTGCATGGAGCACACACACACACACACTCATTAACTCAGCATCCATCAGGCATCATCATCATCGTTTCCTTCGTGCATTGCATTTGTTGCCCATTGCTCCAGTCGAATGCTGTAATGATGGATGCGGTCCGGACCGGCAGAGAAAGAAGCACCAGTAGGCCGTAGATGGAACGGTCTAAAAGCAATGAAAACGAAGGAAGAAGAAGAAGAAGAAGAAGAAGAATAAGAATAAGAGGAAGTAGGCGTATGTACACGATTCCGTTCGTTCCGGCGGCGTACATAAGCGAATTGTGGTGCTGGATGAGGAGACCACACAATAGGGTAGGACGGAACACATTCTCTCTATCTCTCTCTCTCTCTCCCCCGAAAAAGGGTCGCCATTATGGAATTTTTCCATCCCGGTTTGGTGTGCGAAAGCCGGCAAGAGACGCAGAAGACACACGGGAACGAGAACTCACGGTACGAGGCGGAGGATGAGGCACAGAACGATAAAAAAAAGGTACGAGCTGGGCCGGTCCTCTAGGTAAAAGGTTCTGCTTCAGTGTGTGAGTGTGTGTGTGTGTGTCGAGGAACAAACCTTAGGTAGAGCGTTTGTCCGGGGCAAAACAGCAAAAGCAAAGTCAGCCACATAGCAACTGCACCAAAACGCTGGCGCACGATGGGTGAGAGTGACGAAAAAATGGCGTCCTCACGATGCCGCCAGGGAAAAAAAGCTTCGTCCGGGAATGTTGTTTGTGTACAATATTTTGGGAAGCAAATAAAGCAAACAAAAATCCGCCCCATCGCTTCCCAGGTATGCTCGTACATGTCCGTATCCTTACGCCTTTACACCGCAGCAAAGGTTCTTTGTAGGTCAGAGCAATACAGGGGAGTGGGAAGTGTCTTTCTCCATTTGGGATAGATGTGTTTAAATCGCGTACACAGAGCACAAAAAATGAAAAAAAAAACAAATCCTTGTCCCATCTCCGCACAATCGCGTGGGATTGAGTAATGCCCGGCGGTGGCGCCGGTAGAATCACGCGGTGCGGGTTTCTGTTCTTCACGCCCGTTCAGTTCTCTCTCGCTCTATCTTGCTCCTCCGCCAGTCTAAGCGACGGCGAATCGAGAATGGAATGGTACTGCAGACCCAGTGCCAGGGGTTTGGTCGGCAAGTTCGGGGCCAGATTTATGTCAGTAGAAGGGAAGAAGGCGGCAGGGGGATGTGGGGGCTGTAGAGAGGGGAAACGGTTGGAGAATGGGCTAGAAATAGATCAGATTTGAAGAACAAGAAGCATCCATCGACGCATTAGCGGAAGGCGGAACTGGTGTGAGTGTTTTCGCGTGTTCTCTCTGCTGGAGCATGTCGTACAGTGAGGTGTAATGAAACAAAGTGCACACCAAGGAGAGGGTTTTTTTTAAATAATATATTTTCTTCTAAATTAGTAACAAACTGTCATTTAATGTATGCTATTTACTAAAAACGAAGTTAGCTTTATGCAAGAAAACATAGCGTGGAAAAATGAGGTTAAATACCTAGGATTTCACCTAGAAAAGCGTATTACATTTAAGACCCACGTAGATAAACTACTATAAAGAGTAAGCAAGCTGCTAAGAATATTATATTCGTTTCTAAACAGAAAATCGAAACAAAATCTGAAAACAAAAACAAAACTTGTGTGTACGGTTTGTATACGACCTATTCTCACTTATTCAATTCTTGCATGGATCACTTGCGCTAATTCGCATCGAAAACAAAAAACTAAAAATTATCCGAACAAAATATTAAAAATGATTATGAACTTACCGTCTTGGCATAACACAAATGATTTACACAACAGACTTAATATATTTAAATCGAAGAAATCATAGTAAATTTTAATGAAAAATAAATCAACAAATGTAACCAGAGCTCTGACAACATTATTAATCAACTAAGGCACACCTTAAAGGATAGCATGCATCACTAGTTTTATATTCACTGTATATAGCTCGCCTCTCGCTAACCCGCTAACAAATTTTAACTAGATAGAAAGTTAAGATATAGGTTTAATAAAGTAGGTTAGACATTAGTGTAGTATCTCTGTATATTAAGGTTGAAATTACATATTTTTTTGCACTTTTTACTATACACATAAAGTTAAAATCAATTAAGGACACATTCAAACACAGCTATGCTATTTATATATTTATAATTATAACGAGGAAAGCATTATAGCGGATCGAATATCAAATGGAAAACTTAATATTGTACACAACTGTATATTATACGCACAATAAATTCTACAACAACAACAACAACAACAACAACTACTACTACTACTACTACTACCAATACTACTACTGTATGCTATTTAATTGTTCTAATTCAGAGGGAAGGAACCATTCAATAATTTTATTTCAAGATGAAAATTCAACAAGTTTTAGTTTTTTTGTTTGCAAAAATGTAATGTAACAAAGTTCCAACAATTTTAAACACCTTTATCCTTTAAATTACAAAAAAATAGAAATAAAATTGTCCAACCAGAAGTAATTTTTTTATTATGTTCTTAAAATCACAACAACAAAATTCTTTACAGCATGATAAATAGCTCCGGCATTCAATATGTATGGAAATTATTATTTTTTTAACATGATGGTTTTGCACAACTTCTTAAAATCTATAAGTATTTTCCAACATGTTTCCACATTTCCGCACCGCACTGTATCATTTTGTCACATGAAAGAGCAAACTACATGCTCCCAACATGAAGATTATGAGTGAAAAACAACATATTCTAAAGCAGTAACGTCTTACTGCACTCCTATCAAGAGGGGACTGTTATGTAACAGTTTGCGCGTTTATCGGTAGATGTTTTCTACGCTATAAAACACACGCAGAAAAGGATTAAAAGAAAGGTTTTAAAACACATTCCAAACTACAGCAAGCTTTCCACCCTGATGGGTTAGCTTCCATGTTGTTTGGCGAACGCCCTTTATTTTTGCATTTAAATATAATAACCACCAAACGCGGCCATGTGCGTATGCGCTAAATTCGCGAACCGATTCAAAACCCCCGGCACAAGGGACGGAAACATTGGTATCACAGTAGCACCACGCACGGCCAGGGAAGACCGGAAGACCGGTGGCCAGGTTGCCGGGAGGACGGTGCGGCAGTTTGTTGCAAAAATAAACGAGTTTCCAAAACTCGTCGCCGGAGCAGAACGAGCGCGCGTGGAACCATAGAGACACGGGCGCGTAGTGGCGTTGAGGGGCCGCAAAACCGGCGCGTACTTCACAACAGAAGCAACCAGAACAGAACAGCCCGAAAGAGGTAAAATAAATTGGCAAAACGGCAAATGGCCAGAGACATTGGGGTGAGGGGAAAGGTTCCGGGCGTTCCGTGGCTGTGTTTGTGAGAAGAGAAGTCGCGCGTTTTTATTTAGCTCGCGAACGGCAGCACTGTGTATAGTTAAAAGCAAAAAAAAGACCCAGCACTGGCATCGAAATCGAAAGAACGCTTCCCCGGAGTTTGCATCTTTTCGTAGTTGCTTTTGCTGTGCGGATGGTCAGCGATTTCGGTGTCTTTTGCGAAGGGAAATTCGCAAACATAGACCAAAATCAGAAAAGGGACGAGTAGAGTGTGTGGTGTGAATGGGCAGTGCGATGTATCAACATGAAACGTTACTTTGCCGATTTTGGCAGCATCAAACTGAAGGCAGCGACATGTTAAATGATAGGAAGGATATTAAAATATTTTGTAAATGCAAAATCGAACAAAAAGAAGTGAAAGGATGAGTTAGAAATAAAATATAAACATTTCAAAATGCAGAAATGCAGCATATTTCTGGCCATTTAAATGACAGCAATGAAAAAGAAGAAAAAAACATAAAATACAAAACCGAAAAACAGGAAGAGAGATATCTTAAAAGACAAACGATAGTATAACATAAGAAACACCGAGACTTCGGGCTACTATTAAATTATGAAACGGAAGAAAGCGAAACGAGCAAGCAAAGAGTGAAAACCAACCAACCTGACAGGAAACGCACTGGACCACAAAGGCCCGAGAACGGTACTTTTTTTGCAAAAGAAACAAAAAAACCCCTCCAGAACACATCGTAACGAGAACAGCAAAAGAGAGGAAAAACGAAATGAAATAGGAATAAAACTGCAGAAAAAAAATAACAAAAAAATGCACTGCGCAAACACAGTACACGAAAAACGCGAACAGGGAAGGGAGAGAGTGAACGAGCGCGAGTACGAATAAAACCGGTCTAGAGAAAGGGAGAAACGGATGAAGGAGTGCGTTCGTATAGGTACCAAGGGAAGAGCAGAAAAATGGGAAGCAGCAGCAGTAGCAGGGGTTAGCGAGGGGTTGATTTTCAAGGACAAAATGTTATTCTGCAACGCATCAACAAATCTCGAATGCGTTCGAACCTGGGCCGGAATGTGCACTGGGGGAAGCGGTAGAAGGGAGCTGATGGGCCGGCGGTTGGAGCCGTGTTGGGTATTATATTATTCCTCTTCCCTCTTGAATGTATGTAGAATTGTGGCGGGTTGTGTGCGTTTGTGTGTGTGTATTTTTGTGTGAGTATTTTGTGCAAAATTAAATAAGAACGCAAGCGGTGTACGGTGCACGCAACATGGTGGTGCGTTATCTTAGTGGAAGATGGAATGGCGAGTGTGTGCGCGAACGAACAGAGAAATTCGGACCGAAATTTGCGTACCGTTTTCGAGTGGACGATTTTAAAGCGATTATGTCATATTATCAGGCAGGCACATTAAAAGGGCCACTCCAAGCACGAGATTCAATGGGTTTCCTTTTTACTCTCTCTCTCTCTCTCTCTCTCTCTATCGCTGCCACGAGTGCAATTAGGTAAAAATTGCCTCATCGGAAAAATGGGTTCTAATTGTCTTTTAATTTTGGGACGTAGTTGGAGTATGACTTCTAGCAGTGTTTCCGAATGAAATTGAATGAATGTAAGGAAAGAGTAATCGTTTAAGTTCGTGAGACAAGTAGGACAATCATATAAAAAGAAATCAAGTGCAACAAAAAAGGGTTAAAGTATATTTTATCCCTGATAATAACACTTAGTTCACAATATGTTGCTTTCAAATAAGAAATCGTGGTTAAATAGTACACAATAAAACCACTCTCGTTCTTGTATATTCTCATTTGATACAACTTTGCCTTTCAGTTGTTCGATGGTTTTGTTCCATGTTCCATGTATTGTTTGAAAATGAAAGTTTATTCTTTAATCTAACATTAATTAAACATTTCAATCGGTACGTTTAGTGACTGTTATGTATTTAGATTTTGTTTGTACCGTTTTGATTCAAATTATGGACAATTTGCATGTTGCTTTTTAATTTTTGCATGGTAAATTTCGCTTTTTAATTTTACATGATTGCCATGATGAACTAGAACCAGTTAAAAAAGGTAACACCTCTAGATAATTATTTTCGGCCAGTTCCCAACCGTAGGGATTCTTAGCAGTTTTGTTTCAAAACGATTTCAAAGTAATAAATTAGTAGGATAAGTAATTCCTAAAAATCTGGTCTAGATGCATTAAAGTACATCGAAATCCATTAAAATCGGGTTTTCATTAAAATATATACTTAGATCTGTCCAGAACTTGAAGCAAGATTTTTTATGCTTTTTGAAATTCCGGACAACCAATGTAAATTGTTAATCATTGCATAAGCATATTATTTTACACATTGATAATGACAATAAGCGAACGATATTTGTGTGACAGTACTTCGGTTCAATGCATCAACAAGTACAAAAAACACTTCACTTAAACCCTGTCATGATTACGTTCGTCGTATTGTCGACACAGGAAAGTACTGACACTCAGAATTTAGTGTTCAGTCATGATAAGAAGTTAAAAATTAAAAAGGTGTAGTTAGTGTGTGAGTATGAAGTTTATTGACGCAATTTAGAGGCTGTGTGGAATTTGAATCAAAACGTCTGTAATTTTAAACATGAGCTAGAAACAGTCCGGAATATAACATCAAAATATTATTGTAAATTTTTTGTCTTAAATATAGAAAGATTGCTGCAGTTCAGTGAATGGTCGATTACATTTGAATTAGTAAGAAATTATAAAATTCCAAAAAGGCTGTGAGTCTGTAATTTGACTTTTATGAGTCCGTAATTTCAATATAATTTAAACTTAAACATCTTCTTCTTCTTCTTCTATTTGGCGTAACGTCCTACGCGGACATGCTGGCCTATACAGGCTTTCGAGACTTAATTCATTACCACGCAGCCGGATAGTCAATCCTTGCTTCGGGGGGGACGGTCCATTCCGGGCTTGAACCCATGACGGGCATGTTATCGAGTCGGTCGAGTTGACGACTGTACCACTGGACCGCCCCTTAAACTTAAACATAAATCTCTTATTTTTCGTCATAGATATGATCCTCTTTTCGCTTTCTGAAATTTAAAAATACCGGGTTTTATCGCTTCAGAAATGATTCGGATGCATTATTATTCAGCTCTTTCGTGCATGTAAAGCAGCGATTATGTACTTTAATCCTCGTCATTCATTACTCAGAGCTACCGTTCGCAGAAGCTTTATAGTGACTATAAAAAACAAATATGTAGACTCGACATATCACGTGATTAAGTAAAAACTGTTCGTATTTTAATCCCATTTCCCATGAGCTGCCGCCCAACGCAATGCAACGCCTTTGCTCATTAGGATATGCCGCCCGGCAACGAGAATGCGTGGGTAAAGCAAAACCCCCATGAATTCTCCATTCTTTGCTGCATTTAGGGGGGATAGCGGAAGAGGATAACTTTCACCCAAAACCGAGCGCACGCAATCCAGAGAGCAAATTGAATGCATTTACACAATACTCCTGATTATGGAAACGGTTCGGCAAGGGTAGGGGATGCATACACCCACACACACACACACCCATGCATTTAGCAGCCCAGCAGATGAAGCCTTCCTTGCTGTTCTGTGCGTGAGGGTTGCTCTGAGCCTCATCAGAATCTCATCAATGCGAACGCATTCCCGCTCGCCCGCCCGAAGTTGTATGCACATGCACATCGAAATGCATCAGCAAAAGAGGGTTGCAAACACGGCCAGCGATTAACACGTGCGTGACGATCGGTGATGGCGGACCTGCACAAGCACAGTGAATGTAGAAGAACGAATCACCGTTGCTCCGTTCGCTCTCCCTTCCCCGCCCCAAAGGCCCCATCATCATTCTGGCCGATGTGGAGTTGAAAAGAATGAATTGTTCGTTTGCATGTGCAGCGCATCGAGGCGGGGGATGGGGAGCATCAGTCCGGGAAGTGGGGCAGCAACAGTCCGGACCCTCCCACGAGGGTGTTTTTTTTTTGCCAAACCGCAAATTGCGCTTTCGCATGATGCGAATTTCATTTTCGTTGCCATAAAATTAGGGAACCAACGCCGGCCGACGGGAATGCGTGCGAGTTGCGAGCGCATCGTTGCACTTTTGTTTTGCGGTGGGGATGTCGGGAGAGTTGCGGGCGAAACGCTGCATCCTACAGCCGAGGGCATGGGGTGGATTGTAGTGCGCGCATCAACAAGCGATATGCACACATGCACACTTGCAACAGCGATGCATTTTTACGAAAAATCTCACTGTCAGGGATTGTTTTTTGTTTGTTTGCTACCGAACAGGGCTGACCTGGTGATGGTTTAACAAGGATGCTCGGTCGAGGGAAACGTGCGAACTGGCAACATTATTAACGCCAGGGTTGGGTCGGTCGGTGGATGGTGGACGCGGATACGGAAAATATCGGTTATTATATCATTAGGTAGCGATCGAGCGAGCGCTTCGTTACATAATTTTGTGGAACGATGCATCCCGATGCACACCAGGATACGATCGCTTCGGGATGGATGGGGAAAAGCGAAGAAATGAATAGCAGAAACGGGTAATATTTTGCACTGCTCTCTTCACACACAATCACACACACACACACACACACACACACACACACACACACACACACACACACACACACACACACACACACACACACACACACACACACACACACACACACACACACACACACACACACACACACAAACCGAAATCCCACCATCATGCACAAATTTGCAACAGGGGTCGGTGGTGTGAAGGGTTTTGTTGGTTTATGCGAAACAAGTTGTGTGTGTGTTAATCTGTTCTTCTTCTTATTCTTCTTCTTCTCCAGAGAAACATGGACTTTCGGTTACGCTTTCACGATTTTCGTTCGGCATCTTTTCTTGTTCGTTTGAGCTTTCTCGTTCTGGTACTACGCCTCCTTCTGGTTAACCCTTTTGCCCTGAAGAAGAAGTTGCACTCGCAGCGTTGAATAGAACGTGAATTCAATGAAGAAAAAAAATGCACCGGTTCCACAGTTATTGAATTTCAGCAAGCGAACTTTTGTGTGTGTGCGCTGTAAAATGAACTTCTCATGTTCACGTTGGCGGACAGCAGAGTCGCTGATGCAAACAATGGTGATTGGTGATACAAATGTCATTGAAAGTTGGTCTCTTCATCATGGTTCGCTGTAAAGGCGTTGTGCATTTTGGGTTCGGTGGGTGTACAATAAAATACAGGCGTCCCCCGAGTTACGACCCCCTCGAGTTACGACGATTTGCAGATACGACGATTTTGATTTTGACAGTTAAAAGTTGTCATTGACAAGAAATTGATGTATTTTTTTGAATATCTGAGCTGATAACCGTTATACATACATTTCCAAAGATTGCACAACTACCCTATCTTGAATATCTATATTGTGTACGGTTTTAAAATATAATTATTACATTATCGAACATTATTTTAAATAAAATACACGATATCATAAATTCCAACTCTTCAACTTCGGTTATAAACTTTAAATTCATAGATACTCGACATACGACTTTTTCGACTTACGCCTTGCTTTGGGACATTTTTTCGGTCCCAAATACAGTCGTATCTCGGGGGACACCTGTACGTACAAAAGTAGGTTCACATGGGAGATTTGGGGGATACTCGTTGCTCATGTCTTTGTGATAGTGATATGCAATTTTGTTGCAAGAGTGTGATGATTTTTTGCAAAAAAACACAGAATGAAGCAAAAGATTGACTGTGACAATGGCGACGTTGGTTAGCCGATTCATAATTCCTTCGCGGAAAGGAAATTGTACAGCATACATTGACATATATCTACGGTGAAACTGCTGAATATCTATAGAACAGGGCGAATTTAATTTTAGGTGTCATCCATAAGTTACGAACTACTGAAAATGATAATTTTAGACTGCAAAACAATGTAACGTAACGTAGCACTGTAAGGAACATCCCTGCAGTCATGAAATCTACTAATGGGGCCCTTTCTGTTTGCATTGTATAGCAGTTTTCGAGCAGCTATCAAAGTGGGTATAATATACAGGTGAGGTTCTCCCAAGGTGTATGCATTTCGAAGGCTGATTTTTATCGCTTCTGTTTGTGAATGAAGATTTTAAGAATGTTTTGTGTATTCTTCAAGCCTCCAGAAAGCTTGTTCGAGCAAAAGTTTTCACCCGTCCTGTCAAAACATACTTTTCCTGTCATACACTTTGATTCTAGATTCCATAACCTGATTTCTTTAATGCACCTTTGGATAAATGTAAACACCACCTTATTTTGCCATTTTTCAAGCAGGTACTCGAATCTAATTCTAACTTTGAGGCTAGAATAATATAGACTGCAGTCTAATTTTGTGTGCGGTTTTGTATGGATTGTTTACACGTCTGCAGCCTCCAACTGTTAAGCTTCATATAAAAAAAACTGACTAGAATCGTGACTGGCCCCAATTACGTTTTCCTGCCCATATCTTATTACAGAAAATAAAAACTGGTAGTTTAGAGAAGAAAGGAGAAATTTGGAATATATAACGTATTAGAGTTTAACTGCAAACACTATCATCAACGTTATTCTCAAACATTCACAATAATCTTCACATCTTATGCATCTTTCGCATTAAAAATTTTCGTAATATAAAGGGAAATGTTAAAATTAAATAAATGATTCATTATAAAGGTATTTCAATGTAATTGAAAAATTTAAACTAAATTACTCAATGTAACTCTTTTTGTTGTTCACGACTTTATATATGAGGAACAAAATTCACCAATACGAAAAGGGGTATAGGGCTTTTATTTGTAAAACTTAAATTAAAATTTCTAAAGTAAAGAAAACACCTTGCTCATAATGCACAATATCGGCCACTCCTGCCACGTGTTTCACTTTTACTCTCCGTCTCATAGTTACGCATACATTCCTCTTCCTAGCAATCCTGGATAATGGTATCTTTCACTACGTGCGCTTTGATCCATCATCTCCACCATTGCTATTTGCATATTTTAATCTCCTTTTTGCCAACAAAAAAAAAACACCCATCAGTCCATCATCCCGCCGGCACACTTCAGCGGGCCACACAGTTGCACGCCTGATGTGTTGCAAACACATTCCGGCTTATCGACGCAAACATTACTCATCAACCGACCGACCTCCCGGTGGACCCCTGCCCGACGTTGCCATATCGAAAGTGAAAACATAAAAATCACATTTAAAAATGTGCATAAATCGTACCACTGCGCGCGCGTTTCCTATCTTAATGCGTTTCAGTAAGCCTGACGGGTAGGATAGAGAAAAAAACAGACACACACAAATACACATGCACAGCTGGTTTCTTTGGACTCACACAAATAAAAGGATTTTTGCATACACTGCCCTCGAACCAAGCGGCAAATTGTTCATCACTATCAGGGCGGCCCCCACACACACACAGGTACGACAACCGCACGAATGAAGCACGAATCGGCTTAATATGCTTTAAATGAAAAATATCACCCAGAAACGGAAAGACCGCCGGCAACGGAACTCCGGCGTACGTACGGCGCATTTGGGGCCCGGGGGACAGGAAAACGAACACGGAGAGAAAATGAAAAATAAAATTTTTGACATGTTGAAAAATGGCATAAACCCTTTTTCGGCTTGTTTGCGAGCAAGGGCATATTGGGATATGGGGGAGGCAAGTGCGTCTGGTGGTTTGGCGAAGCATTAACAAAAAAAAAAAATCGCACATCCTCGCGTCCCATTCTTTGGTCGATCTTGCGTGTTCGAATCGATGGACCCACCGTTACCTACAACATCGTAAACCTGAGTGCAGCATTGGGTGCTTTGTGCTTGTATGTGCACTAATGCGTGGGTAATGAAAGTTATTGAGCTGGAGCCCTAAAGGAGAACGAATTGTGCCACGAAAAACCATCCCAGAAAGTTTTCGAATTGACACCGGCGCGATAATGTGGGGAGGTGCAGGACGTCCTCTGCAGCCGCGTGTCGTCCTCTACTTCTTCTTTCTGTTTAGTCGAGTTTTCAAAGCAAAGGGCACTTGCGTGCTGACAAAGTGTGGGCCGCACACCAAGGGACACCACCAAGCGTTGCCTTGCAGCAGCAGCAGCAGCAGCACAAAGCAGTCTGCGCGGTCACAGGGACGTAGCTGTGCGGGTAGCTGTTGGCAAAAATCGATTTTTGCACTTGAAAACTGGTTTTCTCCCGGCCCATCACAATCCCTGGGCCAAAAATTGGCCCACCCTCCTCCTCGCGAAATGCGTATGTACGCGCCCCGGAAAAGGTTCCTGCCGAGATAGGGGCTGACAAAAAGTTTGCAAAAAAGAGGCGTCCAACAGGCGGAACGTGGCCGGATGGCGAGCGACGATTATGTAATACATAAAATGCTTCTGGCCTCCCGTGTGTGTGTGTGTGTGTGTGTGTGTGTGTGTTTGTGTGTATTTGGCTTGCAGCTTCTGCCTTCTAAAATGCCGCTAACGGTAGGCCACGGCAGAAAAGCGAGACAGCAGCAGCAACAAAACCGATAGAGCTATCGCTTGTTGTGCGTTATCGCCAGACGAAGACGGAGAGCAGAGCAGGATCTCGTACGGGGCTGACTGTTGTTGGGCGAAAATATGCTCCTCTTCACGATGGCAGGACCTTCCTCACGGCTCGACACCGTACCCCTGGAGTGGTAGGTTTCACCATCCCGCTCTAACGGCCCCGGAGCGTGGATGCTGGAAAGCGTTGGCTGGGAAAGCGCAACAAGAAAAACGCAGTGCTCTGCGTCTGCCTGCCTGCCTGCGTCGTGCTGCCGGGTGGTAAACAACAAACAACAGAACCCCATGCCCAAGAACTTGAATGCTTGAGAACCTTGCGCTGGGGACGGAAGTTGATCTCTAGCGCTGACACGGTCTGTGTGTGTGTGTGTGAGGCACCGTAAGCACTGTCGGATGGGGTCAGAAAGGGGATGGTAACAGGACCAAAATGGGAAGACTCCGTTTGCTCCGTGATCGATTCTTGTTGCTGTGCGTTTCGTGCCCCACTAGGAAGCTAATTCTGTGATAGGATAGAATTTCATTACCGGCGAGTATCCAGGCATTGTTGCCAGCATGTCGTTCATTTGTGTCGTTCGATTGTAGTGCGTTTGTTTGCAGATATCCATGAGATTTGTTGTTACATGGTTCAGAATATATTATGAGATGTATGATTCTTTCTATTTTGAAATTCGATGTTTATATTTATCGATGGTATTTTTCTGAAAACATTCATTTGTAATGGTTCTTTGTACAGTTTATACATTATTCATAAAATTTGAGATTGAAAATCATCAATTTATGAAAAAAATAATTTACAGTTTTCAACCAATATTCTTCATGATTTTTAGTTCTTAGTAAGTAAGTTTAGTTTAGTAAGTATAGTATTATTACTATTAACTTGTTTGAGCCTAATTGGAATATCCCTAGGCTAATACTCCAAGGCTTTAATAACGGTTTCATATTTTCATGCTCAAAAGTAAAGAATGATAACTCAATTCTTAGTAATCTAAACAATTACTAATATTATTATCGTACATACGCGATGAACGGTTTTAAACAACTGGAGAACAGAATCAAAGCTGATCCATTTTGTCCCCTAAATTGAGCATAACAATCCGCGAAAGAAAGTGACGACTAGGGTTTTTAGTTGACATTTTTCCATCCCCCAGTCCAGTTAAGAGCGTACTTTTGACTTGTTCGATGAGCGCTCAAACACACAAAAACAAAGCAAGAATAATGTATAAAACCCCACCCCGATGAGCGAAACGCTAGCTGCTGCGTAAATATGCTCCCCAGAAAGCATACGACGCGGACGCTTCTTGCCGTTAAGATATAAGGGGGGAAAGCGGATTCGATTCTGGCTAGCGAAAACCATCCCCAACAAGATTCCGCTCCCGTCGGGTCATGGGAGGAACGAGTGACATTAAATGCCGTACCACGGACGTGCTGGTAAACCGTGTGCCGACTGGAAAACCAGCCGGCGGACGGGATAAGAACTGTGGCGACGCCATTCTTTTCGAAACCAGGCAGCCGCAACCGGAAGTAGCGACGTAACGTTGGTGACGGTATGCGGGCATCCGGGCGATTCTTGACGGGCAACAAATTTCTCCACAGTTCCTCCACACCTTTACTTCTCGACGTCATCAAAAGCTGGTGGGCCAAACTGCGTAAAACTGGGCAGGTGCGTATCAACTCTGCACACTCTACCCTAGGCCAACCAATTTCTCCCTCATTCTGACAAGACGAAGAGGCCGCTTTGCTGGAAATACATGAATGTTTTATGGCACTATTTGTTTTCCTTGTTTCTTCGACCCACTCGTCCTTATCAGTGCGTCGCGTCGCGGTTGGTGCGCGCCTGTGGTTTTGCAGAGATATTAATTGCGCTGAAAGGTTTCATCTGCCTGCCGGCGTCTCAAGGACACAACGCTGCCGCCACCAATGGATAGCGAATTTGTCTCCGAATGCGTTAAATTTATAGTTTTCCCTAGCAAAGGAGCTTGTTTCGATAGTGCGAAGCAGGGGTGGCCCATTATTTCACTTTCCCATAGGCCGCTGTTGGTGGCAGCAGAGAGTGATTCCTGTGGAGTGATAAAAGTCGCGGTTTGGTGTCTCACACCGGCCAACACATAGGTCGTCTAAAGACGCACACCGAAAGATCACAAGAATCATGTGATCCTTCCCTCTTGCGGCGTTGCCTCCTACCATCATATCGTACAGCAGAGGCCACGATGGCGAGATACTTTCACCAGCACCGCTGCAAACCGCAAAGACCGAACCGAGAACCGAGAACCAAATGAAAAACGACTCCACGCACCGAAAAATTGCACAACTCAGCGGAGCAGAACGGAGGGCACCAATTTTCTTGAAACTCCTCGCGTCGGAGATCCTATCGCCTCCGTCTCCATGCCGGTTGTTTGGGATGAACTAGCAAGAACTTACCACACTAGAAGTGGGGGCTGCGGGGGGAAACGGCGACACTACCCTGCAACTCGCAGATACCACGCAGTCGAGAAAAAAATGCAGGGTGAAGATGGATTTTTGAACCGGTGAACGGTTGGATGAGGCTTTGCGATGGAAGTGTGGTTGGTATTTTGGGTTTCTTTTTTGCGTTTGGCCTTTTCTGGTTCGTTTGTTTTTCGGCGATGCTTGAACATGAAGCTGCCTAGCGTGCAAACGGTGAATGAATGCCGCCTGTTTGGCGATCAGTGGAATAGATGGTTCGACTAACATTTCATTAAGTTGGCTATAATGACCACCGTAAATAAGCCTCGTTCGTTGAAATGTTCAATTGTTGTACTATTGATGAACATTGCATTCTTCCAAAGATTTTTAAATCTAATAAACCATATTTTCTACTTTTAGTTTAGTAACTTATTGTAGTATTGTAGTAAGACGTTGTAGTATTCTTAGTCAAATGTGCAATCTAATTATTAATTCTATCAAAATATCATTTTAACTCTCCTTCACTCTCAGAAGACTGATGTGATGTGCCGGTTTGTCAAAATGATCGTGTCGAAATAAAGAAATAAGTAAAAGTCAATCAGTAATTTATTCATCATACAAATTGTCCACATATAGTACCGGACAAAAATATAAGGCTTTTTTTTAACGCATCATGCACCCGTTGGAACAGGTTTTTGTGTGGTTTGTATGTGTTTGTGTTTGTGTGTGTGTGCATGTGTTTGTGTGTGTGTGGATATGTTTGTGTGTGTGTGTTTGTGTGTGTATGTGTTTGTATGTATTTATGTGTGTGTGTATGTTTGAGTGTGTATTTGTGTGTGTGTTTGTGTCACAAGTATGTCGTTTCGGATAGATTTGTTAGTAGTTTTTTTGTTTTTTGGGTTAGGTTTTTGTTGTAATTAGCAGGACCACCACCCTCGCGAGCAGTGATCCCTTTTCAAAAATACAATAAGCTCAATTCTTGATCTTATTGCCGTCGGCCACGATGGCATCGATCATGCGTTTACGCATCGACCTTATCAGCTTCCGGATCGTTTTCGGTGGAATGTTTTTCCACACCTCTTGCATTTTGTTGAAGAGTTGATCCAGATCTTGTGGTAATTTTAGTTTGCTTTGGATCTCTGGTGCCGAGCTAAACGGATGTTTCTTCGATATGATAACAATCTTTCGATCCTCCTCCGCCGTCGTCTTCCGAGGACGTCCGGGTGACTTGCGCGTTTCGGTTGTCCGAATCGCGTTTACTACAAAAGTGCGCGATCGTTCCATCACGAACTCGATCGTTTTGCGCTCAATGCCAGCAGCCGCCATTCGCTGTATGATATGGCGCTGATAATCGGTACAATGTTCACCTCGACCCATTGTAACAAAAATTGCTTGCTTAGACCGTCAAGAACGCACTGGTTAAAAGCTTGAACAAGACTGTTGTTGTTTGTTTGAATAGTTTATAGAGGCTTTGGCTGGTGCAACGGAGTTCTTTCGCCTCTAAAAACATGGACAAGACTGATGCCGTGCACTGCCTGCGTTCTGCTTTTATACGCGATGAATCACATCGTTGTCGAGCGGCGAAAAAAGCGTGTGGATAAAAACTGACTATGAGTAAGCAAGTGAGCGTTTGCCCATGCAAAACGAGAACAGAATACTGCCGCGCTCATGAAACAAAACGCACATTGAAAAGAACACCAAGCTTGCTAAATGAAAATACAAAGTCCCCACTCTCTTTCCAACACACACACACACACACACACACACACACACACACACACACACACACACACACACACACACACACACACACACACACACACACACACACACACACACACACACACACACACACACACACACACACACACACACACACACACACACACACACACACACACACACACACACACACACACACACACACACACACACACACACACACACACACACACACACACACACACACACACACACACACACACACACACACACACACACACACACACACACACACACACACACACACACACACACACACACACACACACACACACACACACACACACACACACACACACACACACACACACACACACACACACACACAAACATACACACACCCTATCCTTTTGTCCTGTACTGTACCTCTCATCCGATAACCTAACCTGCTTTCGTAGTTTAGTTTTCTGTATGGAAGTTTAAGTTCTATTGAAAGAATCAAAGATTACATTTCAATCAAGATCAAATTTTGTCACTATTTTACCTCATATTTGATATTTGAACGAAATGTAAAAACATTAAGGTTTGGATTAACTTATTCTAGTTTTTTATTTAGATGATCGTTTTATCTTGGTTTATATTTTTTGAGTTTTAAAGTTATAAATTTCAGTGTTTAACTCCGTGTTAAACTCAGCTGCAATAACTAAATTTACTTTATAACTGGAATGAAATACTATTCGTGTTGTGTAAATAGTTCGTGTTACATCTGAGAATGTTTCGAAGGGTCAACCTCAGTTCCAGAACTCTTCAGAATTAAGACAAATGAACGGATCTGTCGCAATGAGGAAACCCTGCTGACTCTAAATTTCTTCGTCTAATAAACTCTTCAACCAATTGGCATTGAAAATTGAATGTTTAAATAAAGGTTATATACCATCCGGATTGGGCAGTTTCGCTAATTAATTGCATTTACTTTCAACCTTCCCGGTGCCCATTGCGTCCCTTCCTCGATCAATCTTTACGATTCGGTTTTACGCCGCAATGAATACGTCTTTGTGAGATTCTCCACATCATCCCCGTCCCCGTTCGGCTTCGTTTCCTTCGTTGCACTTGCACGCTTTCCCTGGCACTTTCCCTCACGCTACCCTTCTTGTGCTAACACCATTGGTTCCAGAGGTGCCATGGAGATGATGATGTAAGAAACAAAGAAGCGATACCAAAAAAAAAATCACTCCACCAGTACCTTAGTGCCCGTTCTACATGAATGATGCGATTCGCTCGCATCTTTTCTTACATTTCCTCTTTCACTCTCGATCGAAAGTTGGTCTGCTTCTGCCCGTTTTGTGCACCTTCGTATTGCGCTATTTTCGCCATTATTGCGTGTTTTGCTTCGTATGCCCGGCACGTCTCGCTACTTACTTATTGCGAAACAGTTCTTACGAATTCTTGAGCGCATTTGCTTTTCCTTATCCGTTCCGCGCTGTGTGTATTGCGCGCGTTTTCGTTTGCGGTGGCGCGTTTTGCGGACTCGCAGCACCAGGCACACACACACACATTCGCGGCACACCACGGCGTCAAACGCTCAAAACAAAGTTGGCCTTGGAATTGTTGGAAAAAGACGGCCGTCTAACGCTCCGAACCGTTCCCGGCTAGCCAGCTGTCAATGGTGGCTCTCCGGCATTAGGCGAGGGAGCGCACACATCAGATTGTTTCGGATCGTGTGGACATCACGGCGAGACAGGAACATCGTGGAAAGAAGATCGTGTGTGTGTGTGCGTTTGATGCAAAAATAAAACCCGAAGAACGCTTTTTGTTGCGTCACGAGCATGGTGCGGTGCTGAGGAAAACTGAGGAAAGGAGGAATGCGGTGTGCGCATTCCTCTTCCAATCTTCCATCAACAGCACTGGCATTACCTTAACTCCTTTCATCAGTGCGGGGGTTTGGGCAGGGTAGAGCGGGAGCTGTACAATCTTCCCTGGAGTAGGCCCGACCCGATTCTTCAACGTGTAGCCCGCTAGCCTGGTTGCTGGTCGCACGATGTTTTTATGTGTATGTTCCTTTTTCATTTCTTATAAGAACTTCTCGGCAAGATCTTGAACTTGAAGCTTCTTCTTCTTGAAGGTTTACTTACCTGCCAGGTTTTTCTTTATTTTTTTTTGTTCTCCTCGTAACTCCATTTACCATTCTTGCTGTTTGCCTTTGCTGTACTGTTCGCTTTACGTTCTCTTTCGCGTGTTTTATGTACGCCACATTCTATGTTCCACTCTCCTTGCGTTCCGTGCAGTAATCTTGTATGTATTACCGAGTTTCATTTTCATCTTCTGGTTCTTGTGTACCAAGGGGATTCGCTATGGTGGTGTTCGTTTTTTCCCATCTTGCCTTCGCTCATTTACTTTCCCAGTTTCTTCTTTTGCTGTTTGCTGCTGCTACTTTTCCTGTCCGTTGATATACTCCACTAACTTCGTTTTCCATTTTTTTCCGGTTTCTGTTTCTTGGTTCGCGCGTTTGACTATTCTTTCTCTTTTCCAGAGCAGCAAATTGTGCAATCGTTCTTTTGCTACTTTCATTCTTTTGCACACTGCCACACCACTGTATTTGCGATTTTGAACATTTCTTAAAAAATACTTCATTTATACTTCACTTCTCTGTTTCCAAGCTTTTTCAAATCTTTTTAGTTGTGAATTTAAGCAAGTCATGCAAGATTATCGAAACGGTACCAACATATGAAAATACATTGTATTTCAAAAAACTTAAAAAATACAAGCAATGCAATGCAAACAAAACAAACAACGGAAGTTATAAAAGAATAATTAAAACTTCAACTGTTGCGCCAGTTCTTTAACGAATAGATTCTTATTATGTATTGAGTGTTGGCAACATATCAAATTAAGGTGAAAGTTGCTCACATTTTGTTTATTTATGTGTCTCGATTTTACCTCACACTTCTACCACAACCCTTGTCCTCCTCAAAGTTTTAATGAAACACATATATATTTTTACCCTGCAGCCCCATAAAAATACCGTTAATGATGTATAACATACGTATGCGCACAAATTGGTAGATTGCTAGTTTACGTAATCTACTGAATCAGGCAAGAAAACAAGAAAATAAAGTGGTAAAATATTTCAACAAGACGAAAACAACTCAAAACCTGATTTCTCAAGCAAGTTGGCAAGTTGGCTTAGAACAAAATGCTTACCACGGCGAAGAAGCGAAACATGCAAGTTGCGAACGTAACGAAACAAACACACGACGAAAGAAGAGACGAAAAGTGAATGTGAAATAAAGCTAAAAAAACACAAGATCCAAGCGTGACGTTAGAACGTTGTGCGTATTGCGATTTATCTTCATGGTTGGCCAGAGCGTGAGCTGCACGAGGTTGGGGAAGTTTTCACCTGTAGGAAGCTGGTACGGTGGGCAAGAATGAAGGCAGAACACGATGCAAAACCGGTTTTCTGGAGCAGCAGAATTGCCTGTGGCATTTTGCGCCGGTGGTTAGAATAAAACGAAAGGGAAAATGGAGAATTTTAAAATCAATTAGTTTTCAACAAATCGTTTGCCATTGCTTTCACTGACAAAAACAGACACATTTTTGCTGTCTCAATGCTTAGGATGATTTTCCTTTCAATAACTAATAGTAACGTTCTTTCAACAACTAATAATACAGCATGACGAACAATGTTGTGAAAGTAATGCGCGCGTAAACAAAATTCTGGGTGTGCGTGCACACACCAACAAGCCTCCTGCGCTAAAAGTTGCTTGCCGATCCGATCCTAACCTACAATTATCAACCATTCCTCATACCGGGCTCGGCACATTGTTGGTGTGGAGTTTCGGTATAGTTCCGGTCGTTTGGTCGTATGCTGTTGGTGCTGCTGCTGCTCTTTTTTGGACGTTTGGTCGTGGCTCCATGCTCAAGGTTTGTTTTGGGTCTGCTATTATACGTTCTGTCCACCTTCCAAATGATTGAACACGGCGCACGGTGGCCGTCCCCCCCACCCCCACCGAAACTGCACAGAACAAATGGGATAGGTCTGAACGCCGGTCTGTGCGCACCCTTTCCCGTTAAATGTGGTGGGTGGAAGAGAACGTACGATAGAGAATTGATGCGCTAAATTACGAAATCTTGTCGGCGGATAATTATATACCACTGGCAATGCGTTCGTCCTCGCACTGGATTCAGAACGATGGCTTGGATTGTTACCTGGAGCGAATGAGGCGAAATGAGGGGTTTTTTTTCGGTGATACATATTTTTGTGGTCGTTAAAAAGGGAAAGGGGGCGATGAAGGAAGTTTCCACCTAATCAGGGTGAGGCATAGAACCTATTCTATCATTTTCCGCACATGTGGACGCTCCAGAACTAAATTATGTAGGTTCCACAAACAACGGAACATTAGAGACCAAAAAAACCTGGGATTGGCAATCGTCCTTGATGCGGAATGCATTTCGAATTTCATGTCCGGTTGTGTTATGTTTTGCCTCGAAAGGTAAACCGTTATGGCTGCGCGGTGACGTGATCGATTGCCATTAGGTTTTTGGCGGTTCGATGTTTTAGCAAATTGCTTTCGAATAATAGCAAACGGACCTGTAGGGATGAAAACTGGAAGGGTGTGAAAATTTATTACACCTTGTCGAATAAGTTTGGACAATGAATAACTCATAATTACGTGTGTTGAAACAGGGATGGTTAAAAAAAAATATTAAAAAGAACATCATGTATACAAAAGTTGATTAAGATTGCAGAAAAGTTCATAATCAGCAGCACAGACATCTTGTAGCAATTGTACTGATGGGGTTATTATGAGCACGCCAAGGTGCCTTGTCAATGAAGCCGAAGTTTATGTTAGTTAGAATAATATTTTTACAATAGTAACACGTATTCAAGCAATTAATCCATTAATTCTATCCCAGCTTGTATTTTTGTAGCAAACAAGCTCCAATAATGTGAAATTTATAAAGTCGCTGACGGTTAGCGTATGTAAATAACTTCAAACATCATTTATTTTCTTTTTTTTCTATAAGATCATCCAAAATGAGTGGTGCTGAACATGAATCATGAGTCTAGTCTAGTGTGGAACAAGACACATGTGAACCCCCTTTTCAATATTTATGCAAATTAATAAGATTTTGAGCCATTTAACGATTAGCGCTTCTCCGACCGATCGGATACACACTAAAGATTGGGAAGATTTATCGCCCTATGCAGGAAATCGTCTCGAAAACCCCATTTGAAAACCCCCCCTCAGCATCAAAGCCCAACCAACTGTGTTGTGTCGGCAGGTAAGAGCCGGCCCGCGCGCTAATGGTGCCGGGCTCATCGAAAGACGTTCGATTTCAATGCCACGCCGGGCGACAAACGCAATCGAAACCCAATTACCTGAAACCGTTTCCGTGGAGCCCCAAGAAAGCCCTCCGCGGTCGCTTGGTGGCTAAAACACGCTTCGCACCAAAACCACTCGAAGCGTGCGTTCGTGTGTCAGCATTAGCCGTACGGTAAGGTTGATATGATGCGAAAACCGCTCAAAAAGGCCGAACAGATCCAAGGCAGTTTGGATGCCCACCAAAAGTGGCCCAAACTCAAGCGATTGACCATTCGGGGAAGGAAGGTAGCACGTGTATGACGTCCGTGTGGGGCTCTAAAACATTCATCCCGCCGTCTCTGTTTGGCTCTCCGATTCTTCCTCATCAAAAAAGCAGGCCTAGATTATCGCGGTAGCGAATGTGTGTGTGTGGCAGCGGTGTGTAGTTTATGCTCACCCGTCCCATTAGACTAAGCACGGCCCTAAAACAGGACAGGAGCGAAAGAGAAACATTCAATGGAGGGGGCAAGCAAACGAACCGACTGCGTGGGAAAAGCAGAGACGCACAGATACAAAGAGCAGCATAAACATTGTGCAGAGCCCTGTGTGTGAGGGCACCCAGGGAAAGGGAGAGGGGACGTTTTTTGGAGCTTCTCCGAACTGAACGCCCCCCTCCCCCCTGCCAGACCAGTTGCCCTGATCATCTTTGCGTTACGTTTTGTTACATCGTTCATCATCGGCAGCATAATGCTTCCCCGGGACGGGTCCGATGCTGTGGATTGGCCGTGAAGGACAAGGAAGGGCAACACTTTATGTTCTTTGACTCGTGCACGGGTTTTTCGGGGCACCGGTTCCGCTGTCTCCCTTCCCTGCCGTGGCTATGCTTTGGCGCTTTTGTCGCAAAACTCCGTTGCCATGCTTCACCGCACTACCACCGCCAGCAGCAGCAGGTCAAACCTTTGGCACGGTTGAGGACCGCTGTTTCGGACTCGGTTTCATTTTTGCAGCCTGATGAATATATTAAATTACTGCTGCGTGATGGACCACGGTACCCTCACCCGGGCGCAACATCGTGCACGGGCGTTGAAAGAGAAACCGATCGGAGAAGCCAAGGGAGAGATAAGGAGGAGAGGGAAAGGGCGCTCCAGTTCTACCTTCGTAGTAACATTAGGGATGGAAAGGGAACGCTGCGCGTACAGTGCGGAACACGAGCGAAACCCGGTCAAGTTTGGACATCTTGATAGCGGGCATGTGTGTGTGTGTGTGCTTGTGTGTTTGTAACATTCTTTTAAGGGTTACTATTTTAAGGAACATACGCAGGTTGTTATGTGGCCCCCCATCCACCACTCTTCTTCAGAATACGGGTGCGGCAAAAGGACTGAATATAACTGGAATCGTATAAGGTAAAATCGAATACGATCCGTTGCCAAATGGGAATTGCAAAGAGTATGGAAGGCAGGGGCACCGCTTTGGCCATCGAAAAGGTTGCTGTATTTAGAAATTCATGTTCTAACATGGGTTTATTTTAAAGCTATCATTTTACAGTGATGCTCTATTTGCCAATCGCCGATTTACGTGTGAAAGATTTTTAGGCGATAAATATTCATATTTAAGGCAATAACGTGACAAGTAATAAAAATGTGAAATTGTAAGTAATAATATTGAACTTAAAATTGTACACTTTTATATGATAATTTAATAACAATAATAAAACGATGATAAATGATAGTAATAATAATAATAATAATAATAATAATAATAATAATAATAATAATAATAATAATAATAATAATAATAATAATAATAATAATAATAATAATAATAATAATAATAATAATAATAATAATAATAATAATAATAATAATAATAATAATAATAATAATAATAATAATAATAATAATAATAATAATAATAATAATAATACTAAAAATAATAAAAATAGTAAAAATAACAATAATAATAATAATAATAATAATAATAATAATAATAATAATAATAATAATAATAATAATAATAATAATAATAATAATAATAATAATTATAATAATACTAAAATAATAATAATAATAATAAAAATAATAAAAATAATAATAGTAATAATAATAATAATAATAATGCAATAGATTGATTTTAATTGGAGAATAATATAACACCAACATTCCATTATTCAAACCCTTTTGATACTTCATTAAAATATTCAATTTTATTCTCTATGTTGGCTAAGTCAGGTTTTGCAAAAGTGTGCTAATATCGGCGGTATCTAGGGCACGTACACGCATGTGGCTTGTGAATAAAAAGTCCTTCATTAATTATGGTAACACACTAACATGCACTCGGCTGGCGGCGTTTATTGAAACCGCTCCCTAGGGACGCAAAGGCGCAGGCAAATGAAACGCGCTTACCCTTCGCTCTGACGTATGCCACCACGCGGGAAAAAGAACTGGCACGATGAATCACCCCAGTTTGGGTTGCAATATCAACGCCCAACCAAAAGGGATGGGCCATCGCGCGTTTTATTGTGATTAAAAATATTATTTTCTAGTTGTTGGCAATGGTTTCGCGTTTTGCGATCCAATTCATGCAAAATGCGGAGTTTGCAACGTAGAGCGAGAGAAAAACACAAGCGCCTGTTTTTATTCTAAAAACACAATTGAGCATAGAGGTACTTGCTTTTATATTTTAAAACAAATCACCTACAAGTGTCTCGATGGGTGCGCATTTCACTGCCGCTACAGCCCGCAGGCGAATGAGTGAAATCTCAAGAACCTGAAACGTGTTCTTCGTTTTAATATTTATCTTTGAGACAAGCCGAAATCAAAATTCATTATAAACAGCTTGACACACCGTGTACTTCGGGCAGGCGCGCGCGCGTTCGCGCTCGCAAAGTCTACCACCGCCAAGAAAGTAATTACAAATTAATTACAACCACCCTCTTTTGCGATCGCCTTAAGAAGTATGCCATGTTTTCTGTACACACCCATACGCAGCCTCTTGACATGCTCCACACATCACACAAACAAATATTGACGAACTTGCGTGTGACGTACGCGGCGCGATGCCCGGAAGCGATACCATTTCCCGTTCGCGCATCGCTTTTCGCGCTCGCGTGTATGTTGTTTAACGCGCGAGACATGCAAAATAACAACACAAGCGATGTGTGCGCTTTTGGACACGCCGGCTGCTCGGAATGCCGGCCGGATGACAAGCCGAGTTTCGAGAGAGTTTTGCAAGCAATTTTCCAACGCTCATGCGGGAGCCAATCTTAACCGTCGCTTGTTTACTTTGCCTGCCAACAGCTCGAGTAATTGAAATTCATCGGGAAAGGGAAGTTCTTGCAATGTGTCTGGTGGTGATTGAACGAACTGGAGCGTCACACTGAGGGGGGAGGAAATCGACTCTAATCATGCGGCAAACCCCTAGAAAACGGAAGCAACCCTGGCCCCGGTGTGCAATAATTCATGTGGACCCCGCGCGAGTGGCCCACGGACGCCGACAGTAAGAAATCTAATCCTTTTTTCCCATTTTTCCCGCTCCCGGACATGCCCGGCCGGCCGGGAATGAAAGATTTATAGAATCTTCGGTCCGTCCTCCTGCTACGGGGCTACTGGCGATGGCCAGGTTCCGGTCGGCACGTTGAGGCTCCCGGGTGCGTACCATTAACGGCCGACGCAGCCGACGTATCGGCGGACTGAGCGGGGCGGGGTGCGGCGGATTTGCGTTGCCTTGTGTCCCCGTGAGCCATTTTAATGGCGTTTGCAGTGCAGTAAAAGTGATTTACATCTATCGATGCTTTGCCCGATGGTGGTCGGGTGGTTCGGTGTAAGGCTTAGGCAGTGGTTGCGAACTTGCGTCGTTGCTTAAGCAAATGGACACTTAATTTAACTGGTGTTACAGTCCGACTTTCGGCCGGTCATTATCTAAATGGTTACTAATGGGTTTTGCTGGCCAGCTGGCTCTGGGTCGAACGAAGTAGGGGTGAAAGCGAAGGGTTAAGGCGAAGGATAAGGAGAGTACTAAACGGATACTGGTGGCAGTACAATACAAGATAAGATGTTAAATATTATGCTCCCACATCTTTACCCCATCATGGTGTTGTCAGCTTGAAGGTATAAAACCGTTTCTCACGTTATACAAGCTATATGGAATACTACATTGACTAATAACTCAAATGTTTCGATATCCAATTTAGTGTTTCCTGAAAGGATCTTCATTTTTTATTCAGTATCATTAGCATGGCAAATATTTAAAGATTTATGGTTGAATTTGCGGCTCTCGAAACAAAATCAAGACCTTTTTCGAAACCTTAAACAGTCGAAAAATATATAAATCTTTCCAGCTCCGTTAAGGATTCACCAATACACCTTAAATTCCTCGACAACGAAGAAATGATTTATGGATTTCATGACCGATCTTTTTGACCCACCGAAGGAGACCTTCACAAGCAGTGGAAGTTTAACTATTGTAAGCCCTCCTCAAACTGCTAGGATCCGCGTCTTCTACGAATTCGATTTCAATCTAGGATAGAGCGTACGATCGTAAACCTTTGATGGCGATTGAAAGTGGAGAAACCGCGCGAAAAAGATTTTACAAATACAGGATAAACGTTCCAAGTAGTACATTACTGAACCCTCATAGTTTGATGTTTTACATAAGCAAGCTTAGGCAAGCCAGAAAAAAAAACGTTATTATGCAATCGGTAGGCATGTTTTATTTATCCATATTCCATTTGTATCATTCTGTTCGCTGCGTGTAGAACTTTAGAACCAACAAAACATCCTTTTTGCACAGGAAAAACAAGCAGAACATTACGAAACAAGCGGGAAAAACAGAAAATAAGCAATAATGATTGCGATCAAAACAAAACTGCGCATAAGGCAGGCTGCAATGCCACACGCGCACGTGGAGAAAGGGAAAAGAAAGGCTCCGCAGGATCCGAGCCGGCGAATGGAAGCGGCGATCAAGTTACACCTAACCTGCGGCTGCGTGTGTCGGCTTCTGATGATGGTGCATCGATCGAAAAGAGGGGAACGCAAACGCAGGGGGGCTCCGACCATGTTTTGCGTTCCTTTCTTTCGCCCTCTGTTTTGCCGGTGACGAGGTTAGGTGGTGTTTTTCTAACACACAGACCTACTTTTGGCAAAATGTTCTTGTTCATCGAATACACACATACGCATTATGTTAAGGTATTTTTTTTGCCTGCTGCTGCTGCTGCCGTTGTTGTTTTGTTCCGTTGCTTTCCTGTTGTTGTTTGTTGGTTGCGTTTTACCACCCCGGAGAAAACATGTGCATATTCGTTCGAGAAAAGGATGAAGAAAAATAGGGAAGCCGAACATGCTTAATGCTTTGCAAAGCGACAAAAATGGCAAAGAACTAAAGAAGCTATAGGTAAGAAGTTGTTAGGGCTTTTGAAGGATTGTTTAGGCGCCGCTTAAGTACTGTTCCCAAAAAAAAACATAACACAAACACGCACAAACCGTACACTTGAACGGTGTTAGAAGGGGTTTTGTGCTGTAGCTTTGGGCAGGAAAGGCATGTGTTATGTAATTGGAGTGCTCAAAGGAGTTTTCGCATATTTTTTTTATTTGGTTTACGTTTTCTGTTTTCATTCTTGTAGCACCTGGATATGAAAAAATGGGCGAAATTGTTGTTTTTTTAATGCTCTTTTATACTCTTAATTTTATTCCTCATCAGTGATAATAATCATGCGGAATGATATATAAAATGTTGTTTAGAAACGGGATCTAACGGATATGCTGATAGATATTATCATAACACAGATATGTTTAATTTATGTACAATGTACATGTACAATGTAAAATCTCGCGTGTTATCAGTCAGGGATCTTGGTGTGATTCTTGATTCATCACTATCCTTTCGCGAGCATTCT
Organism: Anopheles coluzzii; assembly: GCF_943734685.1. Taxonomy (NCBI): domain Eukaryota; kingdom Metazoa; phylum Arthropoda; class Insecta; order Diptera; family Culicidae; genus Anopheles; species Anopheles coluzzii. The sequence goes on along the minus strand of NC_064670.1, from coordinate 31,351,922 downwards.
TCTTCTTCTTTGGCTCAACAACTGATGTCGGTGAAGGCCTGCCTGTATCCACTTGTGGGCTTGGCTTTCAGTGACTAATTGATTCACCCCCCATAGCAGGATAGTCAATCCTACGTATGGCGGCACGGTCTATTTGGGGATCGAACCCATGACGGGCATGTTGTTAAGTCGTACGAGTTGACGACTGTACTACGAGACCGGCCCAGTACGAGTCGCGAGCATTACCACTCTATTATTACCAAGGCTAATAGGATGTTAGGATCTGTAATCAGGCAAACTCTTGAGATAAAAGATTCCATATGTCTGAAAGCATTATATTCCGCATTAGTACGTTCCATCCTAGAGTCTAATTCAGTTCTTTTCTCCCCATACTGTCACGTGTGGACGGCTAGGATAGAAAGTATACAAAAAAGATTCTCCAGAATAGCAATACACCGATTACAATGGGCTTCATCACAACAATTAGATTATCTGTTACCGGTGCATGCTTCTTGGTCTACAAACCTTAGAACATAGACGTCAGGCATTAAAAGCTACTTTTGTCGCGAAGGTAATCAATGGGGACATAGACTCTCCCTACCTGCTAGAAAAGCTGAATCTTTATGCTCCTGAACGACCTCTCAGGATACGTGAGCTGTTAAGACCTACGTTCTCAAGATCTGCACATTCCTACAATGCGCCTATTAACCAAATGATACATAGTTTCAACAAATACTAAAGATTCTTCGACTTTAATATTGGTATAGCTCAGTTTAAAACCAATTGTCTCTCGTTTCCTTATTGATAGCGCTGTAACTAAGTTTGTAGATGAATTAAGGATTTATTATATAAGTGAGTGTCCCAGCAAATATATGCAAGATAAAACAAATGACAAATAAACAAAAGTATAACTCTTTTAAACTATTATCAAAAATACTACTCAATCCAAACGATTATGATACAAATTTGAATAAGTATGCTATAAGAAACAAAGAATAGAGTAAAAGGAATCTTTTTTTAAGCAAGTGGTATAGATTAAATTACAAAACAAAAAAAATATACTAATGACAAATCAGGAGACAGAAATCTAATAAAAACCTAAAAATACGAAGAAAAAAATTAAACCAATAGAAGCCATCATCTAGCAATACCATAAAATGAAAAGAACAGCACTAAAGCTGGTATAATGCAAACCAAAACAAACAAATAATTATCTCCAAACATTATTGCATTGACAAAACTCGTCCAGATCAATCGTGCCGTTTGATTGATGGTGTCAATATTCATTTATTATTTTACCAATGCGAGAACGCGAAAGCATTCGCCCGCCGCTGGTGACCTTATTCTAACCCCAATTGCACGTTCCCTTTACCCAAAAACCCAAAACGTTCCCTGTCCATTATACCACATGCGACAACGGAAATTTGGCTCAACTTCCGTCCTTTTATCTTCACCATCGCACACGACACACAAACTCCTTAGCCCCTGTTTCACATTTCCCTCCCCGTTTGGCGTCAAAAAAGCATCCCACCGTCTTCCCACCGTCCTTCGGCACGCTGCACACAGGCAACGGTGGACGGGTGGCGGGCAGCGAAGTGAATGTGTGTAACTGTGGGATATTTTTATGATTTATTTCAAATGCAAACGGGAAATGGACAAAGTTTCCGGCCAGCAGGCGCAATCGTTTCGCAATGTGCCCGGGCCTATCGGAAGTACCGACCGATGGTGGTTTGCTTGCGAAAATCGTGCGGAGGATAGTCGGAGGGAGCGGTGAAAGGGGAGTGAAAATTAATGTTCTGTTTCATTGTGCGGCCAGTTGGCGCCTTGACCCAATGCTTAGCCGTTCCTAGCAGCCCGATTGTGTCGATTACCACTAGTTTTATGTTTCTTTTTATGTGCTTACGATGACATCGATGATATCGATCATGAGGGTTGGTGGGTAACGATGATGGCATGTCGATGGCATCTCAATCGATTTCTGCTAGTGAATTGGTGCCTACACTACACTAAAACACAAGCCTACGAGCCGAGCGTAGGGCGCAGGGATCTTCGTTCCTAAAATCAGCCAGCAAAGTGTTGCAATGTAGCTTCAAGCAACAAGCCACCGATGCTGAATGACCCTAGTGTATCGTAATTTATTCAAAGTTCACCATAAATAAACTGTGGAAATGAAGTTGTTGCGTCTGTATTTCTTCGAACAAACAGGGCAGAGAAGGGCATGCGTGTTTTTCCTTATCGCAACCACCTCGAGGCTATTTAGCAATAAATGTTAAATGCTAGCCAAACCGGTGCCAGAGACAATTTTCCACTTCGCTCCAGCGTCGAGCAACGAAAAACAATGGCTCGAAATCCTTTCAGCCCCGTGAAAATCCTTCTCCTGGGGCATCCCTCCTCCTTGTGCTGCTCTTTTTTATCGCTTTTTTATGCGCCGTATGTAGATTAAGCGAACGTGTTGCGTAAATTTTCGAGAAACTCGTTTTTCTTTTTCCCCTTCTGCTGTGATACACACACACATGCTTTGATTCAACCGGCTAGGCTAGGGATATGGCCATGGAAATGGGAAGCTGTCGGAATGTTGTCTTACTTTTGGGTAGAGTTTTGGTTCTGGAAACGCTAACAGCAACACCCTTTAGGAAGAGGATGTAGGCTTGAAATGATTGCACTGAGTTTTAGTGCCGGCTGTTGGTTGGCTGTCTGGCAACGACGGGTGCAGCGTCATGTGTTGGTCAAAGGATATCGCACACCTTGCCCTTAGGTGTGCTTACTTAATCGGTCTTTTGAGGGTGCCGAAATGAGTGTCAGGAGATTGCTTGGCTGGAGGATATAGGGCACAGCAAATGTTGGGTCTCCGAGGGGCGGGAGGGAAATGGCCGGATACACGCATTGCGAGCCATTTGAGGATATTGAGGTTAGTGGGATTAAGGAGGCGGAAGATGAAGACGGTGGCAGCGTGTACGGACAGCAATTTAGGATGAAAACACAGGGATGATAAAATTTGCTTTTGATCACTTTTTTATTATATTGCGAGAGAAGGAGAGAAGGATAAAGATGTGCCATACTTGATACATGACATACAATAAGAAAAAAAAACAACGTAATTGTGTGAAATGTAAAATATAGCACAATTTAAAATCTACTAAATAAAAAAATGGAATTAACTACTTATAAATCATACAATTAACATGAATAATTATTAACATCTTGAAGCTTCTGCGATATAGATTAACATTTTATATCGTTTTTTTACTTCTAGAACGGCTGATGGAAATTCGCGTCCAAGCAGGTCTAAATCACTATTCGCCTAAAGTTATGCAATGCGCCTAACGCTGCTCCACCGCGTTGAGCTACAGTGCGGTTCACGCAAAAGGGTCACCTACAGCAGTATGCCATTTTGCTTTTTGCCATTGTTTGCACATTAAAATTCTACATCTAACAAGCTTACTAACACTATCTTAGATTCTTAAAAGATTCACCATAGTCAAACCGCATCGCTGCAAACAACACAAATCCTATCAACGGAACTGGTTTTATCACTCAACACCATCAGTCACCTCGATTCAACCCACCCAAGCCAGGCTGGGCATGCCGGGGGATTCCGGCACTGTTTGGCAAAATTCTAATCGTCCCAGGAAATGTCCCCCGTCCCTATCCAGCTCCTCCATTCCATCCAAACATTGGCTGGCGCATCTCCCGCTGTTCATTTTATATCCTCTCTGGTTATGCTACATTTGTAGCAAATCTCATAAAATCTACCCTTAGCCTTAGCACCCGCTCCCGTAACCACAAAAACCCTCTGACCAGACCCCACGCGATGGTCGTGATTTTCATGTAAAGTTTCCCCCAGTGGCCAGCGATTGTTTCTCGCCCCGAAGTAGGAAAAAAACCCACTACATCGCCCTGCATACCGCCGCCGGAAAAGCCGGCCCAAAAAGCAATACCACACCGTCCTGCTGGCTCGCTACCCTCGGGCAAGTTGGAGAATCGTTCGGTCGTGTCTTCTTTTTTTGTTACTACTTCCTCTGCGTCTCCCAGTGCCGGAAAAGGTGCCGGAAGGTTCCACTGGCCGGGTGAGTAGGGCGGACCGCACCCGAGAGGCCCGGTTGGGGGCTTGGCAAGATGGCGAAGATGGCCAGGGCGAAATAAACAACACAGGAAAACCGGAGGCACCCGAAACACTGCCTTTTATATTTATTTATTGTTATTGCCGGGTTTTTTTTCGAGTCCCTGCCAGGGACGTCCCCTATTCCCAGCTGCTCTCAGCAGCCCCGAACGGGGTTGCAGACGACCGGGGACACTGGACGCCACCACATCGGGGCAGTGATTTCTACCACTCTAAGGTTAGTGTCAATCCTTTAACAATAATTCGGGCAAAACAGAAATCGAACAAACGCCCACGTTGAAGATCCAAACTGCACAAAGAGATTCGTATTTTCCGGTCCAATGTGGACCCATCATTTAGTCTGTGTGTGTGTATGCACGGCCAATGTTAAGCACTCGGGGGATATTATTACTGGGCTGAGTGTGGGGAGATATCCCCTTTTTCCCAGTGAGCGCCCGTGGCTCGGTATAAGTGGATTAAAAACATTTTTTTTGCCCCACTACACCACTTTGTGCCGGTTTTCAGGGAAGGCGGTGTCAGCCTCCCAACAGCAACATTTGACGCCCGCCGGGTAGAACGGGTTCCGTGCGGCGTGGCCGTTGGTTGGACCAGCACCATAACTTTAATTATTTTTCCAATTACACCTAAATATTTAACGAGTCAATTCAGGGTTTTTTTCTTCTTCTTCTGTTTCTCTCTAGCTTTTCTTTGCTTCCACTGTCCATTTCCGCTTCATCGCAAAGAGGAACCGGACAGGAAAGGCTTGCAGGAAAGGCAAAACATGGTGCAAACGCGACAAGATTTCCCAATTTGTGATTTTCAGAGTTTTTTTTTGTGCAGCTACTTCCTTCCATCGTCTCCGGGCTTGACTTGTCAGTTGTGAGGTGTGCTGCTGCTGCTGAGGCCTCCCATTGTGTATTACGCCCTTGTCGTGTACAGAAGCTGTTTAGCTTCGAGCAAAAAAGCCAAATGGAAGCCAAAAATGCAACTCGCCTACTAATGAATGATACATTGTTTTCGGCCTGACGCCACCCGTTCGTCGCCATTCCGTCCGTACGGGGAAGGGTTCCGTAGTGCTGCGTCCCGGTATGGGAACTAACACTCTGACTATGACCAGTGGAAATGGAACGAGAGCACACAAAAAAACGGGATGCACAGGACACAATTTTCCCGTCGATCCAATTTTTTCCAGCCCCACCCGAAATCTTATTTATTGCCCCGCGGGGACGAATGGTGCAAATGAGCGGAATAGTAATACGGAGCAGGGTGAGAGAGAACAGAAACGAATAAGAAAAAAACCCTTTCAGTGTTCTAGGTAGGTTTCAATGAGACACACGCTCAACCCTTTACCGGCTTCGGCGAACAATTACGGCCACGGCGTGGTATGGTGTCGTCATAATTTTCCCCTTTTTCCAGCGCGTGCAAAAATTATGATAGATTACCGCTCTGCTCGTGGAGAACGGAAATGGTCCAGCTAGGCACTTAACAGCACCCGCGGCAGTTTAGTAAAAATACTTGAAATATTTCAATTTCATGTTAGGAAAAGAAAAAAAAAATAGATACTGCCCCAAACAAAACATGCTTGTAAATAAAACTGTAACTTTAACGATTTCTTCTGCCTCTGAAGTAAAGGCAAGGACAGTTAATACAACAAAAAAAGGATATTTTAATTATCCCTGCCCAATAGGCGGCGAACAAAGCGTAATTGTCGCACAGCACGCGATTTGCGTGCAAGTGACAGGATTTGTTTCAATCGTGTTGATTTGTGTTTTAATGATAGTACGGAAGGGTGCAATTTCTACCATTTTCCAGTGGGATAACACTCGAACGGTTAAGCTGCGTGAGAGAGTTTTTCATCGCGAGTTGGGTTAGGAAATCACAACAAAATAGAGATTTTCATTGAAGCATGATGAGAAGTTGAAGTCTCAGAGAAAGTCATACACTTGTAAAAAACCCCTTTTTATGTAGAATGTTACATTACGTTAACAACTCCAGTGATGGTTTCTTTCCAAAAACCTCACTTTTAGCATGCCATTGTCTACGTCCCTGGATGGCCGCTCATCCCACATCGCTAACGTTCATTAAGTGGATCCTGATTAATCGTTTTCCCCGGGAAACCTCTTCAAAACTTGATACGCCCCGTGGAACTTTCTCTCCTCTTTGTATCTCTCGCTCTCGGCATCATCTTCCACCCTCCGTTACGAGCGCGAAACCCAGTGGAAAACGTTAATATGTTACAAAACATCACAACCCTAATGTGCAGCCGTGCATACCTCTTTACCCTAAACACATATCGATCACATTCTCGCTTTGCACATCCAGCCACGGGAAGCGTTTCCCACGATCCCGACCCGACCGACAAGTGCGTACACTTGTCCGCTTCCCCCGCTTGCGCAAATGCGCTACCCTTCCAATGCAACAGAACTCGCGACCCTATACGCCTGTCCGGGTATGTGGGATAAAACTCGTATCAGCATAAATCACAATTAAAATTGGAAGAAAAAACGATACATAAACAATGGCAGTGCGCGAGTGATACGCGAGCGTGCGCGATATTTACTCCCCTTTCCCGTCCGGCTGACAATGATAAGTGACAAGCGACGAAGGTGTGGGTGAGTAGAGGTCGGATGTAATGTAAAATATTGTGCCTAAACAAATCTTCTACACGATGGAACATCTTCGTCTCTCGGGGGAATTTGCTAACCGTCACGTTAGACGCGTTCGATCGAGCGATTATTTGTGGAGGTAAAAACAAAAAATAAATCTTCAAACTGTTATCCCGTTGTTTTGCGCGGCGTACACGCGACCATATCATGTCAGGGCGACGGTAATCAGTTTCGCATTATCTAGTCACATTCTGCTCGGTTGAGGACTGAAACAGTTTAATCTTGTGCTAGCAGTTTGCCACGTACTCCCGTCATGTTGGGCGTAACACATTTAGCAAAGGGGTAAAACACACCCATTATTCACTAATTTCATTGCCAGGTAACCAGTTAAGCACTTAACGTGATTATTATTTGTCATTTTGAAATGGATGCCTGAAAGGATGTGCTTGAATGTTTCGGATAAGCAGCAACATGTGAGTATTTTGATAAGCGTAAGCACCACTTGAAACATGCTTTAATTAATATTCGACGGTCAAATTCTAAAGGATTTTCCCTACTTTTGGGTGATATCCGTAAAAAAAGAACGACCTAGTGTTATAGCTCAGAATTAAACGAAGGTAGCCATCGAAAAGAACATTTTTGAAAATGATATCAGTGAAACTATTTTCAGTGTCTCAACACTGGTCCATTTGAATTGAAATTTAAAGAAAAAAAAAACAAATAAAATTTAAAAACTTGAAAAAGAACACACACATACAAACGCATACACACTTACAACCGGTAATCAGGTTCGAATCTGACGGGAAGCCGTTTGACGTTTGGATATTCACATTGGAAGGTAGCAAAGCCAGGATTTTTACGAGAAGTTTTGTAATACTGTTGCTCTATATGTTATAAAAGAACGTCAATTACACATGTTTTTTTAGGGGCCCAACTTCTGGAGGTAATTTCCTACACAGAACAAACATTTCATATCCTTGAGTTGAAAATGAACATCCTGAAACAAACAAAATAAACGGAGCTAGCCCTGAGGCGATACGATTGGTATGCCTTAAACCTGTCTCGGAGAAATCTTTGGAGTTTGCGATAAAAAAAACTTTCATTTTCTCCTGTTTTGTTTTTGAAAAGCAAACGAGTACCTACGATGGAACAATATCTTTTATATGAGTGGTGATTTTTACTTATTTTTGTTTTCCTCAACATTTAAGTTTCTCGATGGTTTAAAGGATGTTTCTTGCGATCGAGGCAAGTTGTATTTTTAACACCGTCTTCATTCTGCACATTTTTCTGTAGAGCTGAAGTAAACCTTCATTTAAACAAAATTTGTCAGTTAAAGCTGCGTGAATTTTCATTTGAGTGAATTTCTCTAAAACAGGTTTAAAGAGATGTTCTTGTGCCATAAAATTCTCAAAATCTCGACCATTCTTCCAAAGCAGCTGTGACGGTTGACAAATGAATTCTTTCGTATGGATATAGTAAACCTCTTGAATGGTATATCACTTAAAACCTGAGATAACGTACCATTCCCGAGACTTTAATCCCTAGCAAAGATTGGTTCTGTAAACTCTTACCCATAGTATGTGTAACTCTATAGTGGCTTATATCACAGAAAATTAGCATGTTTGGAACGGATATTAGCGATTCAGTTTTATGTTGGTCGAAACCGGTCTGTAGGAATTGAAGTTTTTTTTAACAAAAAAAAAAACTCACACACCCACTCTTACAACCGGCATTCAGGCACAAAACTTGTCCGAGCAGGCATTTGCAGTTTCGGTATTCAAATGTTCAGTCAGTCGTGCGTCGGCTTCCCGTGCAGGAAGTGTTTCATTTCGGGTGTTGGTGACACTATCGCCAGAAAAATGGTGTTCCCTTTACGGTTGAGTTTTCTCTTCGTGGTGCCACTAGCAGGAGCCTTTCTGTTTCCCGATAATCCGATGATAAGACGCGCGATGAAATCCGACGGGATACGGGCCCAACGTTACGATATTCGCCCGCAGCAGCATCAAGAGGAGCAGATCGAGGAATCCAGTGATGTTCATGTCGGTAAGAAGTTGGTCACAAGTTTATTAAAAAAAGAAGTGGCAAACAAAAAAAGAAATACGAGCAAAGTAGATTAGAAAATGGTGCGAAATAAATCATTGCGGTTTGTTTCGACGCAAAGGGCTTTTCGTGCAGGTTTTAGTAAATTAACTTTTCCCGGTGGTGTGGTGGAGTAGGAGGGGAAAAATACTAATTATATATTTTTTTATAATGCGAGTCTATGTGATGTAGGAAAACAAAGTGTTAACAATTTCATTATATCCCACCAAGTAATGTATGATGTTGCCGAGAAGTAAAGCTACCTGCCAGTCCCAAACCCATAAATCTTACGTATCGGCCTCTGGCCGACTGTGCCACAGAGGGGTTGAGGTTAATGCAAAGTGCTGCTTTTTCCTTCCATTTCCTATTTCTTTTATTACCATTTAGGCAAAAAACGTATCCGTAGAATAAAAAAATGGGTAACAAGATAGGTCCAATAATAGAAAATGCGTTGATTGCGCAGAATGATCAGCATTTTGAATAATACTAGGCACACAACCTGAACATCTTGAATATCTATAATCTTTCAAATTAACCATCAAAGTATATTAAGTACAGCCTTTCCATGTATGATATTTAGTTATTCGACTACGACTCATTATGCATATGCATCTTCTTGCTAATATTTCCATTAGAAAAGCAAACCCAATATGATTAAGCGATTCCTGTACTGCATCAATGAAGCTCAATGAAGCTGCAACCGAGTCAGTGAGTCATGTCGCTGTTAATCGTGTGAAGCTTTAAATGCTTATACGCGCCACCCCGCACAGTTTACCTTGCACTTGTGTGGTTAATGCTCTTCGGTATTGTACTCGCGGAAGCCGGTTTTTTTAATAGCAGCAAAACAAACACCCCATTCCCCTGCTGCTGGTTTCATGAATATGCAATACACCTAAGCTTGTTTGCTAGACGGGCGCGTACATCAAGCGGATAACAAGTGCATAATGATAGACCGTAGCCGGTGTTCTGGTAGACAGGTTTGGAACATTAGTTTTGACATGTATGTGTGTGTGTGTGTGTGTCTGTGTGTTTAGTACTAGTACAGCTTCGTTTGTCTCATTACAAATGTTCTGAAACGCAACAAATCTCTCGCGCTCGATGGGCTTATAATGCGCGTAGACGCACGCCACAGTACGGTTCGCCGTATTTCGTTCGGTACATTCCCAGTTCAATTAACTTAGATTTGTCGTTCGTTGGCTGTGTGTGGTGACGTTAGGATGGGACTTTCCTTTACCGGTAACGAGAGACGATTGTGAGGAATCTGTTCCAGCTTTTATAAGTAACCCTTTGTATTCTTGGTGCATCGGTACCATCCTATTCCGGTTAGTCAGTCGGGCAGATAGAATTGAACAGCATTTTCGGCGATTCTCCGAAGCGCTCTTCTTCAAACACAAATACTCACCGGGGTGAACTGTGTGAGATCGAGAGATCGTCCGTGTTGGTTGCGAACTGCCGTTATTAGTAGCTAATCAGAGCTCGATCGTGTCGGTTGTGCTTGGAGCAACCGCATCATCGTGTATCTCCGTTTTTTTGCATCTTGTGGCCTGTGGAGGTGTCTCGAAGGCTTCTAGCCACAGTTTAGCCACGGTGGTCTGCAGAAGGTTTCCTTACCGAGCCGAGTTCACTCGAGGACGTGCAGCAGACGGCGTTGTACCGGAAGCCGGAAGAACTATGACTAGCTACAATCGGTCCGTAGCTTGGCTTACGGTCTGCGTACTGCTTGCCCTACACATCGGCGGTTCTCACCAGCAGCAACAGCGTAAGTCGAAACCGTGTGTGTGTGGTGTGTCTACCGAAGGTCTGTGAGAACCATGTGTACACCGTTGCCGTGCATGCCAATAAACCTGTATTTCAGGTTTGTCCAAATTCTTGCACTACTTTGTGTGTCGAAACCCGCTTCCATTTGCTCAGCTGTTTGTGGTCGTTTGTTCGATCGATCATACGCACGGCTGGGGCTGTGATGCAGACCGAATTGAGTGACCAGCGCAGTGAGTAGCGGCGGTTTCGTGAGCAGCCCGCTCGATCGTGTGTGTCTACGTGCAAAGTGTGTCTTCTTTTCTGGGCGGGATCAGGTAGATCAAGGACGAACCCAGTGATAACCAAATGACTGTCAAAAGTCACAGCTTCGCTCTAATCAGTAAATTCGTTGATTTTGTGAATCATTAGTCCACAAAAGAATGGTCCGCGAGTGATGATGGTTTCTGTGTTAGAGACGATGCATATAAGGTTTTATTTCTCCCTCTCGCCGAAACAGAATGCACGACACCGACGAGGCTACGGGGCCGTTGCATCTCCATCTACGAGTGTGACAGCATACTGGACTACTTCAAGCAGCGCATCCTCACCTGGGAGGAGCGTGAGTTCCTGCGCAAATCGCAATGTACCGGAGCGACCAGCGGACGCCAGCCGTTCGTGTGCTGTCCCGGCAACGGTTCCAAACCGGTCGTAGCACCCGCGACGACTGTTCCTGCTGGGACAGCGTCCACCACACCCGCTGGACCGGCGGCGACTGCGCCGAGCGGTGATGCTGAGCTGGCCGATCAGCTCGTCGGTGGTTTGCTGCCCAACCCGAAGAAGAACGAGTGCGGCGTTAGCATCGGCATGCGGATCTACGGTGGCCAAAATGCGGACATCGACGAATTTCCTTGGCTGGCGCTGTTGCAGTACGAAAACCGCAAGGGCGAGCGAAAGTACAGCTGCGGAGGGTCGCTGATCAATCGGCGCTACGTACTGACCGCTGCCCACTGCGTTATCGGAGAGGTTGAGCGCAAGGAGGGCAAACTGTAAGTGGCACAGAACAACAAATGAACTATGTTTCTCGTGACGCACTATCTCTTACATGTACCCTACTCTCTATTACAGGGTCTCGGTACGGCTCGGGGAATACAACACCAAAACGGAAATCGACTGCGTGACGGAGGAGCAGGAGGAAATCTGTGCCGATCCACCGGTCGATGCCGGCATCGAGTCGGTCATCGTACATCCGGGATACCAGGATATGGCACACGCAGACGATATCGCGCTCTTGCGGTTGGCGCAATCGATCGAGTATACGAGTTTCGTGCAACCGGTTTGTCTGCCACTGACCGACTTCCGGGCGTCGAAAACGGGCGAGGTCAACTTTGTGACCGGGTTCGGGCGTACACTGCAAGGTAGGGGAGGACCAGTTGGGACGACATGTTTCGATGCCAGGTCGTAATGCCATCTGTTTCTCTTATTCATGTCCTATACAGAGAGCCGAAGCGCGGTTAAGCAAAAGCTGGGCATCAAGGTGTACGATCATGCCCGGTGCCAAGAGAAGTACGCTACGAAGAATTCGTCGATAACGACCAACCAGCTCTGCGCCGGTGGTGAGTACGCGAAGGACTCGTGCCACGGCGATTCCGGTGGTCCGCTGATGAAGCTGCAGAAGGTTTGGTATCTCGAGGGCATCGTCTCGTACGGCAACCGGTGCGGGCTGGAGGACTGGCCGGGGGTATACACTCACGTGCCCGCGTACATGGCCTGGGTGAGAAGCAATATCAAGGAGTAACGGTAGTGCAGCGGGAGGAAGGAGATCTTTACCAGTGTAATGACATCTAGGAACAAATTCACAACGAAATTAATGACAAACTAGAATTAATGCTATATTCTACGATACTAGTGTGCGTTGGCAAAGGACAGGGAAAAATTAAACTGGCACGAACAGCTAATAGGGCAAGGGCAGTCCCTTCAACATATCTGATCGATGACGACCAACAGTAATGTCGGCTAGAACGCTTCGCTCTGTAATGTAAACTTTACTGCAGCGAAACTGTGTTAACTGTGCATTTTACTTTCACCGCTTCTAGAGTAGCACTGCAAAACGACTGTAGATCTGTAGGTCAATGCTAGATAGTTTGAACCGATTATGTACCTTCACTATGGCAAAATGTTTACAGAAAATATGACAATAAAACAAACGATCGTTTACAACAGTTGCTCGTAGCTGTGATTAGAACATGCTCCTTCGAATGCTGCACGGCGTAATACGCTCCTCCGTAACCGCGCTCATTCCGCCAATGTATTGTCTATTCGCGACTGTAATCAAACAAAAGCCGTCCCTGTATGGGTGTTGCTGCAAAGGGAAATACCTCGCGCCAATCGAAATGCCAACCATTGCTGCGATGGTCACCCAAGTTCACCACTACAGGCTGACCAGCAGCAACCTGTTTTCGTTTGCACATTCACCTTGAGCGGATCGCCGAGCTGCTAGACGGTTGCTGCGATCGTTCGCGGCAGCAGCAATCAGTCGATCTTGATCCTGCCTGGCGTAACGATCGTCATGGCAAAGGTGGTGGATTGTGTGCTGCTGCTGCTGCTGCTGGCGTTCATTGCCGTTGTTCGTGGACAAGAAGCTTGCCGGACGCCCGATCATCGCGATGGAGTGTGCCACCCGGTACAGCAGTGCCCAAGCGTAAGGGATGAGTTCTTCAATTCCGACCGGGTGCTGAGCGAGGACGAGATCGACTACCTGCGCAAGCTGCAGTGCAAAACGAAGGACGTGACCATCTGCTGCCCGGACGGTGTGACGACTGTGGACCGTAATCCGACGGCCGTGCGCGACGGCCTGCCGAACCCGAAAGCGTTCGAGTGTGGTTTGGACACGCTGGCGGATCGGATCATCGGCGGTAACTACACGGCGATCGACGAGTTCCCCTGGTACGCGCTGCTCGAGTACCAATCGAAGAAGGGCGAGCGGGCGTTCAAGTGCGGCGGCTCGCTGATCAACGGACGGTACGTGCTGACGGCGGCCCACTGTCTGGCCAACAAGAAGCTGGACGAAGGCGAACGACTGTAAGTTGAACGATCGTGGCGTATGGTTATGTTTGCGTGTGTGAGTGCGGAAATTGCTTGATTTAAACGCTACATTGTTGCGCTTGCAGGGTTAACGTGCGTCTCGGAGAGTACAACACCGCGACCGATACGGACTGTGCGGACGGCAACCCGGACGATTGTGCCGATCCGCCGCAAAACTTTGGCATCGAGGCACAGATCGTTCATCCGGGGTACGACAAGAACGGACCCTACCAGCATCATGACATTGCACTGATCCGGCTCGATCGGGACGTTACGATGAACAACTTCGTTTCGCCGGTATGTCTTCCGCCGGATGACTTCCCGCCTACCAGCCCCGGTCTTAATGTTACGGCGGTTGGGTTCGGACACACGGGACGCCAGCGTAAGTGATTATGGCCCGTTAGCGGATTCATGAGGAAGATCTTACTTAAAGTTTTGTTTTTGTTACACTCACAGGACACAGTGGCATCAAGAAGAAGGCCCAGTTCCCGGTGTTTGCTCAGGAGGAGTGTGACAAGAAGTGGAAAAACATTGAAGTCATTGGGGAGCAGCTGTGCGCGGGCGGTGTGTTTGGGATCGATTCGTGCAGCGGCGATTCCGGTGGCCCGTTGATGGTAAAGCGGTTCTACTGGATACAGGAGGGTGTCATTTCCTTCGGCAACCAGTGTGCACTCGAAGGCTGGCCCGGTGTGTACACGAGAGTGTCGTCGTATCTGGGCTGGATTCGGCAAAACATTCGTCGTTGAGCGGTTGTTGTAACACAAAAAACATTGATACAACGATCAACTTTACAAAAAAAATCTAATTAGCTTCTAATAGTGTTTAAGCAAATAAGTTGCAAAGTAGCAACGACACATGTCAAAAACAGCCGTTGCTGAGGCAAAATGATTTTCAATATTCAATAAATCTTGCATAAACGAAACAAATACTTTCAAACCGAAGCAAACTTGTTTGTATTTTACAAGTGTGATGAACACAAACGTTGTTTGTAAACGAACCAGGGTAGCTTGCAAAGATTAACTCTCAAAGTGCTAACTGATTAGCATAGTTCCATCAATCCACGCCAGAGATTTGCAATCTTGATTGACCTTGATGATCTGTATCGTACAAACCGATCAATTGATCGTGATAGTGCACGGTGTTTGCTGTCATAACATTAATTATGTCAAGTAGATGTTTAGCAAAGCTCAGCATCTTCCTTGCATCAATGTTTCTTATCACACACTGGGAGGAAATTCCATCCAAACCTGGGTATGTCCGTCCACTGCCAGCAACATCACAACACAGATCCAAGGTTCATGGAGCTAGAAATTCCCACCGCTCTCCTGAGTTCCATTTACTGATCCGCTCGATTACACCGGCACCGTATCTCCGTATCCGTCTCCGTGAGAGCAACTGCCAAAACAGCAAAACAACCTGCTCTTTCTCTGCACACTTCACAAGTCCTATGCTTGGCAGCACGGGTCAACAGTGTCGGGAAATCCCAGGCGATCTGTTAAAGGTGTTTACCCTGCGATCTCACGTGTAGTCGTATATGTTATGAGCGCAGCACAGCGGCATGGATAAATACAGAAAAATCACTAAACCGGTAACGTGCGCGGCAGCGGGGATATACCTGTCCATAGGTCGCAAATGCTGTTTTATCCACTCCCTGCATGACATCGCCCAAGAAGCACACACGGCGTTCAGGCAGTGGCTCAGGGGGTGAGTCCCGTGCTGTAATGACTGGCTTTGCTATATGTTCGATCCCGTGCCCGGTGGTTGCTCACAGAGCGGATCTCAAGTTCCAGTAGGGTGGTGGATTTTGCTCGATCGGAGGTGATCTTGAGGAGTGGTTTGAGACGAAAAGCTAACAACGACATCATCATTATCAACAACAACAACAACAATATCAACAAAACATGTCAACGACTTTATCCAAACGATTCTTGGTGAGAAACGCCGACACCAACACTTGTGTGAGACTCTCGCCGATTAGACAGGGATGTCAGATGGCTTTTTTTCGGTAAAGCTTTTCAGGTCTTCTGCTTGACTGTTTATTATTTCCAGAAATGTACAGTTAATAATATCAAATAAAAAATACATTCTTATTCAGTATGGAAAAGTATATAAAATAAATAACTAAATAAATTGCCATAACTTAGAAACTTGAAGCGCATAGTCTAATGGCTTATCACAGAAAAAACAGAGTTCCTGATTGATGATAATATTATATTGGCTCAAATTGACTGATCTGTTGTGAAATAATTGAAAAAATGTTTAAATATATTGATTCATAGAACCTAGTTTATTTTATTTTTAGTCGCGTTTACTTTCAGACATTAGATATACTCTATCGCTCTGGGGAATTTGTTTGTTTGTTTGTCAGAGTGGAAAAGCTTGCATTACGTGCATATTAGAGAGAGATGTAAGAATTAAAACACTCTTGGTACGGCAAACACGATCATGACATTTTAAAAGACGATCAGTTTAGATGTGAATAAAATAGAATAAAACGGTTAAACCACCATATAGTATGACCTTTGAAAACAAAATTGTTATTTTTGCCATTGTTGTAAACATGAAATACTTTTCAGAGCCAGATTGTTAAAACTAAAACATTAAAATCAAAAGCACTCATCTATTTTACTTAAAAGTTCCTAAGCGACTATGCACTGTGTTAATTGCGAGATGAAAAAGACTTGCAAAACATTCTTCTTCTTCTTCTTCTTCTTCTTTGGCTCAACAACCGTTGTCGGTCAAGGCCTACCTTTACCTCTTGTGGGTTTGGCTTCCAGTGACTAATTGATTTCCCCCATAGCAGGATAGTCAATCCTACGTATGGCGGCACGGTCTATTTGGGGCTTGAACCCATGACGGGCATGTTGTTAAGTCGTACGAGTTGACGACTGTACTACGAGATCGGCCTAACCGGCTTGCAAAACATAATTTACTTAAAATAATTAATTAAACTTTTGAAAACATTTACATAAATAAACGGAAACTTCAATATTCCCTACACTCAGCTAGTCATTTACAGGTTTGACATGCCTGATTGGCAAACGTCTCGAAGATGAGAAACTCTCGATTGACCACCCCATCCTCTCTCTCTCCCTTCAGAGCAAACCATCCACTCCCTCCCCCAGGCATTGCGCACACCACACGACCCGGACCGTGGTGAGATCCCGCCTGTTCGGTTCGATTTGATTATGCTGAGCTACCCCGGCCACCCGCCCCGGGGTGCGAAGGGAGCAAGCTTTATCAGCTGCTCTCGCGGGGCCGTCGCGTTCTATTCGCTAACGGAAAGCCGAATACGCCAGACCTCACTCACTCGTCTCCAGGAACGGTACTACGCACGAGCTTCGCTAACGGAAAGTGTCGCGCTTTGAAGACCTCACCATGTCGTCCGCGGTGCTGCTGCTGCTGGTTTGCGGCTGTGCGCTTGCGGTTCTGTCGCCGGTTGCCTACGGTGCGCCCATGGACACAGGTAAGAAGAGCTAAGTTGGGTTGTGTGGTGGGGAGGTGGGCAGAGAGCGCCTGATCTCGCCTGATCTCGCGACACGATCTTTCGCCGTGCTAACGTGCTAACTGGCAGGCCGCAAAAGAAGTATGCGCACCATTTCCGGTTCCAGCATTCCGCAGCCCGATTGCGCGTCGCGTTCGCTCTCGATCGGTGGTGGTGGTGAAGCAAGAATTTCGAAGCTGAATTTTGGCTTTGTTTTTGTTTGCTTTCGTGGCTCCAAGCTGCATTCCATTCGGGCGACGGTGGTGAAGATAGCTTTGCGACGAGTTTTCAATCAGTTTTTTTTTGTTTTGGAAGCTTTCCAAAAGATTTTGTGGTGGCAAATGCGATACTTAGGTGGTTTAGTGGAGTTAATTACATATTTTTCTGTTCTATCCCGTCTACACAGACGATCGTCCCGTGTGGGACTCGATCCGGCTGTGCGACATCCCGAACGAGCCCAACCCGGGCCAGTGCATGCTGCCGGCCGAATGTGTCGCCTACGGAAAGATCAACGACGTGTCCAGCCTGAGCTCGATCGAGCGCTTCAGCTTCATCAAGCAGATCCAGTGCAACGGGTCGGACACGGTGCCGTACGTGTGCTGTCCCCGCGACAGTGACGCTTACCGGTAAGTGCGGGTACATTCAATTTCAGGCTCCGATCAAGTACCCACACGGGTGGGAGGGAAATGTTGCGATTGACGCAAACACAAACGAAAACCTAGCACGGGGAAGTCTAGAAGCATCAGCGCCATCAGATGCCTACAATTAGAGGCAGGTCTCAGGGCTGTAGGGGAGTTTGTTTTTTTGCTTCCTTCTTCTGCTTCTTGTTCTTTTTATTCTCTCTGTGTAACTCTTTCTTTCTGCGGCGGGGGAATTTCTTGCACTTGGCAGCTAATTGCTCCCGTGAGCCAGGCCAGGTGAGCCAATCAGACAAACGATTCAATTGATCGCATCCTGCCGCTCGCAGGCACGTAGAGGGGGAATGGAGCGAAACACGTTACTCCATTGAGCAGAAGCTCTCCACTCCCGAAAATAAATCGTCTTAAAGTGGCTCGTGAATCAATCGCATTCACGATTAAATGAAGTGGACCGTACAATGAAGCGCGTCCCGGTGGTGACGTATGCTATTGTAAGCCATCTTCGATGCGCAACATCCCTTTCATCTTCCGAGAATGCACTTTCACGGAATACATGGTTTTATGAGTGAATTTAAAGGACAAACATGTGGTCGGAGACGAACACAATGGGATTTTTATTAGTAGTAGTTGTAAGTCAACGGAGGTGCAGTTGTCTGCAGTGATGCAGTAGAAATTCTACGCTCAGTTGTGAAAACTCTGCAAAAAGCCCCAACATTACAGTGGTGAATAATGCAACGGAGTGGAAGAAAGGCACGTGAGTGACGCTATCAGACTTGTTGGAGCCCCGGCGCAGCGCCACGTATATCGAACAGAGGGTGCGCGCGCACTATTAAAGTGTTCTGAGATCCTTTGCTTAGGGTTAATCGATGCGCGGTCAGCAAGCACACCACCCTGCCACAAACATATGGTAATCGGATTAATCATCGCTCATTACGCCAATGTGTCCGTGCCAGCGCACGTCAAAGCGTGCCGATTAGCTTCGGCGAAATGCATTAATGCTATTAATAAGCTGCAAATTCATGGAATAACAAATTGGATAATCTTGACAAGCGATGCCGTAGACCATGGACACCCTACTGGGACGTAGTGTCGTGCCACTCTACGGGTGTTGTTGTGTGTTACTTAATATTTCTACGGAACACACTGATAAGAAACAGCACCAGGGTCATACGATTAGCTGCCGGGCAATCCAAACGGCTGTTTTCTTCTTTTTGGGTTGAATTTCTTTCACTTTCACACTTTCTTCTCAATCATTTGTTTGCTGCTCTTTTCCGTTTCCCCCCCGAACAGCGAACCTTATGTGAATGAGACGATGGTCCCGAAGAATCGGGTCGCAAGCCGCATCGCATTCGATGCCGACTCCTGCGGCATCCAGAGCTACGTGGCCAAGATCCGGGGCGGCCAGCTGGCCGAGATCGACGAGTTCCCGTGGATGGCAATGCTTCTCTACGAGCGGGGTAAGTTTCAAGGGTCAATCAGTGTGTGTCTGTGTGTGTACTATCTACCCAAAAAAAAAAAAATACTGAAACCATCAAACCTCCGTTGCTCACTCTCACCCCGTTCCGGTAGACAACAACGCACTGACCCAGGGATGCGGGGGAGCACTGATAAGTCGCACGTACGTGATCACCGCCGCGCACTGTGTGACCGGGAAGAACTTTCAGCAAACCAAGGGCCGGCTGTAAGTTGTGAACTGGTTCCGTCAATATTGCTCAATGCACCCCGACCAGCGTCTCACCCGCTCAGCTTGCAATGTTACAATGTTACAGGAAGTTTGTGCGGCTGCGCGAGTACAACATCCACACCAACCCGGACTGCGTGTACGAGAACGACCTGAAGGACTGTTCGGACGATATGATCGATCTGGTGCCGCAAGCGGTCATACCGCACCCGGAGTACGATTCGGAGTCGAGCAACCAGCAGCACGACATTGCGCTGATCCGGATCGAGCAGACGCCCCCGTTTACCGACTTTCTGCGCTCGATCTGTCTGCCGGAGCAGAACTTTGAGAGTAGCGCGACGCCGGGCAAGAAGCTGAGCGTGTCCGGCTGGGGCCGTACCGATATCTGTGAGTAGTGTTTGGAGTAGAGAACTAAAACCAACTTCCGGCTTTTAATGCACACTGTGCGTCTCTCCTACCAGTCAAGGACAATCTCGGACCGGATGTGCTGAGCCCGATCAAGCTGAAGCTCAGCCTGCCGTACGTCGAACGGGAAAAGTGCAGCAAAACGTTCCGGCCGTGGTCGTTCGCGCTCGGGCCGGGTCAAATGTGTGCCGGCGGCGAGCGGGCGAAGGATACGTGCGCCGGGGACAGTGGTTCGCCGCTCATGAGCTACGATATGAAGCGCGCCATCTGGTACATTACCGGCATCGTCAGTCTCGGGGTGCGTGGATGCGGCGTCGAGGGCCTGCCCGGCGTCTACACCAACGTGCATCACTATCTGCCGTGGATCAAAATGTACACCGGGGCGTAAGTGGCCGTCGGTCCACCGTCGCCGGTACTAGCATGTAATAAATCTAAGCAAATGTATAGCATACGGGATCTTTGTCGTTGATGTTGTTGTAGTTTTGAACCACCCACATGCGTGTGCCCTGTGTGACCGGGGGCGTCGAACAATTTTCACATCGGTTAGGTTTTTCGCTTCCTGCTGCGGAGCAGTGGGGATTTTGTTTGACCTTTGCTCCCGTTTTCGCAATGTCACACAAGGTCACACACACACACACGGAGCGAATAACACGTTAATGAAGTTTGCTGTTTTGTTGTGTCGCTGGGAAAGTGGTTCACTTTCACTGTTCTGTCAGCGTGATCCATTCCAGTGGTCCTGCTGCGTATCCCTTTCGATGCTTGTACAGTAGCGTGTCAGGGTTTATCGATTTTGCTCGATTGAAGTGCCATTTCACGAAAGTGGGTCACATCATTGCGGGAGATGCAGCAACCGTTCTTCCTTGCTAGCTGCTGGAAATCCCGGTACAGTGGACGGATTGCACAAGATGCCTTTTGTTGTGCACTAAAGAGAGTTGTTTTTAGGTAGGAAAATAGTTAGATAAACGTGAGAAGCTATATGGAGCGCTGTAAACGTAAATGAAAAATATGGAAAGATAGGGAAACATACACAAGGGCATTCAATAATGGTCGATTTCAGAACATGATACGCATTTGTTTAGTGTATAACTTTAAATAAAATAAGCAATACGGCAAAGCCGTCCCTACTGTATAAAAAAAAAACTTTAAATAATTGATTTTGAACAATGGAACAGACATAATCTTATAATTCTCAAAAAAATCAACTCAATAACTTGCAGGATTGGTGATCTAGGAAGGAAAAATAAATGTTGATACATTTATGCGATGATTTACAATGAAAATGAAATGTTGAATGTTAATTTAATTTTAAAATTATTTTAATTTCTTCATTTAATATTATAACTTTATCCTTAATTTCAATGGTGGTCTAGAGACTGCAAGGTAACTATGAGATTTTTTTATATTTGAAAACAGTCAAAATAATAATTGTACGTAGGGGAAGGTAGGTAAAAACGGACCCTGTGGGTAAGATGGAAACTTGTCAAAAATGCATGAAAAAGGCAATTTTCTAAAAAATCAACAATGCAGCATCCTGACTTAAAGTTAAACAACACATTTGAAAACATTTTTGTCATTATATATGCAAAATTGTTTAAATCCACGAAAAAAAATCAATGGTGTGCACCCTTGTGGATCTAATTTGACTACTGCCGAGCTTAAGCTCTACAACTTGTATTGTTTATATTTCCGGAAGTTTTATTTCTTGAATGAGTTGTGGTGATGATTAATGAAAAAAACTGGCGAAAGAACGAGAATGAAAGCAATACAAAATATTGTTTTCTGGTGGTTTGAACATCCTGACAAGACGGACACTTTGTTGTAGGGAAAGATGGACACCGAATTTATTGATTTATTTTATTTCTTATATTAATTCGTGATGAATATATTTCATCATATACCTTAAATAGGGGTATTCCGAAGATATAAACCATCTAGCAACTAGCGAAAGTATTGAAATTAACGAGAAATTAAACTCCGGACAAAATAGCAGTCATGCGTTATGCTATTACTCGCTCGACGATTGTGAGGCGCTTCACAAAGATGAATATCTTGTCACGACTTGGACAACTTTAAGCAGTAAAAATATGAGACATTGATAGGACATCGTTCAGGAATAGATGAGAAATTCTATGGGATTAAGAATATCAAATGTTGAATTTAGACATGGTAGAAAACGGTTTAAACTATTAACAAGTCCCTATAAAAATACTGGGGTCGTGGACTTTTCGCGGAGTAATTTCCTAAAAGGAAGTTCTAGGCTGTAGTTCTGTAAGCAACTGGAGCAACGTCAGCTGTTAGTGCGCGATATTTCAATAATGCTTTAGATGCTGCATTCTACGATATATTACAAGCGGCGCTTACAATTTCTAAATTCATGGCTGAATGACCCGTCGTCGCATTTGACCTAGAATTGGTTTATGTACGCACCAGGACGTGGAAAGCAATAGGATATGTTAAAATACTATAAAACTCTGTATTTCCAACGTTTTGTACAGGTGTATCATCCTTCATAGTGTCCATCTTTCCCATATCAGGTGTCCGTCTTACCCGAACATTCCAAAACTGCACGAAAAAAATCATATATCATAAAAATCATATTTTTCATTCCCCTACTCAATGAGGTTTTCTGTTTGGTCGCCAAAACTTATGGCGAAGTTGCCCTCACAGATTTACGAATAACCAGAGCTGATGTGAAATGTCGAAGGTAGAATGTTATTGGCTGTAATGTAAACTCTTCCAAATCCTTATAAAAAAATTATAGAAACAGTTGCATATAACAATAGAGAGGAAATTATTCCTGTTACTATTTGTTAAAGTATTTGTTAAAAAACAAAATATCTAACCTTCCACATTTTTCTTAGTTGCCATAATAAATAGTAAACAGAGAATTCGTACAAGAATATTAAATCTCTAGACATTAAATTATGCATCACTTTAGCATTTAATTTAGAATAGATAGTCAAAGGAAACTACTTTCTTTAATTCCTCTTGTTTATAGCAAAAAGAAAAGAACGAATTGATCATATCTGATCATATTCCAATGACGGTAAAAAACGGCGCCTGTGAAAACATAAACACAAACACATTAATCCAAATGCAACACTGCGCAAGAACTGCTAAAAACCAGCATAAAATGGTTCCTAAACAAATCAGCCACTGAACGCATTGGAAATGGTTTCTAACAAACGCAGCTCACCACCAGCGTGTCCACTGGCCGGTGGAAAATGGGATGGAAATTCTCCCCGAATGGCAAGTGGTCGAAAACTGCCCACCCACTGGGGGGAAAAAAGTCAAACCTTGTCGAAACTAACGTCCCACATTGCGTCCGAACCGTCCGTGCCGAACCGTACTGTAAACAATTTGCTCCGAACCCTTAGAATGTCTATTTTTCAATTTCAATCAAAACCTTGTCACAACAATATCGACCTTCCCCTGGCGTACCCTTCGCCCGACGGTTCAGGATTGTTGGTTGGCAGTCAATCTACGTTGAACGGTGGTTACTTCTAGATTCAAGATTTTACACACCCCCAGCCCTTTCGCACGCTCGGTGGTCGTTCGCCACGGAGACGATTGCGCAAAATTTAGCTCTGGCGTGAGGAAAGTGTGCCGGCGTGCAGTATCATCTTCATCAACGTGATTACCGAAATGGGTGTGTTACGGGAAGCGTGGTGGATTGTGACGAGTTACAGAAACTGCGAAGTTGACCACAGTAAAACGCACACTCCCGCTAACCCCGCCCGAAGGCACCACGGACGACTGGAGTTTATCGATTCGGTTCGGTTGACGGATCGTTCCTCATTCATTGAATCGGCTTCGATTTTCGGATCACTTCCTACGCAACATCCGCTACGGGGAGAGTGGACAGGAACAGCAACAAAAAATGAACCAGAAAACAGGAAAGATGAACAAAAAAAACACACACACACACACCCCTTACACGTATGGTTGCGTACCGATTGTTCGACAATGTACCAAACGAATGGAAACCCTTGAAGGCGAGTGTTCACGCGCCGCAGAGACGAGTAGGGGCAAGTAAATTAATCTAGCAAAAAGGTCCATTTTACCGGACAGCCCTGGACACGCTGTCCACGCACGTTCCGGAGGGTTTCTTGTTGAAGAAATGAAAGAAGCAAACACAGATAAAACTGGACCGTTTCGTTCAGTTACAGCAGGGGGAAATGTCTAGCAGGAATAGAAAAGAATAGAATCCATCCTCTCCGTCCCTCCTTCCCGATCCTTGTCCGTGGTGCAAGCTGTAATTATGGCCGTTCCGATTTGAAAGTGACGCAAATGTGCCTGCTGTTGAATGCCCAGAATACACCTGAGAAAGGACCGGCAGCTGGACGGGCAAGTCCAGCCAAGAAGTCGAACTACCCGCGTTGAATCCTCCAGAGAAAACTGTCGCACCGTCGTTTTTCCAATCAATTTCTCACGATTAGCAACGGTACCGGCGAAGGGTGCCAGAGGTAAAGTTGCGTGTAGCAACGCACGCTTTCCCCTTACTCGTGGTCCACCGACCGGTGTGACCATCATTATGTTTCATTTGCTGGAAATTGGTAATGAATTAGATGAAGTCTACGAGCGTGCGAATGTGGAGCGGGGGCGCTGAAGATGGTCACGTGTCGGTAACGAAAGGTTCAAGTAGACACATTTCCCGGTTTTGACCGTTGGGCCTTTTATTTTTCGAGAATTCTGTAGCGTCGTGCTGCGCGTCATTTATGATTTCGAGTACACCACTGTAACGATCTGGTGAGAGCTCTTGCCCTAAAAGTAGGTCCTGGAAAATGGGAATTGTTTCACTTGTTTCGTTTTTGCAACGAGTCTTCGAAACCTAGCGCAAAGGTCTACGATTGTGTCCACGTCGCTGCTGGACGGAGTCTGCAAGCAAACCTTTTTTTTTCGATGAAACTTCCGTTTCCCCTAAAACACTCGACCAACCCTTTTCCCACCCCATTCTCAGTTCTCTGCGAGAAAAAGCGCAATCGCGGTGTAGAAAAAAGAAAACCAGATTAAACAGTTAGCTAACTCAGTTAGGAAACTAGTTGTGCAGAGAACAGCGCTCCCAATTAGCATTCAAACCGGGTGGCTGGTCGGTTCGGGTGAAAGTTACTCCCAGCACCACATCGTGGCGTGAGAGAGCGATGCCAGAACATTGCAGCAGCAGACGGAAAACCCGTTCGCCGAGCCAATGAATGACCCCGTCCCCCGGCTGAAGCCTGACCGGTCACGTATCGCGGCAGTTTACGCTGTTAGGCGGAGCATTTTGATAAATTTAATTACCTCAATAATGCTCTCACATTTCACCATTTTCACCCGTGGTTCAGTTTCGGGCTGACCGGCCCAAACTTGTGGCAGAACTTGTTCGGTTTCGGCAAGGAATCATTACTTCTCTTTTTTTTTTTGCTGCTGTTGGTTGACAGGAAGAAAACAGATCAAATTACGGCACTAACGAGCTGTTGGATAGGACAAGATGCTGCGTCGCGGTTACCTTCCGATCTGGAAGGTTTGGTCCAGATTGGTCCCTTCGAGAGCTTCATCTTTCACGGTAGAATGAGTACGTCAGGAGGATCACACACAAACAACCGACTGCAGGATACCCTTAGGGAGCATAAAATCACTAGCCCAAGATGGACGGCTGGCTGGACCAGCGTGTCGTTAGGTTTGCATTTTAAAGCGAAGCCACAGCACTGTACAACCGCCGGCTGTCATGGATACGGACGCCACACACGGCCCGGTCTGTGTTCACATGCTGATAAGACACACATGCCGTCGTCAAGGTAGCAACGGAATTGAATTTCCAGGATCTAACAAAAAGTGCGCCATAAATTGAAAAATATTATTATGATTGAATTTGGCACGAGTGTGTTGTGTGTTGTAATACGATTCAAAACTCGGACAGGGTATCAACTCCGGAGGGATTTTCCTTGCATGTTGGTGAGGTTTTCCTTAGCGTTATAGCAACCTTTTTAGTTCTTTACTCGGGCTAAATGGTGCTGAAAGAACAAAAGACTGGTTTTCTTTGCTCAAAACCGTAACATCATGCGAGAAACGAAGATGTCGTCCCAACAAAATTTAAAAATTTAAATCGATTTAAAAATAGCCGCAACATATCTGATGGTTTCATAAGAAATGTTGTGAAATGTTGAATTTTAAATAAGAACAAAACAATGATAACGAAAAACAGGAATAGGAAAAACGTTCTAGCGCTCTAATCAAACACGTTTGATTTACCAAACCATGTGACAACGAGCTGTTTCTTCCTCTTGAGGAGGGTGAGATCATAAGCCTGCCAGCGAGAAAATATCATCCAAACGGCAGAGAATTAGTAAATAATACAAACAAATTATTTTGCAAACCTAAAACACGATCCAGCTTCAAGCGTGCCCTTTCCGAACCCGTCGAATTTCTTTTGTTTGGTTCATTACTGCTCGGTTTATTGCTTTTCAATGCAATGCGTTGGATTCGCACAAACCAGCTATTTGTACAGCTGGATTGTGATCGAGATCGGCTTTTGTTCCACCCACCCCGATCGGTCGGTGGTGAGTGGGGGAGCACTCACGTCGTTTCGCGTCACGATCTTCGCGCACCGTGGGACAATACCCGAAGTCGCGCAGTACGAATCGGGCAGAACGGCGCGGTTTGGCTGGATTTTCTGGCCGCTGCATCTCCACACGCAGCACGCACACGGACCGTTTTGCCCGGCTAATGTCACACGCCATGCGCCAGACGATAGATCGGGGCTAATTTTAGCCGTACCGTGGTTTGTTTATTTTTGCCTGCCGCCTGCCAGTCGGCTCGCCGAACAGTTTCGTCGCGAAAATCATGCTGCCGTGCCTCCGGTGTCGGTGGTTCCGGTGTCCGGTCCGGGCCGGTCGATTGCCAACGGGTTTGCAGTACGCTTCGCGACACGATCACGCTCGGGTGTGTCTGTTTAGCTTCAGGCGCGGCAAGATTGGCGCTGTGATTGGGTCCGATGGAGGAGCACGTTACGATTGCGAGTGGATCAGCTGATCGCGGAACAGAAAAGTGTTACATCTGTGGCGAACAGTTCACGGCAGGGCCGGAGCTAGATCATCATCTGGACACACAGCATGCCGCGGGCCTCATACCGTATCGCTGTGCGACATGTGACACCGATCGATGCTTACCGATCCGTTCGATGCGTGCTATTAATAAACATTTCGCCCTGCACGATGCGAACGAGCGAATGCACCAGTGCAGCTACTGTCCGCTGCGCTTCCGCACCGAGCGCAATCGACAGTCCCACGTGCGGCTGTACCATCGTGGCGGAGCACACAATGTGGGGGACGAGACGGGGACAGCATTGACGGAGCAGGATTGCTTATCGAGCCAGCAGAAACCAGCGATCGGGCGTAGTGAAAAGGATCGCTTCCAGTGCTGCCACTGTGGCCGCACCTACACGTCCGCGAACGCACTCAAGCGGCACGAAAATACGCACACGCTGGGGGTGCGTTACGCCTGCCGGCAGTGTGGGAAGGTGTTTGCCAAGCTGGATTGCCGCGCGCAGCACGAGCGCATCCACAGCCAGACGCGACCGTACGGGTGCGATCAGTGTTCGCAGACGTTCATTCAGCTGGGCCATCTACGCATACACAAGCGCGCGCGGCACAGTGGCGAACGGCCCCACGTGTGCGCGGTCTGCAATCGGGGGTTTCGGTGCCGGACGGCACTAACCGTGCACGGGCGCACGCACACCGGCGAGAAGCCGTTCCGGTGTGCGGTCTGTTCGGTGCGGTTTACTGACGCGGGCACGTTGCGGAAGCATGGAGCGGTGCATCGCGAGAAACTGGTGAGCAGTGCTGGTCGAGGAAGTCGCGATGCAGCTGCAAAGGGGTAAAAGGAAGGCTATCGTAGACAAGAAGATTGTGATAAATACACTCAATGCGTATGCGTAGCTCCATACAACTCGTAAGATTCTGATTAAAGTTCTTCTCCGAAATAAATGGTGCTCAAGCAGGTAAGTGAAGAGCCTTCAACATCCGAAAATCCACGCTGTAAATGATCCGAAAGAAGGCCAAACATTAGGCAGAACATGTAGTGCAGTGGTCTATTTCTAGTCGTTTGGGACGGTTTGGAATGAATTCATTCATAAAAGTGCCAAAACATGTGTGTTAGCGTATAGCGATGCACTTCAACAACGAATGCAGTGACCTTGGCCAGAGGTGTGGTAGTTTAAGTTGGCATCGAACAAGTTTGGACAGATGCCACCGGGGCCATTAATGAATGAGACGTTGACGAATAGCTGCATTCGGGAGGATTGATGCATGTGCCAAGTTGACAGAGGATTAAACAACTTTTTGTATGAAGGAATGCGTTACTAACATCAAACGGTTTGTGCACAAAATATGGCGCTTAAATGTCTGAAATGAAATGTTGGTTCTCTCCATCTCTTTATCTCTATTTCTCTCTCTCTCTCTCTCTATCTCTCTCTCTCTCTCTATCTCTCTCTCTCTCTCAAAAATATTTTCGGATTTTTCTGTAAATTTTCGGTAAACATCTTAAATTACAACTAAAGACATAAAACATTCATTGACATTACATTAGCGTACAAAACTACACCATTTACACAAACATTATTGTGATTTTTGACCTCTGCTCTTCGTATTGTATCTAAATATCATGTCAAATGTCACCTGACATGTCACTTTTCATATCCAGACGATGCAAAACTCGTTTTGCTTGTAAGAGCCGAACCAACCAAATGAGACTCCAAGACATCCTGGACTTATTTTCCTTGTGATGCTCTAGCAACTGCCTGATACTAAGCATAGACAATTGTCCATCGTGGAATAACGGACTCGTCTCACTCTTCACCACTGTAATGGCACTGGACATGCTAATCGTTATGGGTTGCTTGATTTATACTCTGATCTACTCTGCTCGTGCAATTATTGTGCTATTCTGATTGCCCCAAAAATCACTTACGCGCCGGCAACAACGCTTCGGACCTGGGATTTGTTTACAATTGAGGATTGTTGTTCATGTTCTGTCTTCTACGTGACACTATACGTCATGTCTAGTGAATTCAATGCTGCGTGAATTTCTTCTAAATTCCTTAACCGTTTCCGTCATCCGCGTAAGCTAATGATACAAATTGAAAAGAGATAACAAGATATGTTTACGTAACTGTTTCAATAATGAATGGTTCAATAATTTTTTAAAAGCACTTCTGGTTCAGCCTAAGTTTCTTACACTTTAATTTTTTTTAGGAATATCTGTATATGGTTAGGTTTTTCTGTATCTATTATTAGGTGATAAATCTCTAATTTTTGGATAATTTTGGAGGACGCATTTACGACAACGATTTCAGGACCATCGTGCAAAAGCACCTTAAAGCGATTTTCCATGTGCAGTCAACTGTGTAAGCTGCGATTCTCACATGCTTCACTTACTTTTCAACATTAACATTAAAAACAGAAGGGTGAAAGTTATGAAAAAATGATCAACAGCTAACCGTCACCATAATCCTCAAGCAATGGTACGTTGTTACAGCACAGCGTCAGTGACAAATTACCGAACGCTGGTCGCAATTTGCATACGCAGCAAAAACATAATAAACCACGCGAGAAGATTATCCTTTTCTGCAACTTTGCAAGTCCCTCTACCCAACGCCAGATACACTCGGGCGGCTCCCTCATCCAAATTGCACTAGGGCGAAATGGCAAGAAGTAGAGCAACAGCTGTTTTTCGCCAAAACCTTTTCCCGAACATGGCACCGATCAGTGGCGCACAAGTCAATTTGTATCTGTCAGTTGGACGATTTAATAACGACGCCCAGTGCATTATGTGCCCTTATGTTGCGTGTATTATTATTGTTTTTTTTTTCTTCTCTTTGTTGCTGTGTGGATGAGAAATGAACTGCACGAAATCCAGCCCGCATCCCGGAAGTCAGCAGTTAGCGCTCCATTATTCGTCGATAAATTAACATAATGCGCTGACAAATATTAACTTTCCCCGTTCGATGATGCAAATCGCGCTTCCCCCGATGCTGTATCCGTTGTGCCACTTGCGTCTGCCCTCGAGGTTACAGTGCTTCATCAACCGCTTTCGGATAAGCGGAGGGTTCTCGATGATGAGGTTGACCTAAAATTCGTAACCAACGCGCAAAACTCGCGCATCCACCCGTGCCTTTTGCGGCAACCACTTGGGTCGATTATTTTGTCCATTAATTCGCATACCACTCTCGCCGTAGGCCCGATTTCCATACTGCAATTGATTTTCAATAAAATATTCATTAATTTCTCATCAAGCAGCGTGTGCCGGGCGTGTAAGGACGGCTAGACGTTACCGGATGCACTCCCGGAAGCAGCTGAAAGAACGCAATGTGTTCACGGGTGCAGATTTTTTTCGGTTCCTGTTGTTGTTCCTGTTCCTGCCGTTGCTGTAATTGTTTGATTTGATTTACATTTTGGGAAGGAAACTCAACCGAAAGTGAGGGCTGTGTCGATTGGTTTAGATCCAAAAATCGATTGCTCTTTTAGCATACATACGGTTTTTCCCACTTCACCGTTCCGTGGCGTTAAGATGACAAAATCTTTAATCCGAGCATTATCCTCCATGCGGCCACGATGTGAATTAAAGCCTCGTTTATCGTGTTCCCCCGCTCTGTGCGGGATGCGAGCTCGTACGTTAAGCATAATAGTTTTGTTCCTCGCCTGTGCGTGTAAATAAAAGATGAAAACGTCATGTTTTCTTCCCCTCCCGTGATTTGGTCTGGCGTAAGGGCAGCTTTTCTATCGTCCCGATTTGGCCTTGTCCAGGGGAAAGAAACCCAAGCCATCATCGAAAACCAAACGGGCCGAGTGTGAGCGACCACTTGAGGGGAAAACAAAAGTCCGCTTTCTCCAGGTTGTTGGCACTTTCAGGATAAAAGGCCTACGATGGAGTGGAGGCCTGCCTGCCGCCCCGCACCAATTTATCTCGGGAACATAAAAAGAAATGGACACTTCACACGTCATGGTATTGCGTTTGCGTTCGCACTTTGCCTGGCCTGGCCAACACTTGAAAAGCCTCTGATTTGCGAGCCAAAGTGTCCTTTCGCAGCATCCCGCTGGTAGTGTTCGAGAGGTCGCTACACACACACACACATCTTGGGACGGAATGGCTGGGATATAGCGGCCTTGGAGCAACAAGAACACTTGGGCTTAGCAGAAGAGGAAGACGCACGGCATTTCCCGTGCCTCGCAAATTACGTCAAAGACATACGCGTTGTGGCGTTGAAAGGTGCGATGAAATAAGGAGGCACTCGGGCGCTCGCTGGAGGGAGAAGTTGGGAGCAGCACAACAGCAAGACAAAATAGCAGGAACTAATGCCCCATTACTAAGGCTCAAGTGCTGCTGAGGTAGCTGTTGAGCTGGTTCCAATAAAGGGAACATTTGACAGCTGGCAATTCTCTTTCATCGTGCATCAAATGTCATTGACGTGTTCGTGATTATTGCGAGTAGATGTTAATATTTAATAGCAATGTATTATTGTAGATTATTTTTATCAATATCCATACATTGCTATGATAATTGTTAACACATAATATGTTTTGGTTTGATATATTTCCTTTTCAACATATTACTTGGAGTTGTAGTTGTATTATTTTTTAATAGTAAGATGATCAAAGAAACAAAGAAAGAAAAGAACACTTTAGTCCTTTTTTAAGATAAATGAAGAACTGTTCATCGGTTTTCCCAATAATGAAGACTTCAAGAGAAATTTCAATTAGCGATTAATTGTGCTGGAAAGAACCACTCCGATAAACAGCAAATCCCTTACGATTTTGATTGATCTCATATTTCTTTTTCTTCCCTACACACTCCAAGTTCAATGTTCATGAAACGTTTCAAAATCCAAGCCTCTGTCCGTCTTGTTTGCCTTGGGGATTAAGCCAGCGGACCCAATCATCAGTCCATAAGCTACTCAAGTACTAGTGCAGCTTTTCGTTCCTTTTCCTCAATTACTGTCATTCATATCGCATCACATACGCGCAGACAGTGTGGCACCATTATTAAAATACAAATCTGACCTCCCCTGGGACGGATTTACCTGGCCAACGGTGGACACATCTGCCGTGGGCACATCCAATCCACGAACGAAAGCGGCGATTCTTGACGTCGATGAAGTGCGCCTACTTTGTATGCGTTTTAGGTTTTGTTTGCTTCATCAATCACGCGAACTGTATCACACAAACAGCAGGCAGCTGGCCTCAGACCTGACGCGAACTGTTTAAGGGCGCGAAACAGCGAATTTAGTCCCACGGTACCATGCAGACGGGCGACCATTAGCGTACCAAGACGCGGTCCGAGTCCTTAAGACTGATAGTGATTAATAATATCAGCCGGGTCAGTGTCCCGGATTTTATCCGAAAGAACGACCTTCGTGCTTTGCGTGTTAACAGTTAACGTATCGGATTTCCGCACCATCGCCCAGGTAAGCGTTTGGCGTGATCGTTGGAAAGGGATAATTATGTTGCGCCAACGGAACGGCCGGTCCCATCCACTGACCCTTCTGAGTGAAATGCATTTCCACTCCAAGTAAAAGGGAAAGTATCCCTTCATCGGCCGTTCCACTTCGCGGTGCAATATGTTGTGATGTTTGCGTGTTAATATCGTGCAATGGCTTGTTGAGATTCGGTTGCCTATGAACCAAAAGACTTTCGCTTTGGGAAAACGGACGGGTCAAGTCGGGTACTTTTGTGGGTTGTGCTTCATTCCCGAGAGGGGGTTCGTTTAGGCCGATTCTTTTGCGGCGCACATCGCAATAAAACGGTCAATAAAGTGTCCCTTTTTGTGTCTGTTTTGCCCATGCAAACAGAACAAAGCTCCCTTTGTCGCCAAATGCAGTCCTTTCCGATACGTTTAATGACATGTTCGATGAGCCCATCAATAATCATTCTCCCAAAGTCCGCAGCGAGAGAGGGCACTCTCACGCGGCACAATAACGTTGTCAACAGCGGGCCACTTGAATCACGATCATAAATAGACTGTTAGCGCTGTATGTTGTCCATGCCTGACGGGCATTAGTTTTAACAGTGGTAAGTGCTGCGACCCGAGCCTTTCCCCGTCGTTTTCAACCAAGAATCGAAGGACCGAGCGTCAAACGGTGTTGCAATCTGAACCGAAGCGAACTTACTTTCCCCTGCACAAACCTACTCTCGGGGACTGGCTGTACTGTTCGCTTTCCCTCTGCCGCGAGCCACAGGGAGGATATGTTTGTCCCTACAGTACATACGCACAGTTGTCACCTATTGTACGGCCCGCAGCCGTCAACCGTTTAACCGGCTGCCATCGCTTGATTGAGGGGGGATGATTAATTGATCGCATCACGGTTCGCAACAGTGTGTTTTTATTCTTCGATCCCATTGCTACCAGCCAGCAAGGCTTCGATGTCACTTCGACGGTGCAGTGCCACTCTCCCATGACGCAGGCCGTGCAAATGCTTTTGGCCCGCGGTTTGCCGATTTTCCGTACATCACGATCTGTGCACAATGTGCGGCTGGTGGTTCGTTTTTCATATGCAAAATCGGGAAACCATTTGGCTGAGGGGGGGCAGAAGAACCCGGGAAAGCAATTGCCTTGCCGTTCCGTACGGATGCCACCGGCGCTAGAGGATATTGAAATATTTTAATATTAATAATTTCATCAATCCCGATTATCGTAGGTGCGTGTCGGTGCCGATAGCGCCGTCGGCCGAAACCGTCACACACAAACCGAGTGCAAAGGTTATGAAAGTGGGAAAAGCGTGCGAAAAATGGTCGGAACGTAGCGCAGGCTAATAAAAGATCCTTGATGCGGTGATGGGTGTGGTGGTACTGGTGCTGGTATTGGTGAAAGTAGCGATTAGGGAAAGTCACCTACAGTATCGGAAAAGATGCCACGGTTCAGAGCGCTGATTTGCAGGCGGCTATGGAATGTTTCATTACCGCACTGATGCTGCGAAGGGGATGCTGAGAAGTCGTTCCGCAGGATTTCCGTTGCTAGGTGACTTAATAAAAGTGTGAAAATTGTTCCGAATTGAATTAGAAAGGCGGTGGAATTTTCGTGGTACGGATGGACGACAACTTGTTCTGAATACTCAGAAAATGGGGCCCTTTCCGTTTGAAATTCGTAGGCTGAAATTTCAGCCTGTCAGCTGTTTGCATTGTATAGCAGTTTTCGAGCAGCTATCTAGTTGAGTATAATATACAGGTGGGCTTATCCCAAGGTGTATAAATTTAGAAGGCTGATTTGTATCGCTTCTGCTTCTGAATGAAGATTGTAAGAGTGTTTTGAGTATTCGTCAAGCCTCTAGAAAGCTTGTTTGAGAAAAAGTTTTCACCCGTTCTGCCAAAAAGTGATGTTCATAATTGGTTATGAAAAAATGCTATGAAACCACCTGGACTACATACACTTTGATTCCAGATTCCACCACCTAATTTCTTTAATGCACCTTGGGATAAATGTAAACAAACCTGTGTTTTCGAGCAGGTACTCGAAACTAATTCTAGCTTTTAGGCTAAAATTTTCAAGACTGAAAATTGCAGGCTAGTTTTTTGTGTGGTTTTGTATGGAGTGTTTACATGATTTCAGCCTCCAACTGTCAAACTCCATACAAAAAACTAACTAGAATCGTGAAGGCCCCCAATAATAGAATGGAAAGCAATGTTTGTAGACTGTACTTTTGCTTGTGCTTCTAACACTGTTGCTACATTTAATACTTTAGCTTATTGCAGGGAACGATAAAAGAGTCAAATTGTATCTTATTGTCATATCTGTTTCGCTGTTCATTACTAGAAGATTTAGGTAAAATTCCCAATAATTTGTTGTTGATTTTTTGCTGAAAGGTTCACATTTGCTAAGACGCTTTTGTGAATGATTTCAGTTAGCTACCTTTTTTCATATTCATAATTGTTGGGACATCCATTAAAATTCACATTTTGTATGCTTCTTACCTTCTTTTAACAACAATTGTTTTTGAAAAAAGTATTCCCACGCTCCGAACCTTCCAATTTCGATTTCAACCTCTCCCTCCGAAAAAAGCCCTCTAATTTCTCACCTCTCATTATTAGCATCTAACAAAAACAAACACTACACCTTAAGCCCATGACATCAATCCCGCCTCTTCCTGTTCTGATGACTTTATAATCCACCGCCAGGCACCAACAACGCTCCAAAAAAAAAACCAACACCGATTGTGAGGTTTCCCGTCGCCCGTCGGTTTGTTCGTGTATTACCGTCGCACGCATCCTTCTGTCTGTCGGGTGAAAGTGATTGATAAGATTTTCCACACCACGTTGACACCGCGTCGATCACAGTGCGCGCGATAAAGGGGAAAAATGTGGCGGACATCTAAAAAAAACAAACCTCACAGCTTATCGGTGCTCGGCGGTACCATGTACGTGCAAACCTCTTGAGCGAAGTAATTAAAGAAATTTACATATCAAAACATGCACACGTCGCGGTGCGTCACGCCGATGCTAACGACGATGTTGCGGACGGGCGTGCGGCAGGATAACGATTGTGCTGCGAAAAAAAAAAACACTCACAAACACAGATCCTGTGCAGGAAAAGTGGCTGCAACCGCAAAACTGTGCGCGAAAGTGGCGAATGGGCTGATGAGGTAAGTGAGGTAGGTGTCACTTTCACCCGAGCAGCGACCGTCGTTAGGTCATGCGATAATTGAATTAGCCGAGAAAGCAAACGGGTCGCCTTCCACTGGGATTTTTTTTCCACCGCTAAAAACATTCCGCTTTCCTCCCTCCCTATCTCTTACTGCCACTTTACCCAGAAACCGGCAATCCACCGCCACCACCATGCGCGAAAAGGGGTGGACGAACGTGTTGCGGGAACCGCTCGGTGATTGCTGCGTAGGGTTTTTTGATGCTATTTGCCGCTTTTGATGTCGCGCCCCAAAATCTAATTGAAGCCCTTTAGATAGTATGAGCGATAATTAAGTGACGTGACACGGCGGAAGTAAGTTGTCTCTTTTATTCGTCAACCGAGCAAGGGGGAAAGCGCGGTTACGCGTGATCATTAGCCACCGAGGCGCAAATGATCAATCACGGGATGGATAAGGCTGCCCAAACCTTGGGCCCTCGTTAATGAAGGGTTAAATAGATACAGCACTGTATCATTATTCTTCCGCTTATCTTACGCTAAAGTGTTGTTTTTGATTTAATACTTAAGCGCTTTAACGCGTTTAGCTGTTTAACTACATCGCTTGGCGTGTAATTGTGCTGTGGAGAAATGAACGCAACACAACCTCAGCCCAGTTCAATGGTAAAGGGGTAGAAGAGCAAACAAATAAAATAATGTTTACTCGATCGAATAAAATCCCTATCCCGAAATCGTAACGCTGGATGGTACAACTTTTCAACAACATTTATGATCGAAGTGAAACCTAATGCCGCCCGGAAACCGATCCTTTCCATCCCTTCTCGGGAGTCCAGGCTAGCAAAATGAAATCAAAACGATTGTTTAACACTTTTGTTTACACCCGATGAACAAACTCACCCGCTTGGCGTACAAAAGTTTCGCATAAATTGTATCCCGACTGGCAGCCGGCCTTCCCATCTAATCGAAATCGGCAAAAATCCACCCAAATTGCGGAACCAGCAACCTGGCAGACCTTATTATGATCGGTACGCAAGGAGAGGGAGCGTTATGATTTTTCCGAAAATGTATTATTTACACTTTCCTTTCACGCGGCTCAATCCGCCGGCCGAAGGGAAGAAAACAAGGACAGAACTCCGACCACCGAACAATGCACGGAAAATCGATGAATGGCAACCGGCAACCGGCAGTAATGAAAGGCCCGTCCGATGCACTTAAGACGCTTCATAAATCTACATCCGTACTTGAATGGGAAGCGCGTCGAGCTATATATTCCTTCGCGGTTGTTTATTTTTTAATGCCACTCTTTTCCCCTCGGAACGGCAGCTTCGGGGGCATTGTATAGCCGTGGTAGTAGGGAGCGGGAAGCAAGGAAAGCTGCTCATATTTTGGGGATGATTTTTCCTTCGCTGAGGGTAGCAGTTTTTATTCGCGCTTTCTTTCCGCTATCATAAGGCAAACAGGAGCATGGGGGGGGGGGGGGGAGAGGAAAGGATATGAGAAAGCCTTTCCAGCAGCAGTCCCGGTGCTGTTTGAGCAGCATTGAATTTGAATAATAATAAATCGTCATTCAATAGAAACCGACCGGCAACCAGCGAAGCAATTTTCTTTTGTTGATGTTCTTTCGAGAATGCTTAATTCTTTCCACGGCCCTACGACGGCGATGCTCTTGCGCCTTTCTCGATTGCTTCCACTTTCTACACGGCGAGAGAGAGAGAGAGAGAAGGTGAAAAGGGTTGACTTTTGCGTGAGGGGTACAGAGCGTAGCACACGTTTGTGGCGTTTCGGGCTGAAATAGTTTTACACACTGGGAGGATGCCTAACAACGCTGGGCAGAGCACAACATCCTGCGGCGCCACGGGTGCAAACTAAAGAAAGGTGGGCCGTTTTGCTTCCCCCTTTCCCCGCATCAGCGAGTGTAGAAAGATTCAATAATTTATAGATTTTGATTTATTCATTTGCATAAGAATTCGGGTTCGCGGTAAGCGCGTAAACCGAAACCCTGCCGGGAAAGCGGGGTTTGCCTTTCGGAAGGGCCTCGCGACTTCGCGGACAACCCCCGGGGTCGGCTGCTGCGGTGTAGCAATGTCAAGCTATTCGAATGCCAAAAGCATCAAGCAGCACGAATACAGGTACGAAGAGAGAGGGCAGGAATTTTCCCGCACAAGGTAACTTTTTTTCCCCCTTTTGCCTTACATGTGGAAAAGACATTCGGTGGTGCTGCAGGAATTCGCGAAACTGTGCCGCGGAACGACGGGAGTCCACGCGGGATTTTGGGATGCGTAACGGTACGGCACGAGTGGAAAGTGGATTCGTAACTGGCAGGCAACTAATTTTCACAGCTGTCGTATGCAAATGACACTCGTGCGCGCCTGTATGATGGCAGTTGCCGGGGAGGAGTGGTTTGCAAGGTGAGTGTGCCGGGGTTGCAGGAGAATTGAACCTTTTTCGCAATCGGTTCCGTTTTAAACTGTCACAACTCTTTGGCGAGTGTCACAAGCCCGGGGGGGTTGGCGCTGAGAAGTGAGGAGGCAATATATGTATCACACACGTCGAGCCGAGGGACTTGGTAGGGGGTAGGTCGATTAGAGAAAGCATGATTTTTCATCGTACTTTGGGGTTCGACTAACGGAAGAATCTATAGCGTAGATGGTAGTGATTAAAACTGAGTCTAAATTGGATTTGGAAAGGTTGTTCAAGAGCTTCAGTTCGGGTTAAGTGGATAAAGTTTAACGATCGTGGTGGTGGGCTCGAGACAATAAATAGATATTCTACTGAATTGGTTTATTTGTAGCCGCATGTAGTTTAGTTATTGCAGGAAGATTGAGATAAGCTTATGTGTAGCTGTAGTATGCACAAGTTGAACAACCCTTAGTCATATTTTATTTACAGGTGGTACATGGTATATGGACAGTCCCGTGGTACAGTCGTCAACTCGAACGACTCAGTAACATGCCTGGCATGGGTTCAAGCCTAGAATGGGATGTTCCCCCGTAGCAAGGATTGACTATCCGGCTGCGTGGTAATGAATCAAATCTCGAAAGCCTGTATAGGCCGGCATGTCCGCGTAGGACGTTTACGCCAAATAGAAGAACAACATGGTACAGATGCAATTACAGTGAAATCTCTCTAAGATGCAGTATTTTGCAAGATGAATTGTTTCTTTAAGATTTTGATTTTGACGGTCCCGTCATATTCCATACATTTTGTGTCTCTTCAAGATGAATTTCTTCCTAAGGCAAATGTTATTCAAGCTGCATATGCGATTTGGTAGCCGAAATTCTCCAAGATGAATGTTTGGATGGCAGTTCACAAAAATATTTATTAAAGGGTGCCATGTTTTTCCCGTGGTTTTTCGGATACTTCGTAGCAATACCTTAATTAGTGTTCCTCAATATGAATATCTCTCTAAGCTGACGATCCCTTGAAGATTAACTGCAGAGAGATTTCGCTGTAATTCATGTAGTTATTTCAACGCAAATTTACTGAAATGGTGGAAGCTTTTTTGGTCATCGAGGATATGGTCGTGCTGGAGCTCAAAATAACGTATAAATTTCATCGTTTTTCGACACGAAAATGGCTGAAATACTTGCACAACACATGTATCCATCGCTTGCAAACCTTTTCTAGTCCAGTTTAAGTAAAAAATATGGAAAAATAGCATATTTTCTGAAGCGGCTCCAAATTGTTTGGCAAAATGATCAGCCGCCGGTCAGCCGCCGCAAGATGCGCTAGTTAAAATCGAAAATACACTAGCGAGTACGGGCAATGTACCTAGGCCTTAAAAGTTCTTCTCTTTAGGCCAAAGTTTCTGTAATGTATCAACTAGCAAGTCAGTGCTGTAAGCCATCCATTTATTTCATATTATTCTTATATTTAGCTATTTATCCAGCGCTTTCATAAAATAAGATAAAGAAACAAATGTTTGTTATATCACAATCCTGATACTGAAGATTCAGCAACGTGGTTTTCTACGTTCTCAATTGTCAGCAATACGAAAAAGAAGTAAAACATCTCCTACCAAATCGATACATATTTGATTTGTTAAGCTTCCTGCAATTTCCTTCCCCTTCAATAAAAGGTTCCATTCTTCATCGATATCCTTACCCACTGCATCGTTACTCGATCATCGTCGAAATCAGCCACCAGGGACATCCGTCAACAATGAAATGAAAAACAACGCTCATTACAAGCCACTGCCCCGGCCATGTGTGTATACGTATATCCATCGTACGGTTGGAAAACCTGCCGCCGGGGGGAATTGTTACGCTTCAACTCAATCACCTTACCGGTGGACTCTGCGTTCTTGTTTTTGTTTCCTTCTTTTGAGTGATTTTTCTTTGTTGCGAATTTTTATCCCGACAAAAGAAGGGCTACAGATTTTCCACCAAAAACCGAGTGCACCGTTTCGCGAAACAGCAAAGATTCTCCCCTTCTCTCCGAGTCACTAAAAAAAAGGTGGACCATAATACGCAACGGCCTTACGCCAGCAATTACGCATCCGGTGCAGGATATTGCGTACCTTCGCGTTTGCTACCATTCGCAGTTCGCATCTCATCCTCAAAACGGAAGCCATATTACGCTGAAGCCTGTCTTCATTTCACATCCGTTTTTTTCTTCACATTTTGCTTCAGTGCAATAAAACCTCAGACACACACGCACACGCACGCACTCAGGCGCACTGAAAATGTAAAAGGATTGCCCGTCCCGAGGAATCTTCAGCGATCGGATAGCCGGAAAATACCGGGACCGCTTCGCGTGAAACATAGCAGTGAGCACGCAGCAATACGCACACCGACCGGAAACATTTGGTTGAATGGCAAACCCCTTTTTGCACGGTGTGCACGGGTAATATCGTAAAAATAAATAGCAATAAAGTGATTTTTGCCTTTGAAGAGCGTAGATGCTAAGATAGTTCGCCACAAAAGCAGATCAGCGAACGGAACAACACCCCTAGTCGGTATGGAATCCATAACCCTGCGTAGCGCGATACGGATACGGCGTGCGTTTTTCTCCTAATGACTGCTGGGGATGGAAGCGTGCTAAGCAGCGATTTCGAAGCGATATTTCTTTATTTATGAACTTCCGAAAGCGATCGAAGGAAGTATAGTTTGCACGGCCCGATGGCTCGATAAACCCTTTTCCCTGCCGGCGCTAAACTATCGCTCGTAATGCTCATCCGTAACATCGTCGCTATGTCATCCCCCCGTTTGTGCAGCCCTTCCATTTCCTTTCGTACGGCTTTGCTGCCACGCTAAGCAACTGTAATTGACATCCTTCAATTTAGCTCGGAATGAATGATGCGCCCGAATGTGAAACTTCCGACGTACGAGGAGGGAAAACGGGGTAGGGGAACGGGGAGCGTAGAACAGCGATAAATGTGGAAGCATTTTTCGCAATATTCGATTAAAACCACGTGACGGAAATTACATCCCATTTAGATGTTTCGCAGCGAGAAACATTTGCCTTTCCTGGGGGTGTCTTGCCCTTCTTTTGGCTAAGAAAGCGAAATCTCTTTTTAAAGGAAAGAAGAAGATAGATTGACGAATAGGTTATAGCGTATGAAGGAGGTACCTACTACGCCAGTGTGCTTTACTTTAACGACATTGAGTTTGAAACCGGTAAGTAGCACTAAAAATAGCTGCTAAAATGTGTAGCATCATACACAACCTGAGTTGAAATACACGCATTTTGGACCGTATTGGACCTAACATGTAAACTAACAGCAAGACAAATTAACCTTAACGTAGTTTGGGTTTTGTGCCAAGTAAGAAGGATAATTTAATTGAATTACTATGTACGAGCTTATGGTGGAATGCTTTTTTCCACAGAAAACGATAACAAACCAAGAAAAACATGGTTTTTAAAACTATCTTCCATGATTTATGAACGAGAAAATTGATTCTAATTATTGTCCACAATCGAAAAGAATATCTTAAGACACAAGAAAGCAAATTCAATTTTGCTATGAATATCATGCAGACAGCACCATTGAGAAGCGCCAAAAGTAACAAAACTCGGCAAAATTGCCAGGACAAACTGACAAACTTTCTTGGTACAACTCCCGTCATCAATTAAACTCTTTCTATTCGATTTGCTCAATCAAACCACAAAAAAGCTAAGAATAGCCATAAAATAATACACGCGAACGACTCGTATTGAACTTTGGTTGTAAATTAATAAAACTTTCCCCGTCTAATTACCCGTGCGGAACTTTTCGCCCAATCAAACTCAACGCCACACTACAATTTTATTGCACAAAACTTTGCGTCAAGCCACAGGCTGCTCAAGCTCGTAGGTTTCAGCACACGCCGTACGCTACTGTACGAAGTATTTCAACAAAAAGAGAAGCCAGTAAAAAAACACCCAGCTTCCGGCACGCTGATGGTACCGGAAAACGATACCACCACTCCAATCGTGATAGATCACGGGTATCCGGAGCCGTGAAATGAGCAAAGATGCTAAGGAAGCGAAGAGACCGCAGCGATTCTTCACGCCTCAGCCTCAATAAGTGCACCCACAATTAAACG
The DNA here is from genome assembly GCF_943734685.1 of Anopheles coluzzii. Lineage (NCBI taxonomy): Eukaryota > Metazoa > Arthropoda > Insecta > Diptera > Culicidae > Anopheles > Anopheles coluzzii. The sequence continues at coordinate 31,310,003 of NC_064670.1, read as the reverse complement.
CCACGATCGGCCCATTGTGTCAACTGGTGGAATGTGCCACAAATGGGTCTAAGGGGAACAGAACGTGAACCGTGAGGACAGAAGAAATAAAAATAAAAGAATGAAAGCATTCCGATTATTCCTAGCAGCATAAAAAAGCGCATTGAATCCATTCCACCATACCATACCATAAAGTACTGTTAACAAGGGACGGGAAGAAATCATCAAACAAGGGTTGGTCTGCCGGCACAATCTCTCATTCGCGATCGTTTGAAAGCGTTTCAAAAAATCTACGGCGGAATAAGTCATCAAAAAGTCGGTCGTATAAATTATGATTCCGCCTGATGTCTGTCGTCAAATGTCTGATGCTATCGATTGGTGCTTCGTGCTGCGCGATAAATTATAAGTGCCTTTTGGCTTGTAGTTTGGCCAGCGATGCAAGGGATGTAAAAACTCGTGAAAAGGATACCAGAACGAGCAGTTACATTTTGATGCTATTTATCTTTTCATTTATTATAGTGAGGGCCATTGCTTGTTCAATCAAACGATGGTGCTTCAATCAAACGGGAGAGAGTTGGTGCTAATGCTGTATTTATTGCATTTATTACAAACCTTGGAAATGAAAGTACTTTCTTCACTGTATATTAAATTTACTCACAGCAGTGTACTTCACTCCCCAACGATGCCTTCCTTCACTTAGCATCGGTGACAGTTTGGAATAAACGACTCAATTTAGCGAATTGCAGCGTCAAACGCATGAACCCAAAATGGACACATGTGTTCGCAATCGCACCTTCTGGTGGAAGGCAAATTTCACTCCCGTACGTGTCGATTCCATCCATTCACGGTAAACAACGGGGAACAAGAAGCAGCACCCAAAATGGGAACAAAATTTATTGACATTTCGCTGGCCCATCCATACTGCAAAAACCGTTCTTCTCCGTGGTGGTCCTTCCCAAAGGTCCAACGCACAGATAAACACACATTAGCGCAAAATGCGTGTGTGTGTGTTGGCAAGCATAGTCGCCCAAAGAGTGCAATAAATATGCGGGCAAATTTGATTACAAGGCCCTCAGGAATCGAGCGCTTATCCCCCGGCGTGTGTGAGAGAGCGACGGTACAGATTCCTGCTGACGTGGACAGCGAACCTTTTTCGGCTTGGTTGACGATTTCCATCCCACGAAACCAACCCCAGTGCACCTTTCACCTCGGGCAGGCAACAACCGGACACAACACAACACCGCGAAGCGGAGGCAAAACGGGACAAGGCGTCCGGGCATTGTCTAGTTCACTGAAACGATGGGAAAAATAAGGAAAAAACATACACACACACACACAGGACATTATTATTTATTTTTATGGGCTGGCGAAAAGATTTATCGGTTCAATTTTGCTAATAGATTTTCTATTATTAGTTACTGTACTGTTACTGTGTTGCGTACAGCAGCGGTGTCAGGGCAGTCTCGCCGTACCTTGGCGAAGGAAACGTTCAATTCTTGGCGGTGAAATTCATCCTCACTTACTAAACTCGGCCTCGGCAGCAACTACCACTGGCACGGGCTTACAACAATCGCTCACAGAACTTTTCCCTCCCCCGAACAAGGATGCGCACTACCTTTTCCCCCACCGGCAAACAGAAAAGGGCAGGACACTTCCTCCTCGGGTGGGTGGGGGGTAGCATCAGACGCTGGCGAAAAGTTGCTGATTGCTGTTGTTTTATTGTTCTCCGAAGGGCGCAACCAGGGGACAATGTCTTTATCTTAATGGATTCGACCGATGTACTTGCTGGCCCGCCGGTGCTGGTGTTTGATTTGGTGGAAAAGATTTGTTGTGCTTTTACGGTCAGCGTGTGTGTGTGTGAGTGTGTTTACAGAGAAGTGGAAATGGTACACTTCCTGAACGGTTCTATATTCACACGGCATAATAGTGTCGGTCGCTTTTACGTCTTAAAACGAATTAATAAAATAAGTTCGCACAAAAACGGCACGTCACCTACTGCGTGACCTAGTTTGCAATCCGCTGTTTTGTGCAGCGGTGTATAATTATTATGGAAACGAACAGCGAAACGCAACACAGGCTTACGAAATCGGCCCGATAGGCACCGTTTCAAAACGACCCCATCCCGTTCGATTCGATCCGTCCTCGTTCCGTACTCAACCCTACACAGGGACAGTGGTTATTGTTATTGTTGTTGTTTTTGGTTGCCTTAATCCGCTCTTCCCCGCTCGGAAAAGCTGGCCGATGAAGGCCGTGTAAGGGGGCACACAAAATCCACCCATTGCGCAATCCACGGCACATCCCATCGGGTCCGGCATCACCAGTTGAACGGATTTAATCCTTTTTCTCTGTTCCTTTGCCCGTTGTTTGCGCAGAAAAACGTTACCAAGCAAGGATAACAATAATAGAGAAATAAACAATGTAATACCCTGTGTTGATTTCGGCCGCGTACTTCGCGTGTAAATTTGCTGTAGCTGTTTTTTTATTGTTGCCTCAATTTCTTAATGTTGCTACCGAAGCTACGCGCGAAAGGAAGGATTTTGTCACGTCTTTCAGGCGGAGGGGTGGTGGTGTTCTTTACTTGGGGTATTACTTTACTTGTTGATTTTGTTTTTTGCTATCTATAAACATCTGGCTTTTCAAAGTCAGTGAAGCTAGCTTTTCTTTTGTTTCAAAACTATTGTCTTCTTTTATTTTTATAACATACTTCGGATGTTTTTATTATATATTGTACTGTTTCATTACATTGGAATAAGTTTTATTATTAGATGTTTGTTTTTTTTGAATACTTTATTTTGTTCTACACATTTGTAATTATGTTTTTTTTTAGAATATTGTTTTTAAATGGTACTATCTTTAACTTTTTTACTTTATATATTCAATTTACATCTTCTTGAAGCACTTAAACCACTTCTATTCTATCAGTTTTCTTTCAATCGAATTTGATATCCTTTACCTACAGTTCCTTCTCGCCATTGTTTGCAGCTGTAAACATTGTAAAACTATTTTCACCAAAAACCTATCGCCTAACAGCACCATACACTTCACACATTATGCTTCCACCAGATGGTACCGGTTGGCAGTAATAGTAATCAGATTCGAAAACATTGCTCCAGAATAGAGCAGAATATTCGCACTGTTGACTGGAGGATGATTGCCCTCGAACGGGAGGAAAAGTCGTATCCTTTCCACGGTTTCCGCAGAGCTAGACATCCTTTCCAAACACCCATCGCAGCTAGTCTAATAATAATGATAACTTATTTGTTCCTCAGTGCAAACACACCACGGTAGCAGAAGCGGCACACACAGCGCACGAACGGTTGCTGGAGAATATGATGGAATCATAATTTGAATCGAATGAAACTGTGACGCTGGTGCTCTTAAATTTCATTTGTTCTGCACGGACGCAGAGTAGACAAGAACCGATTCCCTTCTAAAGCAGCTCTTCGCGATGGTACCGTTTCGGTTCTGGTGCAGTGGAATCGATTCGCGTGAATATTGATAGGCAAATATTTGCTATTCATCGGATTTATTTGATTTGATTTTCGTGTACTCTCGAGGGCTTCCATCGCCCCGTGCCGCGGAAACGTTTCGCGAGGGGACGCCAACGCGAACATCATCGCTTAAGTGGGGATGCGCTGCCACGCTACTAAGCAGAAGCAGCAGCAGTAGTCGTAGATATGAATGCATTAAGCGTTTGGGAATCGATTCAAAGTGCTTACAAGCAGCGAATTTCCTCGGTGCCCATTACGCTGGATATGAAATTTCAATTTGCAAGTCCGCTGCTTCCGGTCCAGCGCTTATCTGCTCACCTTCCACAGCCCTTCTTTCGATAAACCGCTCGGTAGTTCTGGGCGCCGAATTATCAAGGCACAGCGGCACAAAACCATTAGGACATTATGCAGACGGTGCGTCAAAATAATCATCAATCGTTTCGCACGACTGTCACCCATTTCGTTTCGTCGTTTGCCCGTTCTCTTGCTTCAAAATCACAGTCAATTACCTCTTTTCACACCGGCAACAATGCCAATGGTTTCCCCATCCCCACTCTCCGGAACCATTGTGCAGCATCTCGATGCTGGAGATCAAATTTCGCAACTTCATTTTTTATCACCAACCCCCCAACTCCACCCTACATACTAGCTTGCAGGATGGAAACGAAACGATTTGCAACAAACCTAAAAGGCGAGATTGCACAAAGTGTCACCATCGCATCGCGGCGAGCTGTAAGGTTTGCTCACGGGATAGCATCTCGGCAGCACCATTATCACGGCACGCACGTTGCCCCGGGAACAAGTGCTTATGACACAAATCGCGTGTGAAAAATGATGCAATTTAATGCAGACGCGTGAATTCGCGCGCGCACTGGCAATACATAAAGCCCACCAAGGTGCAGGGAGTGGGAAGCTAAGGTGCGAGGGTGGGCAAATGGAAAATGGAAACAAGTTGGGTGGTCGGGATTTTTGGGTTGCTTTCCGTGTTGGATTTCCCTTTCACCCGCGTATCCGAATCGTACCATTTTCGCACATTTCTCCACAGCAGCACAGGAAGATGCAGTCGGAAGCAGACGAAAAGTCATTTATATTCATCTTCCATTGTAACGAGTCTGTTGAACCCGCCGGTGAGTGCAAAAATGTTTTTGAATGTGTGTGTTTGAGGTGGTCTAAGTACCCATTTGGAAACTCAGCTTCCGACGGAAGGTTGTGCTCAGGAATGACAAATGATTGGCGTGAGTTTCGGAAACCCCGTGCATTGGAATTGAAGCGTAAGGACTTGTTGGAGTGTTGCAATTCGCGAGTGCCTAAGATCGTTGTTCATTTTAAAATATCAAGCATTCTATACATTTGTATGCTTAAATGACAAACACATGATCTATCGCTTATCTCAAGAAACTTTACAAGTTTTGATGAATAATTGATTAAATTATAATATCGTAATAATATTTTAGTTCCTTGAGATACAAGGTTTCCCATGGTGTTACGAAAAGAACTTGGGCGAGCCCTGCAATTATCTACCAAACCGGGCGAAATTTGCAGCGAGTTAGAAATGATCGGGCGAACCCGATCGTGGCCGGAGCGCGATGAACACCACACGTGTGTGTGGGTGAGTGCTCGAGAGGCCGAAAAGGAAGAGGTTCGGGTTCGGGATATCGCAGGGCATTCGGCAAGCGTACGAGCAGGGAACGGGTTGGCAGAGAGCGATAGGCGAACCTTTTTTGTAGTTCTTAATTTTTCACTGCTTTCTTACTTTGCTCTAATTGATTAGATTTGCTTAAGTACATAGTTCAACTTTCGTCAATCTTTTCCGTGAAAATAAAGGTATTGTTAAAACTGAACTCACAAACGCCTACTACGCGCCTCCTTGTGCTTACACTCTTTTGCCTACAAAAAAGGGTTCTTCAGTGCGTTAAGTGTAATAGTGAAGAACAATGGGACCGAAGAAAGCACGTGGTTGCAAGGCTTGCGGTAACCAGGTCGACGACACTTTGTACGTGCAGTGCGATGAATGTGATGCGTGGTGGCACTTCTCGTGTGCCGGTATAACGGCATCCGTAGAAGCCGTGGAGAAATGTGCGTGGTTGTGCGAGGAGTGTGCCAGGAAGACGCTAAGAGAGCAATCATCGCCACGCGGGGGCAATAAGGAGCCCAAGGAAGGAACCTCGAAACACGTGGATGGGGATCTCGTTCATAACCTTAGTTTGGAAGCAGCGACGGATGGCGAGGCGCGCCCGGTTACAAACCCACAGAGGCGGCCGCTTTTATCGCTCGATGAGGCCAACGACGAGATAGCGCCAGGAACATCGACCCACGTGGCAGGGGGACCCGTACATAACCTCAACCAGGATGCTGCGACGGAAGGCGGGGTGCGCCCGGTCATGACACCAAAGAGGCGACCGCTTTCATCGCTCGATGAGGCCGACGGAGGTAAAACGTCTGTCTCATCGAACATCGTGCACAGAGGATCGTGTCCTAACCTCAACCTGGATGCGGCAAGTGATGACGTGGCACGTCAACTCGCCGTGCTGAAGCGGCGACAGGAGGTGGAGAAACGGCGCATGGAGCTTGAACTGCAGCTGAAGTTCGTGCAGGAGGAAGAGGCACTTCTCGGGTTTGGGGAAAATAAGTCTTTTTCAATTTCACCACAACTTAACTCTTTTCAGACTGAAAAGAGAACAGTGAAACGCAGCGAAGAAGAAAAAGAGGAACCAGACCTAACTCCACGACAAGAGGCTGCGCGGCACATGGTTTCTAAAGAGCTCCCAGTTTTCTCCGGTGATCCCGCTGAGTGGCCAATTTTTATATCGCACTACGAGTATACTACCAGGCGATGTGGATACTCGAATTGGGAGAATATGCTGCGCCTGCAAAAGTGCCTGAAAGGACCTGCCCTCGAAGCTGTTCGGAGTCGATTGGTGTTACCGGACGTAGTTCCGCAGGTCATCGAGAAGCTACGTTCCAAATATGGGCGGCCGGTGCACTTAATTAAAACATTCATCGAGAAGGTGCGGAAGATTCCGGCACCCCAAACTGACAAGCTGGACAGTTTAGTCGAGTATGGGGAAGCAGTGCAGTGTATGGTGGACCATATGGTTGCGGCTGGTGAACGTGCGCATATCACCAACCCGCTCTTGCTGCAAGAGGTGGTCGGCAAGTTACCAACGGATCAACAGTTACGTTGGTCGCATCACATCCGCGGAATGACCTCGGTAGATCTGTCCACATTCAGCGACTACATGGAGGATTTGGCTGAAGACGCTGCGAGGCTGACGACAATTGACTCTCCTTCAGTGCGCGGGACCAGCAAGGGAAGGCCTACGAAGGGCTACGTCCACGCGCACGTGGATCCAGATGGAGCGACAACGTCAAGCGCGGCTGAGAGGCAGTGTGTATCCTGTAACGTCGCGGGGCATGTATTGTCGACATGCACTAATTTTCGAGGACTGCCGGTAAAGGATCGATGGAGGCGAGCGCGTGAGCTATCGGTGTGCTTTAGCTGCCTGGAGAAGCACAATTGGCGATCGTGCAAAAATCGCTCTCGTTGTGGAATCAACGATTGTGCATTCCGACATCACGCGCTTCTACACGACCCGGATGCATCAATAGAGTCGCCTTCTACTGCAGACCGAGAACGGCGGCACTTCCCGAGAACCAGTGGAAGTCAGACGCACCAGGTAATAAATAATTATCATCAGTCGAATCCGATGTCGGCGCTTTTTAGAATCGTTCCAGTAACAGCGTATGGACCCGGAGTGATGATAAAAACCTTCGCGTTCCTGGACGAAGGTTCGTCAATGACGCTGATGGACGAAGACCTGGCAAAGCAGTTAGGGGTGAAGGGAGATAGACGACCTCTATGTATCAAGTGGACAGGTGATACGACTAGGGTCGAGCCGGCGTCGATGATGATCGATTTACAGATCGGACCTGTGACGTCGACAAAAAGGTTCACCCTGAAAGCTGTGCGGACTGTCACCAGCCTTAGCCTCCCACAGCAAACTTTCACGATGGATGACAAGAGATGGGACCATCTTAAGCAGCTGCCATTACCAGAGTACCGTGATGCTCGGCCTCAGTTGTTGATCGGGCTGGACAACCTTCGATTGGCGGTGCCGCTGAAGACGCGTGAAGGCCTTGCAGGGGAACCGGTTGCCGTAAAGACTCGGCTTGGATGGTGCGTGTACGGAAAGACGGCTGAAAGCCAAATCGGAAGGGTGCTGCATATGTGCGAGTGTGGAGCATCGGACGAAAACACCACCATCCAGGGGGCCTTACGCAAGTTTTATGAGTTGGAGCAACTCGGGACTGTCTCCAGTGACGTGCCTGATCCAGATGAACGAAGGGCACTGACGATCCTGGAAACAACGACGGTGCGGATTGGTAATCGGTTTGAAAGCGGTCTGTTGTGGAAGACAGACAACGTGGAGCTTCCTTCGAGCTTGGGTATGGCGCGTCGCAGGCTGGAATGCCTGGAAAGAAGAATGGAACGTGACCCTAAGCTGAAAACCGTGGTGCACCATCACATAGCCGATATGATGGAAAAGGGTTACATCCACAAGGCAACGTCTGCTGAGCTTGCAGAGTGTAATTCGAAGCGAATTTGGTACCTGCCGTTGGGAGTGATTACCAATCCGAAGAAGCCAGGGAAGGTGCGCATCATCTGGGACGCCGCTGCTAAGGTACAAGGTACGTCCCTAAATGACATGTTGCTGAAGGGGCCGGACGAGTTAATTTCTTTGCCAGGGGTGCTTTTCCGGTTTCGAATGTACGGGATAGCGGTGTGCGCTGATGTCAAGGAAATGTTCCTGCAAATACGCATGCGCGACGAAGACAAGCATGCGCAGCGGTTCCTGTGGCGGGAAGATCCTGCTGACGATATCGCAACATATTTCGTGGACGTCGTTACCTTTGGGTCAGCCTGCTCCCCAGCCACCGCACAATACGTGAAAAACCGGAACGCCAGGGAACATGCCGAAAAATACCCTCGTGCCGTACGTGGCATCTTGACCAGCACGTATGTCGACGACTATTTGGATAGTTTCGGAACACTCGAAGAAGCCAGTCGAGTATCCAGAGAAGTCAGGGGAATCTTCTCGAACGGCGGGTTCGTACTCCGGAACTGGGTTTCCAACAATCCGGTTGTTTTAGAACGGCTGGGCGGCGAAAGCTCCAGTCCCGGTATGAAGAGTTTGACCTCTACGACGGATGATGGAGAACGGGTGCTCGGATTGCGATGGAACCCGAGCTCGGACCAATTGTCCTTTTACACGCAGGCGTGCGTGGGAATGGCGGAGATATTTGAGACAGAGCGTACCCCTACCAAGCGAGAAGTGCTCAAATGCGTGATGTCACTTTTTGATCCGCTTGGACTGTTGGCAAATTTTACCATCCATGGAAGGATCTTGATTCAAGACCTTTGGCGAGCTGGTACCGGTTGGGATGAGGCCATCAGTCCCAGTCAAATGCGAGATTGGCGTAGATGGGTGGATGTTTTTCCTCTGATAGCCCAGCTTAGGATTCCGAGGTGCTACTTCCCGGAGGCACGAGAGAAAGTGTACGAGAATGCGGAGCTACACTTGTTTGTGGATGCCAGCCAGCTAGCGTACGCTTGCGTGCTGTATTTACGGGTCGTCGATTCTGAAGGAGAACCGCATTGTACCATGCTATGCGGAAAGGCAAAGGTTGCTCCTCTGAAGCCTTTGACGATAGCAAAGATGGAGTTACAAGCCTGCTTGTTAGGTGCACGGCTTCTGAAGTCCACGGAACAGCATCACCCGATTCCTGTTAAAAAACGGGTGCTCTGGACGGACAGCACGGTGGCGCTATCATGGATACATGCCGACCCTAGGAATTACAGGCCATTTGTCGCGAATAGAGTGGCGGAGATTCAGGAGAACACCAACGTGAATGAGTGGCGATGGGTGCCCACTCAGGACAATCCAGCAGACGAAGCTACCAAATGGAAAGGGCGTGCGAACTTCAACTGGGATGGCATTTGGTTCCAGGGTCCATCATTTCTGCTGCAGGATGAAGAGTCTTGGCCGACGAGAAGACTCGTTTCAACTACTCCGGAGGAAGAGATACGGCGGGTCAACCTTCACCGTGAGAAGTTGAATCCTGGACTTCTCCCTCTAAAAGCTGAACGCTTCAGCCGCCTGGAAAGAATGATCAGGACGTTGGCGTGGATTGTCAGGTACGTGGACAATTTGATGAGAAAGGTGGGAGGAGCCCCTCTACACCTTGGGATCCTCTCTCAAGACGAATTGGAGAGAGCGGAGACGATCGCGTGGAAGCAAGCGCAAGGGGAATATTTTCAGGATGAAGTACGAGTCCTGAGTGTCGGTGAGGGAACAGGAAGGAGTACCGTGCCTAAGGAAAGTCCTATCTATGGTCTCTTACCCTACGCGGATGAGCGTGGTGTTTTGCGCATGCGGGGACGGATTGGAGCAGCTCCGGAACTGCCATATGCTGCCAGGTACCCAATCGTATTGCCACGTGACGCATGGATAACCCACCTGCTGGTGGACAAATTTCATCGCCGGTTTCGACACGCCAATAACGAAACCGTGGTGAACGAGCTGAGGCAGTATTTCCAGATCCCAAAGATGAGACGGTTGGTTTCAAAAGTGGTTCGGCAATGCGTGTTCTGCCATATACGACGAACATTGCCACAGATCCCCCCGATGGCTCCATTACCGAAACAGCGGCTCACTGCATTCGTGAGGCCGTTCACATTTGTGGGACTGGACTACTTTGGACCGCTGTTGGTGAGGAGAGGAAGAGCACAGGAGAAACGATGGGTGGCGCTTTTCACATGCCTAACCATAAGAGCAATTCATTTAGAAGTTGTGAGTAGTCTTTCCACAGATTCCTGTATTTTGGCAGTGAGACGCTTTGTGGCCAGGAGAGGCGCTCCCGTTGAGGTGTTCAGCGACAACGGGACGAATTTCGTGGGAGCCAGCCAGCAGCTAAGGAAGGAAATCGACGAGCGCAACGATGCCTTAGCTGCGACCTTTACCAACGCGAACACCCGATGGACGTTCAACCCCCCTGGCGCACCCCATATGGGAGGGGTATGGGAACGCATGGTGCGATCGGTGAAGGCTGCGATGAGTACTATGACAGAACTACAGCGTACACCTGATGACGAGACGCTGCTTACGGTGATAGTGGAAGCGGAGGGAATGATCAACACACGCCCACTGACGTACATCCCGCTGGAATCGGCGGATCAGGAGTCTCTTACTCCTAACCACTTCTTGCTGGGCAGTTCATCGGGAGTGAAGCAGAGACCGGTGGCACCGACTAGCCTTCAGACGGGGTTACGGAGCAACTGGAAAATGGTGCAACATATCCTGGACGGGTTTTGGAGACGGTGGATAAAAGAGTATCTTCCGGTGTTGGCACGGCAAAGCAAATGGTTTGAGACTGTGAGAGAGATTGAGGTTGGAGACATTGTTCTGATAGTCGACGGTGGCGCTAGGAATCAGTGGAAGAGAGGGATAGTAGAACGAGTGGTTTCGGGAGCCGACGGGCGGATACGACAAGCTTGGGTGCGAACAAACACAGGGACCCTCAGAAGGCCGGCGGCTAAACTTGCCTTATTAGAGATAAGAAAGGGTGACAAATAGCGTATTGGTCACGGGCTGGGGGATGTTACGAAAAGAACTTGGGCGAGCCCTGCAATTATCTACCAAACCGGGCGAAATTTGCAGCGAGTTAGAAATGATCGGGCGAACCCGATCGTGGCCGGAGCGCGATGAACACCACACGTGTGTGTGGGTGAGTGCTCGAGAGGCCGAAAAGGAAGAGGTTCGGGTTCGGGATATCGCAGGGCATTCGGCAAGCGTACGAGCAGGGAACGGGTTGGCAGAGAGCGATAGGCGAACCTTTTTTGTAGTTCTTAATTTTTCACTGCTTTCTTACTTTGCTCTAATTGATTAGATTTGCTTAAGTACATAGTTCAACTTTCGTCAATCTTTTCCGTGAAAATAAAGGTATTGTTAAAACTGAACTCACAAACGCCTACTACGCGCCTCCTTGTGCTTACACATGGGTTTCCCAGGCTCTTAGTCAATGAATCGTTCAATTAGGTTCATCAATTTTTTGGAAACAGTAAGAACCTTGGACAATTGACTGGGGGACACCTTGCAGCTTGTTGATACGATTCTTCTGCTTTTTTTTGTTTGGTGCAACAACCGTTATAAGCCTGCCTGTACCACTTAATCTGTCAGTTAGGTTCATCAAATTTTTGGAAACTGTAAGAACCTTGGACAATTTACTGGGGGACACCTTGTAACTTGTTGTTACGATTCTTCTCCTTAGGTGCAACAACCATTATAAGCCTACCTGTACCACTATCGTTTTTGGCTATAAATGAATTATGCATTATCCATAACATACGTGGATAGAGCCCGCGATGGACTTGCTTTTCAGTCGTGTAAGTTGACGACTGGACCACGTGAAATTCGAGTCTTAGTAAGCTTATTTATTTCCTGTATTTCTTTAATGAAACATTAAGATCATTAAGATATTCGAGGGTGGAATCTTTCCAAACTTTGCACAGTCTGTTAAACTGTTTCCCTCTATCTAAAGTTTCAGATCGTTCGTTTTGCAAACTATGTGACTAACGATATTAGATTTAGTTGAAAGGCGCTGTAAGAACGCTCTCACTTATTTTAGCTAAGAACACAAATCATAATTAAAATCCCGTAGCAAATCCATTTCCCTACGTCTTGAGGACAAGTTTTCCAGCGTTCGTTTGCTCTAAATCCATCTGTACGTTTTGTGTGTATCTAATTCCGAACCGGATTATTGAAAACTCCGAAAACAGAAAGAAAGTATTTTGAACGCGATTCTTGCTTTCTGATTCTGATTGCTTACGAAACAGATAGCAGCAAAACAAAAACCCGAAATGTTGAAAAACCGGTGGCAATAAATATCACCTTCTTCAGATGCTCGCATTATACAACAAAGAGGAAATCCAGCGGGATGCGCTGTAATTTACGAATCACAAAAAAATGATGCCCATACTCTACAGATCCCGGCACAACATCACCGAATTGATCGGAACCGGTCGAGCGGTATCCTTTCGTTGCCCCGGCTTTTGATTACAACTTATTTTTTCTTCTGTCTTTCGCTAGTTGTGGTGGTTCGCGAGCATCGCTTATCCGCGAAATGCTCGCGCTACCGTCTAATATCCCGCGCCCAAAGACATCCGCTGGAAGCGTCGAAAGCCAGGGGTGCATTTATCGGTCCGTCATGCCGAAGGGATGCACGTTCGGGGGTATGCTGTGTGGTGCCGTAACTGTACCGTGGAAATTCACCTCTGCGAAGGGGAACTGCTTTCACCCTTCGCGATGCGCGGGGTGAACGATTAGAAACGAACGCTCTCTCTGTCTAGTGATCCGGTTTTTCAAGCACACGATGCACGCGGTCGGACGGGTCGCGGGGACGCGGGGACGCGGGGAAAAAGAACAAAACGAAGGTAAGCCCTTTAGGCTTTGCTGACGGGGTTTTAGCGAATGAAGAAGAAAAAAAACACGGATCTGAGTGGATGTGCGTTTGTTGACGGCGTAATATTGTAAAGAAACGATGAACACAAAAGACTTACGCAATCTCTCTTTTTTCTTGAAGTCTGTCTTTTCTTCAATCTAAAATACCAACAAAAAAAAAAACTCAATACCTAACAATGGATGTTTCGCGGGACCTCGCGGAAACGCTCCTCAGCTCGGCAAGAATCCTACTCCGAAGGATATAATAGGTTGTGTGACCTTTGCTGGTGCGCTCAGCGCAGAACCCGTCCAGAGGCCTTTGCCTATGAATTTGCATATGAAAACGAGGGCAAAGTTCAATTTTGTCGCGCTGGGCGGATCGTTTTGGGGTGGTTCTGGGCTCAATTTTTAATTATAACCTTCTGAAGCTCAAAAGTATGCTCGCGTTCGAGGCGTGGCCCCTGCACGAAAGGCCACTGTTTAACGGGCCAGTTTTTGGGAATGTCCAAACATAAGCCATTACTGTAGAGCTATTTCACATCATATTTTAACCATTCTCGTACGAGTTTTCCCTTGTTTACACTGCTCTGGCCTGTTGTATGGTTGCAAGTTCTGCATTCTGACCGAGCGTTACTTTCCCCTGCACAATCTCACCGGCGCCACGGGGTGTCGCAGGGTGAAACTTAAATCGATTTCCATTGTAATCCGCTAGGGAAAGTATTGCTACCCTCAGTGGAATGAGTCGTTCCGCTGTTGTTTATATGTTTTTGATTAGCTTCAAATTGCATCACTCACGGATTCCATCTAGGTTTGTACGTTGTGTAATAGCGAGTTTGTGAATTTTAAAATTGTACGGATGAACTACTATTGGTTGCTTTGAAACGGCTTGGTTCGTGCAATTTGAAATCCACTGCTTTGGAATGAGAAACAATCAAAGAGTAAGGAGATAAGACGGTTTTATGTTGTTTTCAATTTGACGTAAGCTAAATTAGATCTGCGAGGTAAGTACGGGGATGATGGATTTGAACATGAAGTAGTCTGTATTTTGCAAACACTTGGTGTTAACAAAACAACCTTCGAGCATGTTTGTGGCTCTTGAAAATGTTGCCATGAGCTTGAACTTCTCCACTACATATATTTTCTTTTACTTTGCTTTCTTCTACACAATTGCTAACTTATTTGCTTTATACATGCGAAAACGGTGCCATAAATTCTTGTTTGAAAATCAAACAAATCATTTTCGCATAAAACACATGCATCACACAATCACTAATAAATCAACACACCATTTTTGTCCCATTTTTCTCACCACAACTAAGTTATGCTAACGCACGCAGTAGTTGATTCGATTACTTGCTCCTAGCGCAGCAAATGTAGCGAAAACCGCGCGTCCGACCTACTGCTTATCGGTGTCGGTCGATAAGCGATACGATTCACTATGTGTGTGTGTGTGTTTTAAAACCATTCACCACATCCTTCCGGCCCTTCGACGGCAAGTGTCTGAGTGTGAACGGCGCCAGCGGGAGCTGTCATCAGTCGAAAACATGCACTCGGTAAATAATAAATTTACTTATTTACGTGCTTCCGATTCCGTAATGGGTGACAAAGATCCCGTGCTAGTGATTTGGGAGCAGTGGTGTTGGTGGTGGCATGGGATTCCTTTTCTTTCTTTTTTCTTCGCTAACTTTCGCGAACATGCCGCTGTGTCCCGCATCGAACTCGTTTCTTTGCATTATGCCATGTTTCTACCTCATTGCACATCCCTTTTTTTACGCGCGATTCGCATCACTTTCCCTTTCCGGACGCTGGCGGGTGACGATGAGAGGGAAACTAGGAACGTGTAAAGATACAGCGAACGGCAGCCGGATTACATCTCCCACTGTGTGACATATTACGACGTACTTACGCCGCTGATGGCGAGACACAGCGGGACTCGCTAGCGCGGAGCTGACGGCTAGGTTGCGCATCGTTGCGAGGACACTCCGGCACATATGTCTGGTGTACCGACAAAATGCTCGAGACAGCGTCTATTTTTTTTTGGGGCAAAGAATGGCAAAACGTAACGTGGAAACATTCCACCGTTCGGGGAATGGGAAGGATTATGTCCCGGGAACATGGGCACGTTTGGATATGGGAGTATGTTTTTTCTGCCTCTGCACACGAACGCACTGTAATCATCGACATCAGTGTCACTATCATCATGCTCATGCTTGGTCTTGGTTCCCGGGCCACGAAGGATCCTTTCCCCAGTTGGGAATTGATTTGGATCGACCGTCGCGTAGGGTTCAGACGTCCCACGGACACAACGTGAAGTACGAACGCAAGGTGTTGATTGAAATTTTAAACTTTCCATTTTTGGCATAACACTAACACCCTCGCAACTTCGGTTTCCTTTCCTCGGGGTGCTCGTTGTTTGGGCTTTGGAGAATGGAAAATGGAAAATGAAAAATAACACTTCACTTCCTGATCTTGCTCGGCGCACCGCGGGATCATCTTCGCGCGGAATTTTCCACCCCAAAGAAAGCATCCTTCCAGGGGATGGGGTGTAAATTGACACATTCACCACACACGGCACGCAGTTCGGCATAACAAAAGGTTAGAGATGACAGGTTGCCAAATCTCGCGTAATGATTCCATCAATTTGAACCTGGAATTTGAACCTTGTTACAAAGGCGCTGCAAAATCAACTTTCACACACGGGGTTAAAAAGGTGTCAAATGTTTTTCTTGCTACTTCCTTATTCGATAGGGTTGCATCAAATCTCCTCTTCAAATCCTCTCAGTGTCTGTGTATTAAAAGGTTCTTTAGGAACCGTTTTTCAACCCTATCAACGATGTACCATTATCCTTCCGCCAATCCATCGTTACCATGTCATTGCAAACCAAGGTGGCCGCAGTGATTTATGGTGTAAAGTATGGCTTTACTGTCAAAGCATAAAATTTAAATAACTCCATCAGCACTGTCAAACCCCCTTCAGCAAACCCTTGCCCACTTCCAACCGCGTGAGCATGATAACACTCTCACGACCGCGTACGCACGCTACCAAAAAACACATTTCGCGACGATTAACGACGCTTAATAGCGCATAATATTGCCTAATTCCGGAAGCCGGAGCTACTACTCCATGACGTCAAACCGGTTGCCGGCGCGCCCAGATTGCCTTGTTTTGATTATGGATGTGTCGCGAAAGATTAATTCTTCTCTCTCTCTCCTTTCTCTTGGTTGTTTTTACAACTCATGGCAGCCCATCAACCGGCAGCTTTTTCCAGCAGCCCGCACCGCCCCCTGTATCTGTCTGCTCACTCATTTCCTGTTCCTCCAGGATCGTAAGTGAAATCAGCGACAAAGTTCCGGCCATAACATTAAAAATAAAAGCAAATTTATTGGTAATAAAAACACATTTTCCCCCGTTCTCTTCTCTCGCTGGACGATTTCCGTGAAAGTGAGGACGGTGGTGGAAGAAGGTGCTTGAGAAAGTAAATCTGTTTTTGATTTACAATACGTTAACACTCTCGACGCTGGACTCGACGAGGCTGGTCGATAGGATCGGGAATGCTTTATTGCTCAGCCTCCCTTGCTACCAGTTTAGCCCAACAGAGGACATGAACGCGCTAAAGAGACATGAAACTCACATAGAACTGGACTTTCCTTTACGGTAGTGTCTTACATCACGCACAGCAGCACTCATAGATAGCTCATCTCCGGCAGCCCCTCGAGATAA
Organism: Anopheles coluzzii; assembly: GCF_943734685.1. NCBI lineage: Eukaryota > Metazoa > Arthropoda > Insecta > Diptera > Culicidae > Anopheles > Anopheles coluzzii. The sequence continues at coordinate 31,293,315 of NC_064670.1, read as the reverse complement.
AGTCGGGGGACTGTCCCATCCCCCTCCAGGGAAAGTGGCGAGATAAAAACGGAGCAACATTGTCACCAATTTGATTGATAATTATGACAGCAATAAAATGAAACTGTTCGAAATGTTATGGAAGATCGGTGGCAAATTTCTTCCACACTTGAGGCCACCCCACGGTTAAACTGGTTGGGTGGAGTCGAAGTAGGAATCGAGGGTTGAAGAATGAAAGAGATAGTAATAGATACTGCTGAAGCTTTATGGACACACTCACTCTTGCCTGCTTAGTCATCGCCTTATCATTGTCGCTCTTCCACACGCTTTGTAGTAGAAAAGACGGTAATCCATTCCCTCGTTTGTTGCCTGCAGCCCCCTGACGAGCAGGAAACAGACCACACCGTGCAAATCGTGGATCTTGCTACTAGCCACAAGCATATTTAATCTTAATGCGTGCAGAAGAAATTCTACAAAAAATAGGAAAAAAAGCACAACAAAACATATCAACCGTATGTGAGCATGTTTTTTGTGTGTGCTCTAACTAGTTAGGTTTTCAACAACAACAACAAAAAAAACACCCATACGCCCCAGTCATTATCGGTCTTGGTTGCAGAGGCGGAAAACTGACCCACCACGTGCCACGTGGATTCAATTCCACCGGCGGCAGGAATAATGAAGTACCATTGTCAACGCTTCCGTTTCCGCAATGGCAAGAACGAGCATGGTTTAGGCGTGCTAAGGGATTTTAGGATTAATCAGCAGCACTATTGTTTTAATTTACTCCATTGTGTATGATTCTATATCACAGTTTTTTTTCTTTCTTTTTTACCACCATGCAACATCCGTCACGGTCACCGTACAACTTGTGGTGTTTCCTGCTAACGGTGTCTTTCAATTTCCGGTTTGAATTTTCGCTTCACAAACGAGAAAAAAAACCCCTGAGACAACTTGTGCATTTTCTTCCGTTTGTTACACTTGTCCACGCAAAATACAATATAAAAAAACTGCAAGTAAAATATACCGTTTGGTTCGAAACAAAAGCCATGTACAAGCGTGCATTCGTAAACCATCTCTATCCTTCTCCACTCCATATGTTAATGCCCCGCCTGGCAGCAGCAATTCAAACGATACTTCACCATAATCCAATAAATCTTTCCTGGCAAATTATTAGCTTTTACCATCATTATGAAAAACCTCACCCACACGCACGGGGCGCTTCGCAGATCTGTTCTGGAAGGTACACAAGCACCAGCAGATATGCCAAACAGATAAGGGGAATGCCTTCCCTTAAATACCTTTATTATCCTCCCGCTCCATCACGCGCGATTGAAGTGGTGGAATATCTTGCCGAAATTAGCCTACGAGCGACAGGCGAAATGTGCGCCTCCTTTTGAGTTGAGCGGAACAGCCCTCGTTGCTTACCTTGCACGCTTCCGATAGGCAAACGGCAAACGAAGAATTGGTCTCAAGAGTAGGCACCACTGACAGGGCCATCCCACGGGAAGAGGCTTGTTCGCTTTGTGAGGTTTGATGATCTCGCAACGGAATGATAATGTATTATTATAATTTTTATGGTTTTCCGCGTGACGCACGGATGAGGATGGTTTCGCTAGCACTCTCTCCATGGGTAAATATTTGACATCGCTCAAACTCCGTGGCAACTTGTTACAGCCACCCTCAAACCATACCAACTGGTTGTTGGCTTTGTTGCCAGTGCCTTCCATCTGCGTGGTGTGTTTCGTGAGTGTAAGTAAAACGCTAATATTTGCCCGAACAATCATTCGTTTACATCTCATGTATTGCTTGTAGCGAATGGTTTACACAAGTTGTGAATTTTCCGCACCCAAAAACACACACACACAATTCTTATGATGAAAAGAAAGGCAACATGCTAATCAGGTTTATTAAGACACTTCCACAAGAGGCCCACGAAGTACGATGTCCTTACGCCCTTCTTCATTAATGATGCACCACCTCCCTCCGTCTGACAGGACGGCACACAGGGACGGGAAGGAAACGATGCGTTAGTAAGACGATCTTTTAATTTGACCTCCGAATGCCCTGCGGAGGTTCGTCTTCACCTACCTTAAGGATGATATAAAAAAATTACCTTTTCACACTTGCACACAAGCGACGTTCATTCGTTTCGTTGCGGTAATGAGGGCTTGCGGCATTCGTGAGTGGTGTGTGTGTGTGCATTGGATTGAGGTAATCTGTAAGAAAGCTACAACGAATCACCCCACCTCGAACGGTTACTGTATGACTCTATTCCATGTTCTCCACCGATGACTCAAGAGCGCACCAAAGAAACACCAACGACGAGCGAAGAACGGAAGGCCCGATTTGTGACGTGGCTTAATCGCATTAAACGAGCGTACTAGACGTGCGTCGCACGGGCACAGGACGGGCCGCATCTAATCGCTGGTGCGTAAGCAGTATTTCATAATTAATTTTCCTCGGATTAGATTTGCCTGGATGGTTGGCATGAGTGGTCACAGTCGCATCGCATCTCCATGGCAGTCGGTGCGTTGCGGAAATCGAAGCCATGAGCGGCCACCTTCTGACAGGTTATGGAATATGGGGAAACTACTAACACGCATGACATTTGCCATCCCGCTAGCGCCACAGTCCCGGCGGCGAAGTAATGAACGCACTCAGTGCAAATCGAACCTGCTTGCCACACATCCTGACCGGAAGGTGGTGGAGAACGGAAAGTTTGACGTTTGTGCTAAAGTCGCTGTCAAAGTCAATCAGTGCGTAATCATCTCCAGGACGTACGAAAAGTCCGGAAACCCGCTGGAATGGGATTTAGGGAATGGTTCCACCGAGACACGGTGGCAAGAAGAAAACTCGCATGATCGATTTTAATTAGAGCAATTCGTGGTGGAGAGAAAAGTATACGTACGTATGCGTACGTACGGCACCATGCGCCCATTTGCGTGAAGCGGGGGAAGCAATCGAAGACGGGAGATTGCCTGATAATGGCACGGCGGCGCACTCGGGTGGAGATGATAGTTATCGTAATGAGTATGGCCGTTTCATTACGGGGTTTATGATATTACCGGGTTTTGCTGCCGGATATCAGGCATCCGTGGGTTGGGATACGGGATCGGTAGAGAAGCATTAGATAATTGTGCGATATATGGCCTCGGGAAGTCCTGCAGGTCTTGCATACCGGCAACCAAATCTGAAGGGTGTTATGAATATTTCGCGGTAATCAGATCACGTGTAATGGCAGTGAAATTGCTACATGACTTTCAATCTAGCGAAGGGATGCTATTGTGTTAATGCTGTTAGGAATATGTTGCGATAGTTGAATAACTGCGTGCTACAATAAACTATCGATATTAGAAATTGAGATTTTTGTTGGCTTATCAAGGACATAGCCCAGGGTGTTCATCGCTACATGACTTGCACCTGTTTGATAGGAATCGAGAAGCCACGTATACCGTTCTTGCGTAAAATAACAAAAACAATTTGCATAAAATTACTTTATCAGTTTTACGTATTACCTGTTCTCCTCATAAAAAAGATTCCAAAATAGCTTCAGAACTTAAAGATGTCTAAATAACAATTAGCCTACGTAAAACACGTTCACTGATTCTGCCACAGTATACGTGAGGAAATTTTCCTTCAAATAAATGTTTAGGTTTTATCGGTATTTCATGGATGGTGGGAAATAATATTACTTTTACATTATTCGCCAACAAGATGTTTCTTCCAGCCTATCTACGATTCCTAGACTACTATCCTTCGTATCTGCTTAGTCAGTTGATCAGTCCGTGGTATAGAACAATTGGAATTGCCTAGCAGGAGCAATCGTGTTCATCTAATAACCTAATAATGAGTTATATACAATTTTTACTTGATTTTCCTTAATAACTATTTGAGCTAGTATGATAATCGACTTCACTTGCATGTTCAGCCAGTCATAAAGTTGTAAAAAAGTTTCAGAATACCATACTTCATAGAAAACATAAGAATTAAAGCCTCCATTTGCTTTGATTTATAAACAAAATTTGTTGTGCTTACTATACGTACCACCTCAGCAAAAACTAATTCGTTCTCAATATTTCACCCTTTTACTGTAGCTAAAAAATCCGCATTTAGTCTGGTCGGGAATCCTTTGACCAACTTGCAGCAAGTGTCACCTCCACCCTGTGGAAAAACGTGCCAACTCATCAACTCCAGATTTTCCGCTTCCGTGCGAACCAGTGAATAGGTCGGATTAATGCTTAAAAAGCAAGTAAGAAAAAATAAAGCGAAAGAGTAATCATAAAATAAAGGAATGCTAGGAGAAGCTATTCAAGCGGAGAATTAATTCCTAGTGTCCTTTCGTTTTATACCCGATGATGAGTTTTATTATCCTTGGCCGTAACCGCTGCCATTCCATTTTGTCGACTTGTCTGCAGACTTCAGCCGTCCGGTGTGTACGCCCGGTGTGCACGCTTCGGTTTGTGCATTTGTCATTGAATTTTGTCTCGGTGGTAGAAACAAATGGGACAAAAAACGTGGGGAAAAAACACACACACACACACGCCCGAAATAAAACACCGCTGCTGTGCACCATCCGACGATCTCCAGCAGCGTGTCCTTCAGTACCGTGCTTCAAAAAGGCAGAGATTTTTTTTTGGCATTGCTCGCTTTTAATTTCGTTTGTAATCCTTTCACGGGGCGAGTAAAAAATGACAGTATCATTGTTGATAATTATTTTCCTTTCTTTCACCCATTTGTGCACCGGGCGGCTGCTGGCCAGCAAGGTGGTATCGTTTATCATCTTCGGCGGCAGCCAGCATTCGACCGGTGCTGGGAAGGGGAATGAATGGGATGAAATGCACGAACAAAAAAAAAGCATCCTTAATAGAATAAAAAAGAAAAAGTAGGTACTTAAGTGCACTTGCTACAGCGAGTGTCGTACTGCGTTGTTCATAGTTTTCAATTTTCAAAGAAAAATTTGTCTTCACTGCCCCCTTGTTGAAGATGGCGGATTGTTTTAATTATTTTTTTTCCTTCCATTCAATCGGTGTAGACAAACGGTGAAAAGAGTTCTTCTACATGGCAATGACTTTCGTTGATTAGATTTTTATTAAACGGAGCTCATTCATCGCTCGACACCCGCTTCCTCGCGTAAGGCAGGGGATAAGCTGGTCTTTCAGTGCGAAAATGGAGCTAAATTGAGAAGAAAGAAGAAAAAACATCCCACACTGTTCACATTAATCTTCAGAAAAGATACCGTAGCAGAAGAGCCTGCCAACCATTGCAACCATTATCCCATAGCCCAACCCCACCGTTCGATAACGCTGACGAGGGCCGAGCGGTGACGACTGCAATTTTTCACATCATCTATATTCATTCGCTCGTAATTAAGTGCACGATTTGTGTTGGCAGCACCATTGGTTGGCTCCCACTTGCCATGCCGCTGCCGATCGATCTTCATTCGATGCTCGGTGAAAGGTGACAGGATAATGTGAATGCAAGTTGAGCGAACACACCAATCAATGGTTCCATTGGTTTTAGTTTGATGCGGTGTGCTTTTATTCGGAGAAAAGTGTAATATATTGTTTGTTGAAAAAAATTGTTGGACCTGGAGCACATGATTTGTATCATGAAGAGCTCTTGGAATAAAAATCCCAAATATTGTTGATAAAAGATTACTTTCGAAACAGTACTATTTCTAATATACTTTAACCAATATTCCAAAAAGGACTCAACCCCTGAACATGAAAATTTGGCCACTTTACCCAAACAATACCTTCAAAGGACATTCACCACAGTGCCAACCCCTCTGACCGGTTGCTGTTGTTGTTGTTGATGCTACTGATTGCCAGTTTTGCTAGCGGGTGGCATAAACATCCTTTCGGCACCCTTTTCCAGACCCGGCACTGCACGCGACACCGATGTGTGACGACCATAAAATTGGCGTGTGCATATTTCCGCTTCGTTGGGCGCATTGGCATGGATCGTTTTTTCCCCCCCGAGGTAAACTACGTTCCACGACCGTCCGAGCCAAGTTTTGCAAACCAACTCTTCTCCGTCCAAAAGCCAGCGCGCCTTTTACCGCCGCACGTTCAATAGACTTCAATGATCTGACCGTCACTGTGCAGAGTGTTTCGTTTGACGGAATTACGAATTGATTCCTTCGACTGTGATGTTTGGAGAAAAAGCGAGCAACCAGTGTTTGACCAGCTATAAATCAAAGCATGATTTTAAGGAAATTGTTCAGCGAACAGTAAGCTGAAATCTGGGCTTTTATTTTTCTGCTCGTTTGTTTGCGCCAAGCATTAGTTCTAAAGATTTCGTTGCGCTTCGTTTTGCAAGCGGTGTGCAGTTTTTTTCTTCTCCTTTTTTGCCTTTTCAATAATATCCATCGTTTGATCTCGCCCATTCATCGCGTTCGATAGCGTCATGCATGTGGCCATTTGCGATGGTACGGAGATTATTAATACGGTTCTCGCTCTCTCTCTCTCTCTTTTGCCGTCTGTTGCCGTGATACGGTTTTCCTTTGATCTTTTGAGCATTTCATTTACCCGGCCCAATATTGGTGCTCGCTGGGATGCAGTGTAAGCTTAATTAGGTTCGATGTTTGATATCCCGTTGACTTTTGGCGATTTATCCAGCCCGGACACACATTTTTCCCCTTCTTTTTACCACACAAAAAAAAAACCCCTTTCAAAGAATACCTTTTCTCTGTCCCCTAGCGAAATGCCACTGTCGGTGAGTTATTCTGTCAATAATCGTAAAATTCAATCACCCACTTGTTCTTACCCATACTGCATACCGCAGGTTTTGGCCCAAGACAGTGGGATCACCCACAAAAATAACTCCCTCCTTAAGCATGGCAATCACGCCAGAGGATCAGTTTCACCATGAACTGAAGGAGGATGAAAAAAAATCGCTCACACACACGCCTTTCTCCTGCTTCGCAAACCACAATTTCACATATGCACACACGAATCTGACATTACGAGTGCCGTTAAAGATGATTTAAATCTCAACAACATACCGCGTGCGTGAACACACACACATTCCACAAATGTTGTTGCTGAATGGCCGTAAACAAGTACCGAAAAGCGATAAACAGCAACTGCTTGGCGACGATGGCAAACCGCAGAGCCATTACCCCGGGTTGAATGTCTATCTTCCGCTCCTTCGCAATGCTAGGGATGGGGCAGGGCGGAAGAAAGACTTTCTTTTCCACAAGTGGACAGATTTGCGAGCATATGTATGAGTTTATCTTATCTGTCTACGCTGCTGAGAAGCTGCTGTTGCTGCTACTGGCGTGTAGCATGGTGCGGATGGTGCGTTCTAACGTATAATGGAAAATGATTTTATCGATCGATTCCATGGACCGTGTGTATGTGTGTGTGTGTATATCTCTTAATTCCCGTTTTTCGTTTGAGAAGCTACATGTCCACAGCACGAATTTGAGTGGCACAGAGAAAACCCCGTAAGTTTTGTACAGTTGATGGAATTCATTCGCCAAGCTGATGCTCTAGTTCTTCACATCATTAACTGTCAGCTCGCTATTGATCACTGCGCTTCAATGGTGTGTAGAGAGCGAATTGCCTTTCCACCAGGATGCTCCGCTAAATGAGGGAAACATTTAATTGCACCAGCCAGCCAACCAAATACACACCAACGGAAACCAACGCCAATGATACCACAATGAGCCACTTTTGTTCGTGTTAAATTCGTCCATCAATCGTCTCAAGCCGCATTGGTCCGGGGGGAGGGGGAGGGGGAAAGGGCCAACTAAAGCTGGGTACACAATGCAGCCATGGTTTCTCGTGCCACCACGTACCACCCACTTGCCATGGAATTGAACTGTCAAAACATGTAACATTTTTCACGCATCATCGAGGACTTCATCGAGGCACGCGCTTTGCCGGATATTTCGACCAACGAACGGGCGACCGTGTGGGCATCAATTGCGAATCCCATGTCTAGAAGCCATTACGGGTTTTGGTGGGTTCGATGACGCCACCCGGGACCCGGGGTTGGAAAAACAAAATATGAGAATCAAAACGGCGTATGACTTATGTGGAACTGTGTTCCGTAGACTGCGCCACGCATCAGATACGCCTTTAGTACCGTGCGTAGGTTACATCACTATCCTCACCACTCTAGGGATCGCTGCCCGAGTGTGCCTGTGGGGTTTTTTTTATTCGTCTATCCGTTGTTGTTGGTGGTAAATCAATTTAAACGAGGGGTTTACTGACATTTATCATAGAAAATTGGTTTTCGTTCTTGTACGCCCGTACGCACAGGAGTGGATGTGTTGTTGTTTAACGTACTTTGGTGGAAAGGCGTATATGGCACATATGGACACTTAAAGGGGGAGGATGGAGGACTCCAGTAGGACACTTTTACCATATCAAAAACGAATGTTTTCAAGCTGTGAAAACATAAAAACGCAACGAATGGCATGTACAGCTAATTGAAGTAATCGAATGTGAAAGCAAATGGAGCACGGGGAGCGGGAGCTGAGATAAGAGCACTTTACACTGTAATTAAATGTAAAATTAATGGCTATCATTACATCGGAACTGCGAGAGTTGGAGTTCGATGCCACCCTGTTTAACAAATGAGCCACTATCTACGGTATGCCAAAAAAAAAAGCCTCTGCACAATTCAATGCCCTCGCTCACCGGGAACACACGGAAAAAGGGCAAAGGATATTGGTTGGTCACACAAAATAAAATTCATATTTTTCTCCCACTCCGTTCGCTTTCACATTATTCGGGTGTGTAAACGTACGCAAACGGGCCCGAACGGTGAAGTATTTATCTAATTTAATGCGGTCGCCTTTAAATCTAGTAAAATATGAGCAAATTATAGTGCGTCTTCCCATCTTTTGCACTAGACCTGACTGTTATCCGTGAAAAATAACGACCCAGCAGCGTTCCGTTGCGTTGTGGGTTGTGGTTTGCCACATAAATATTCCCCAATTTTCATTCCATTCGAAGCAACAACAGAAGATACAACAACAAAAAAACCGACACGACCATACTGGTCAAACAAACCGATACTTGAGGATGTTCGAAAAATGTTTAAAAATACCATTTCAACCAGTGAATGGGCCTGCGTTACACGAGATGATGGGCCGACCTGACGCAGAAAAAGCAAACACATTCTCGATACAGCAACTACGCTGAGGATCTGCCCAACTAAAGGGGGAAAAGGGATGCGTTGTTGACTTGTGAAAAGGGACTTTTTCATATTTTCCGCTCAGTTCAGCAGCAGCATGCAGCCACTATAGAGCAACGCCACAAACGAGCAAGAACGGCCACTACATGAACGGCGATGATGATGATGATGACGATTGAATTGATAAGAGCCCCATTACTGCAACAGACGTTTCTTCCACCAATTATGGCAGCTATGTTGATACAGTTAATAAATTGCTTTGAGAAGAGGGAACGGGAAAAAGGGTGCCACGGGGCCAGAAATCGGAAGCGAAAGTGCGTGTCGGGATGTGTGCAGAATTTTTCGAAATCAAAGCAAACACTTACGAGAGCCGTGTGCCTCACCGTATTGAAGGTTTTGGCTCTTTTTAGCGTGGACGTCCGACGGATGCTGGCTTTTAAAGTATCACTGGGATTGGCTTCGTACTGCACTAAGTGGAGTTGAATAGAATATTTAAAGATATCGCAAAGGTTGAAGAGGTCTTGGCTCTGCTCATCCTGTCTCCCGTCATTTACAGGTACAGCAGTTAGGCATCATTTAAAAGAGCTGTAGCTATTTTTGCTTTTAATTTCGGGCCTGCAAAACATGTCATTATCAAGTTAAACGTCATAGCTGCAATTAAATTAAACAAATTGTCCATCCTCTGTTAGGGAGTCGCTACAGGGTGCCTAAACGCTGTTTTGTACGACAATTTTGCGTAAGGACACCCTCAATCGAGAAGCACCTTTGACGTCGTTTAATTTTACGCATTTTCCACTTCTAAGAGCAGTCAGTGGACAAGAAGAAAAAGAAAGCGAAAGAACAAAATAAAACGGCAACCCACTTGCACTAATTCTCATTACCATCAATCAGCAGACCGGCAGCCTTAAGTGGACGGGAAGGAAAATCGCTCTTCGAAGAAGACATTCGCGCGATTCCCTAACGTACCATATGCCATTAACTTTGGTCGGTGAAAAGAATTTTTATAATACGCGATTTACGATTCACCGTGCCAGAGCAATTCCTACCAGAAGAAAGACAGTTTACGACCGATGCGTTGCGAGTAAGAGTGTTGTATCGTCCGGACTCAACCGCCCAATGCCTCGTAAGTACTTGTCCTCCTGACCACGGAACACTAATTAGACCAGTACGGCGTTTAAATTTATTCATCAATTCCTCATCCGTAGAATGTGCATTCCAGGGTTCTTTTTTACGATTTTTTTACGGTAAGGACAAAACACTTCAAAATTGCTAGGATGGGAGGGAGAAAGAACCTCTTCTAAACCGTTCCAAATCAAGCTGTAGCTGATGGATGGATATGCTGCAAGAATTTTTGGAACTGAAAAAAAGAACGGAACTGTCCAGTAAAGGAATCCCCCAAGATTGAGGCAAGGAAAGATAAAAAAGACGTAAAATTCTGATTAACAAGATTGTAAATTACGTTTCCTACAGCGGGAAAAAACTAACGGTCATTGGAACATCGAAGGGATGCTTTTTTTGAATAGGCTTATGGAAAAAATGGAAATGGTACAAAACTTCCTACAAAAGCCAAAGAGCGTTTCCTTGGAAACCGCAGAAAACACCACTAGTGTCAGGCGGGCCGGGCAGCATCCGCAATGGAAGCGAAATGGCACAGCTAGCTATCATTTCTAGCGGAGGAATTCAAATGAGATTGATTTAATTACTCCAGTGCGCTAGTGCCCGCCATACCGGAGGAGAACGTTTACAATCGAGTCATCCACCCCTGGGGGTAGTGGGATTATTTTTATTCGAATTTTATTGCCCGTGGTTAATGAGCAAGTTGGGTTTGGGATGACAAAAGTGTGCACCAGCGCAGGTCGGGAGAGGTGAAAACCCAAGCGGCGAAGTGGCAGTACAAACCATGGAAGCGTTCAACGGTTTTAATTTGATTAATGTCAATCCCGTGTGATGCCAGCGTGCTGCTGGAGTGAACGGAGTGATTCGAGAATGGGCTGTGGTTGTAATTAAAAATTCCGATCCGGTTTTAACGGAGCCTTCCGACTTCCAACCAACACGCAGTTGATATCACCCTACCCTTGGCGAGGGAGAATTTTCTAACCCATTTCCTGTAACCCATTGCCACGATCGATGCCATCGTCAATCATGTGATTTTCGTGCTGGTGAAAGTAGGTAATGTGGAAAACTCACTAAGCCTACTAGGCGTGCAAAAGTATCTACAAAAAGATGACACATTATCGCACACCCCAGTAAAGAGGACATCCCGTCCAGTGCAATGGAAGGACGCTAATAAACAACCGACTTAGGCGTACTTAAAAACACCTTTTCATTTAAATCGCATCGAAAATTGTCACCGGCCAAGGCGGAAGGCAGAAAGTGTCGTCTCGCGGGAATGTAAGAAAATGCCTATCCTCCCTAAGTACCCGCTAACGGCCTTTGTGGTGGTGCTTTATCTTCTCAAGAATATTGCAAAATTATGGTAAAAACGTTCAGCTCCGGCTGCTTTCCGATGTTTCTGGGCTGGGCTGAAACCCCATAAAATTACCATAAAATGTCTATTTTCCGATCGCTGACTTCATTCACGCGCGGACACCACTTCACGCCAGCATTTCGGCAGCAGCTGCACCCGGGGGCACAGGGGACCAGCACATTTTCTTACATTTAATCTTTACTTTCTTCCGCTTTCGTGGACAGGTTGATGAAACAGTGCGGAGACACTATCACTGTGGTCGCAGAAAAAAAGCCGGTCCCTTACGGTATTGGTCGGTTGCCGATAGGCTTTCCACAAACCATTATCCTGTTTATCGGAAACCCGTAATTCAATACGAGCCTAATCGCATCGGCTGGAAATAAAAAGAGCGGGGACGGGAATGGAGATTTATTTATTTTAAATTTCACCCATCAAAAAGAAAACATGATTTCGTCTTTCGTCCCCCTGGGTGAATTTGTTTCCATGTGCCCACAAACACACAGCTTGGGCAGTGAAGCATCCATCACAGTAAAAGGGACATCGAACACCAATTACCAATTGCGTACGGTTTTTGGTCCAGCGTCATCGGATCGTGATTGCCTGCTGAACATGTCAAAGCGGCAAACGTTGGGCAATGGGTGGATTTTAAAGAATCAAAAGTAAAAAAAAAATATCGAAATTCAATACCCTTCTTGCCAGGCTGCACCGGGCAGGTGGATGAATTGATCCGTGCTGGGGAAAAGATATAATTTTTTGATTAACGTTCTTAAAAATGGGAAAAACCACACGCACACACACAAATGCACCGTACAAAATTATGGTTTTGATGTGAGGGGGACGGCCCGTGTAGCATGATAGTGGCTCTTGAGTGGCTTTCCTGTTTGATGTTGTCACCGGGGCATCACATATGGTGCAGAATTTTGTTTTTTAAATCCGATACCACCGCACCAACAAACTGGCTCCCAACTGGCCCGGAGTTTTGTGAGTATATACATTTTTTTTAAGAGTCAATACGGAAATTGAACATAATGGAGGCAGGAAATTCAATTGTGTACAAATTGTGAACCACGACAAGCCACTGCGCCAGGGGACTAGCTTCGCGGGATTAATGCATTAAAGCGAGCGTCGTGTGCGTCACGATGGGCTACCAGCAAAGTAGGAAAAGCGAACGTTGTCGAACGTTGCATTACATTACTTACAGTTGTTTTTTTCTTTTGTTTTCAGCCCGCGTTTGTTCCGTAAATCTGACCCTCGTTTATCATGCCCGTTCTATTCAAATCGTCCACAACAAACGGCTCCCAGGAAAGATAAGCTCGAAGCGTCTATTCCCGAAGTTTGTTGCATTGGGCACAATCCCGAGCGACACAAGGACGCATCGGTTGCTGCAGGTTAATCCAGTCACATATTTCAGTTACTTTTGTGCGCTCTCCCTCCCCGGAAAAATTGAAATCCTTTTGCAACCTGTCTCAAAGTTCGAACAGCGCACACAAAGACGCCGAGGCGCTAAAAGATTTATGGCACAAAGATTATATGTTTATCGAATGCTTATAGATTGTTAACCATTTTCGTCGTTTTGGGTGACCGGCGGTGTGGTTCCTATACCTCTGTGGCAAGATGTGCAAACCATACAACCCGACAACTCTCTCCCTAACACGGAGCGAAAGGATGTGTGAGACCGTGCAGGAGCGTGCATAGCGACAGAAGAGATAGGACGGGCAGTAAATAAATGCTCATATTTAGCATTTTTGGCAAATAAATAATATACGGGATTTGTTTTCGAATTCCCCGGAGGAAAAAGGGGTGTTACGGAGTGAGTACGTGGTTTTCAATTTTCTTATCCCGAATTCTGTATTTTCCATCACCATTGTCTGGTTGGTACGACGGGCAACCAGAGGAGGAAGTATAAATTTTTGAAATTTCAATAAACTGCTTGCGATTCGAATATTTCTTATCGAAATTTTCTCGCACCGTTCGAGGCAACCCACTTGGTTCGACGTAATAATTAACACATTTTTAAGGATTACGAAAATGGGAAATGTTTACCATTCCTTACGACTGCAACCATAAGCCGGGCTGGAGAGGATTCAAAGCGGCTCTTTTTGAAAATTGCACCATAGATTCCGCAGCAAAACGATGCCACAGATCAGAAGTTAATTAACGCACATTCTCACCCACTGTGCCAAAGAATGGTGGGGCAAAAGGGGAAGAGTTAGAAAATTTACGGTAAGTCCCTTGGCGGTGAACACAGGTTTTCCGGTAGATAAATCTACATCCCCCGCCGCATCCCTACCACCCTCCCAGCTGGCGCTGAGTTCCTACAAACCTGCATTCCTTAAACTTCCTCCGACCCGAGAAAGGACGCAACCCCCCCCCCCCACCCCACACCAAACCGAAGAAAGCGATTTAGGCTTAGCGAACGAAAGAAAGGGGGTTTTTCTTTTTTTAACGGCCATCAGTTCGGCTGCTCGCTGCAAATCGAATAAAAATCCTCTTAATCAGCGTGATATCGAAATTCGGCAGTGGCAGAAAACTTTCCAACACGACGATGGCAACCCTTTTTTCTGCGCTCCCACTCCCAACGCTCATCCTTATCTCTTTGTGGGCGGTTAGTTTATGAGCGTTTGGCTTCTTCGCTTCTGCCTTTGCTGCTTGGTTGGTCGTAAAGTTGGTGTCGCTCGTAAGCTATTTCGGCGTGATTTGTAGAAGGAATTTTTAATTCTTGCTTTAACCATCAGCCCAACAACCCCATCACGGGGCAGTCGGTTGTGGTGGTGTATGGTGCATTTTACATTTTACAGCGCAATCATTTCATGTTGGACTGGTTTCGATGGTTTAAATTGTTCGGTTTGGTTGAGGATTAGTGTCATCGGATTACTAAAGACGTTGGCTTGGATTAGACTGGTTGGGAATAGTATCAAACGAGATGTATCTTTTTTTAAACGAAATTAACATGTTTGATAAAGTGAGATAAAGATGGCCGGTCTCGTGGTGCATCAACTCATACGACTCAACAACATGTCCGTCATGGGTTCAAGTCCCGAATAGACAGTGCTCCCGATATGTAAAGGCCGGAGCACACTGTCCGTACTCGCTAGTGTAATTTCGATTTTCACTAGCGCATCTGGCGGCGGCTGGTGGAAGCTTTTTTAGGTCATCGAGGGAATGGTCATGCCGGATCTCAAAAATAAGTAGTTTTTCCATCGTTTTTTTTTCATGAAAATGGATGTAATGCGTGCAGGACATGAGCATCTACCTTTTACAAAACTTGTCTCGTCCGAATTAAGTAAAAAAACATAGAAAAATAACATATTTTCTACAGCCGCTCCAAGTTGTTTGGTAAAATGCTTCGGTCAGCCGCTGCCAGATGCGCTAGTTAAAATCGAAATTACACTAGCGAGTACGGACAGTGTCCCTCGGCCTTAAGACTGACTTTCCTATTATGGGGATAAGTTACTGAAAGTCCCAAATAACAAAATAAAAATGAAAGAAATACTTGAAAAAATGTTCGGCATAAAACATAGAATTATTACAATTCGTTCAGAACATGCTGTTGCAAAATTAATTTCCATAAAGAAATCAAACAGCCTGTGTTTGTACATTTATGCATCAAGTTTGAATGTGAACCAACGTTTATAACAGTATTTGCACAAACAACTCAAAAGCAATTTGCCAACAGCTCAAACTCATAATCTCAAACGCTGCGTGACTTTAGTGGGATACAATGCGGCAACCGACGATCACCTCGCTACCAAACAACAAGTGCCTTACTCCTTAACAAAACAACCAAGAAGTGAAGCAACGACGACAAACAAACAAAAAATACATTTCGCATAAGATATCCTTTCCCAAATCATTCAATGTAAATAAAATGGGAAAACCCCCGTCACGAGCACCAGCTGCTAGCAAATGAAGCAAAACAAAGCCATTTTCCCGCTCCCGCGTAAAGCAGGCGCCCATGTTGTAGCAAAACAAAAATTAAAAAAAAAAGTCTCCCGAACAGAAACAAATATTCAATAAAGCATCCGACTTTCTTATGCAAATTATATGCAAATACACTGGCACACAGGGGCAACGAAAAGGATTCGACCAAGGAACTGAACAAAAGAAAAGGTGAAAAAAAAACTCAAACAAACCCTTTCTCGAATAAAAAAAAACACAGTGACTATTTTTGCATTTTCTAATTTTAATTTCACTCATCACCCCATTCTGTACTGCAGGTGGGCCCCCTTTTTGGCGAAAGTGATATGATTTATGCGCTCCCACACACACACACAAAATAGCAGTGTGCCGGAACTGTTAATTAGTCCCCGGTGTACTCGGACACGGCATAACACACTGGAGCAGCGGTTTAAAGTTTTTTTTCCAATTTTCCTTTCGTGTCCTTTTCACCCATCCCAAGTTTGATTTCTTTAGTGCTGAAATTTGTTTTCGTTTAGAGTTTTTATTTTCTTTTTGTAACAATTCCTCATTGGCTGAAAGGGTTCGCATTTGTTTCTGTTGGCCCGTCGGGCACTAATTCATTCGCTAATTTGCTTCCCGATACGCGCGAACATTGCGCGAGCTGCATGGGAAAGGGTTGAACGGCAACAGTTGGTGCGTGACAGCGATTGGTGGCGCAGTTGTGTGGGGTGTTTCGGTGGTGTTTTTTCTTTAGCTTTTTCATTGTCTCATGCATAGCTTTCGTTTCAATTTTCAGCCTACCCTTTTGTTCACTTTCTCCTTTTCAATTCATTTTAGCATTTTTTTTCTCTCTCTAGTTTCTTTTTTTATTGTCACTGCATTGTAAAACAACTTTTTTCTTTACTTCTAATTGTATTCAGCTTATCCTTTTCTCAGTTTTTTTTTCTCTGTTGTTTATTGTTTTGGTTAGTCTTTTAGCGTTCTAATTTTCCACCAATTGCATCTTGGAAATTGAGTTTCTCGCCAGCTGTGTGCTCAGTGCTTTAACAAGTTCTGCGCGAACAACACATTTGCTCCTGCGAAACACAATAGCAGCAGCAGTTGATTGGATTTTTTTCGACAGTTTTTTTTTCCTACTACTTTTGCCTACTATTTCGGGCCAATTTGACTCACTCACACCCAGCGTTTCGTACTTCACAAGAGTACGCTTCAGCCACTGTCAACTCACATATCCGAGCCCACTTAGCAAAGGGGTGACGTCGGCGTATCGCGCTCGCCGAAAAATAGGTTTGCAAATAAATCAACCAAAGCGGGCTCTCGTGCGAGCAGAGCGCCCCACTGACACTGGCGGTAAGCCGGAGGACATACGGTTTGCGCTTCCTGTCCCGTATGCGCGTAACGCTCCCGAAAGCGCGCGTTACCGCTCCACTTTCCTCACGCACACGGCTCCGCTGTCAATCGGGACAGGCGGGTGGGATTTATATCATTCGCGACCACCTCTACGCGCCACCAGGCGGGAAGATATCCTTCACCTCTCCTCTATTTTCTGCGCTTTTACCCCCGCTATTTATTCCACACTTCTTTTTTCGCGAACGCTTTTGCCACAAACAAATAAATAATCGAATCGAAAAATAGGAAATGCCACTGACAGCACAACAATGTGAAAACGCGCTGCGAAGCCTCTCTAAACCCCACCCCTGCAGGGTGGAATGGTGGGCTGCTGATCGCTCGGGGTAAAAGTCAAATTAATTTCCGGTCTTCCGGCACTCTCAAGGACGCGCAAGAGAAATGGCTGGCAAAAGATTTATGGTCACCGCTCTCTATCACTCCCGGCGCTGCTTCTACAGGTTTGGCATGAGGTATACTACATGTGTATACCGACTGCTCATTGAACGCTCAATCGAGTGGCGTTTCGAACAAAAGCCAACGGCGGTGGGGTAGCTGTAATCATTGTAATGCTTGAATAGAAAGACGCGAGAGTAGGCTTCAGAATCCAGTTGGAATGTTGCTGATTAAACGATATAACCTCTCCGCTGACACGTTCAAAAGGCGTGCGCGATCTGGAATGGAAAGTGTCCCGGCGCTATCGCCACCGAGTTTTCAGACACTGCTACAGAGGTAGGGCGGCAGGTTTTGTTTTACAAACTTATTTAAACATTATTTCACAAACCCCGTCGACCGCTTCGCGATGTAAAGGCAGGCGGCTTTCATTTGATTTAATCCGTTCATTTCTAGTGCCGCGTAAAGTCAACTCTCCCGCTTCCCCTGCACCCGTTTGCAGAACGAGCCGAAAAGATAATTTAATCTTGCTTAATTAAAACGACCCAGGACTTTATTTGCACAGATGATTGAGATGAACATAATTTTATCATTATCTTTAAAGAGAACAGGGAACATTTCCCCTTTCCCCCGTTGCCTCCCCTTCCCTCCTTCTCTTCCTCGCCATTAACAACACCACCAATGATGATGGGAAGGATTTTTCAAAACTCGCCACAAACATAGCTCCTTGGAAAGCCGCGGCTTGGCCACCAACAAGCAGCATCCATCCTTCCACCCAGAACCCCGTCTGCCACTGCGCGCTGTGGTTGGACAGGGGTGTCAAGCTGCCACGCCAAGATTACATCAAACGACGGTGACAGGACGTAGCGTCCCCCAGTTGTAACGTCATTTCCCGCACTCCAGTGTCGGTGTCACTACGAATTTGACGCTCCGCGCCCGCGCGCCCCCTCCCCTACGCCGGATCATATTTCCGTACAGTTTATGGTTTTGTTTGCACTTTCACTCGCCACCTTTTGGGTTGTATTTTTACGCCACCTTTCACCCCGCCGGGCATGAACCATCCGTTACACCAAAACGGAGTAAAAGGGTTGTGGTGGTTCTCGGTTTTCCAACTCATTTTCCCATTTTAAAACGTCGGCGGCGGTTGTATGTGCGACCGTGCGTTCTGTGCGTACAGCTTCGAAAGCGTAGCAGATTGTGGGGTGTGACGTTACGAGATTGGCCATTAGATTGGTTAAGCAAATAGCAAACAAATATGACTCACTTTCCACACTGCTATGGTACGGTAAGGCCCACTTTACCCCGTGGAAGGACCGCTAAGCAGAGATTTTAATTAAAGTCATCTTCCGCTACCTGTCAAAAACAATCCTCCGCCCAGCGGCCGGAAATGGCGTCAGCCACGGACGGCATGGGACTGCTGATTGCTAACGAGCTGTCAGGATACCGAGATGACAATTAGCTGCTCGCTTTTGCGGCTGTGTACAACACGCAGCTATCGTTATGCGTACACGCGGGGAAAGATAGGGCGTATGGTTGCAATCAAGATGTTGCGTCGCCGTGAGTGTGCGGTACTGGACTAAGGCACAAGGGCCAAGGACATTAGAGGATAGCTGGGAGATTGTTATAGAAATCTAGACAATGCATCGGGTGAAATGGGTGCAGTTACCAGCGTGTATTGTTGGGAACTTTCTAAACTACTTGCAGCGGGACGATACGGCTACGATATTGCTACAGGATTGGTGGTAATGCTCGTAATTGGATGCATTTTGTACGGCTTTGGCCTCATTATAGGTTTTCACTCGAGCCGCGGCACTGGATAGGTGTGAATCAAAACACTTGAATTGTTTCTTGAGAACAGGATCGATTATATCCCTTTACTTGAAGGCATACATTCATAGCAAGGCCTTGAAAACACCTGGCCTTATTGTAATTTGCCTAATGATTGTAGTGAAGCAATTTCCTTGTGAATTTCTTAATACACGAATAGCTCTAGTAGGATTTTACTCTCTTCGCCTCCATATTAGTGTTACTCTAATGATTTGAATGTTTTGCCTGTTTTGAAGACAATGACCAATATAAGACTATCACCACATGTGTTATTTTAATACTTACGTTAGCACAATGGAAGTTTTTTCAATTTTGGAATTGATTCTAGTAAAACCTTGCAGTTGTATAAATGCAATCAGCTGTTGCGAAATACCATTATTTTGTACAAAAGACGTACGACAAGTCTGTTATGGGTTCAAGCCGCCCAAGTGGGTTGAGCTCTCTAAATACAGAACTGGCTGTCCTAAGTTTCCAAAAGTTGTGTTCTTATTCATCCGTACATTTAACAGGTGCTTGTAGAAATAGGTATATGAGAGGCGCCCGTCAAGTTGGTGTTAATACAATGTATTAATGTGTAAAACTAAAAGCATGAAGAAATATATATATATATATATATATATATATATATATATATATATATATATATATATATATATATATATATATATATATATATATATATATCACTTATGACTGAATATTACATAGTTACAGCTAGCGTAGAAGCAAACCATACTGTTTAGCATGTAATCAGATTGTAGCTTGCTTTTGATTATACACCACACTAATTGTATATTGTGCTCTTCGAATCGATTGTACCACTTACCACAAACCATATATAAACTGCACGAAAAAGCCTCGCAGAGCTATTCAAGTTCTAGTGTTGCTCCATCCCTAGTGAAACCTCATTGAAAAGCTAAATTTGTCCTCAGCAATGGAACAAGAAATCAACCAAATAATCTCCTTTCTGCGACGCCCTTTGAAATGGCTCGGTTTTGATGTGATCGATCCAAACTGGAAGGTGACGCCGTTGACAATGTTCACGATTGTCATGTTTGCCTTGCAACACTACACCAGCTACTTGTATTTATCAACCCATCTGGATATGTTCGATATGTTCACCGAATGCTTTTCCACATCGGCCGTCGCGCTGGAGATAGCGATCCGGATGGGCCTGCTGGTACACCAACGCGAGCTGCGGAACGAAACGATCGAAATCATACGCCAACAACAGTAAGTATTCAGGAAGTAATCAGTGGTGAAGTGATGGGAATACTTTACTTTGCTTTTCTCATTTTTATTTTCCATTGGTTTTGTGTTAGCAAAATGTTTGGAAACAGTGCTGCGATCAGAAAGGTTACGGCACGGTTCCACAAGCTGATTTCCGTGACACTGCACGCACTTGCCGCATGCTACATGTCGACGATGATGTTCGAGCTGATCCCGATCGTGTCTCCCAATCCGAGAAAGAGCAATCTTCCACTTCCGATGTACCTGCCGTACATGCCGCCTAATGAGACGCCCTACTGGCACCTGAACTATACCTTCATCACGATCATGAACTTAATGTGTATACTGTTTCTGGTCGGCATTGACGGGCTGCTGGTGCTGTCCATTCTGGCTGCCGTGCACCAAATCAAGCTGCTAAAGATAACCATCCAGGAGCTGGACATCGGTGCGGAGCAGGCGGAGCTTCACCGGGAGCTAGTACGCATTATTCAGATACATCAACGCATTCAGCAGTTCATCCATCAGCTAGAACAAACGTACTACATCGATCTGTTGGTGGACTTTGGTCTTGTTTGTCTGATCCTGTGCATGGGACTGAACGTGATCGCCGACGAAGTAATCAATGCGATCTGGTTCTTTCTGATTGCGGTCGTGTTTCAGCTATCTTTGCTATGCTTCAGTGGCAATCTACTGCTGATCGAGAGCGACTCACTGTCGAGCTGTGTGTACTCGATCGATTGGCACGCGATGCCGGTGCCGGAGCAGAAGCTGCTCATGGTTATGATCGCGCACGCACAAAAGCCTCAGGTGCTGAGAGGCATCTTTATGCCACTGATCATGTCTAGCTTCCTGTCGGTAAGATCTTAATTTACTATGAAAATATGTTTCTTCCAATGTTCATTACTCTTCCTTACGTTTAGGTAATTAAAGCCAGCTACTCCTATTTCACATTGTTGCATTAAAGGAGATCGCAGTGGTGCAAGGCATCAGCAAAGTTCGGCAGGCTAGTTCATTCTACCTGCGAGAACATTTTAAGATTTAAACCCGAACGAAATTGATGATAAAAATAAAAAAATAAAAAAAATAGGCTTATTCCGCTTTGTGCCCCGGAATGGACCGTGCCCTCATACGTAGGACTGACTATCCTACTAAGGGTAATCAATAGTGGCTAAAAGCCAAGCCCGCTAATGGTACAGGCAGGTCTTGAGCAAACAACGGTTGTTGTACCAAAGAAGAAGGAGAAATGTTTAACCACAACAAATGTTTATTCCGAATCAATCATTTATACAACGTATAATATCTCAATATACACTTAAAAGTTTGTAGTTTGTACAGTAGTTTGCTTTTCAAAATGGAGAAGATTGGCTAGATATACCGGGCTGGTATATATCAATAACATTCAATTTATATTGCCTGAACCTTTTTAAAGACCCGGGCCTGAGTGTAAAGTCCAAAAGCTGCCCAGGCAGAATATTGCTAAGAGATACTATCAAAACTTGGCAAGGTTTAAACCAAACCGTCTGAATAATTTTAAACAGATATTATGAAAACAGCAGAAAAAGCAATAAGTAAAAGCAGAAAACAAACATGTGAACCAAAACCTACCGAAGAGTAACGTACGTACTATATTTTATTGCTGATTCTGAAGGGCAACTTTGATCATAGTATTACGAAAAAAGCAATCGCTTAATTACTTAAATAAAGTAACAAACTTAAACAAACATTTTTAATGTATCTGATAGACATGACAAATAGAAACATCCACATATATAGTCGTCGAATATTGCTTGAAATGTAAAAAATCTCAGTAAAGGGGTAATTATTCTACCGCAAAAAGGGAAAAATGTTTTATGTTTGACGTAATTTGCATTAAAATAGAGCTCCGCGTTTTGTTCGAAAATTCACGCTACTTATCATATGGGTTTTCTATTTCAGAATTACATCTTTCTACATCATCGCAAGCAAACTGTGTCCATTGAAGACGACACATCATATTGCCTTGTACGCTGAGGCACAAACATCACACACTATCACTTTCATCATTGAAAGTTTTAGTGCCTTCTACTATTAGAAATCGTGCACTTTCCCCGGACACCTGGCCGATTGGTCAATCGGTGCGTGAATTTGTTGATTACCGAATGCAACAATCAACTTCAAATTTTTGCCTTCAACCGCCAATGGGACTCTAAATTCCTACATTTTTCTTCTGCGGCACAAAATACACGAGCACAAACCTCAGTCCTCACAATCCAAACAATCCTCTCAGCGCACTGTCCAAGCGCCACATACAAACACACACACACCGGAAAATCACTGATAACGCGTGTGCGTACGCATTCTGCTCAATTGAATCCTGCACTCATCTCTAACGACACGCACACTCACACGCATACTTATCAAACGAGCACGGCACTTGAACACAAAAACACGGACGCCGGTTCACCTTTGATTAAAAGCGATTGCTCTTACCTGAATATTATTCCTCCAGCAATGAATGAATGTGCTCATGTTCTCACCTGTGACACCTTTGGGTGATGTGGTTTCAACTAAATGATCACGAATTCGTAACGAATCACAATATCATCATGATCTCAGCAACCTGGCTCAAGAATGGCATTGCCTCGTCCGCACTTTTTGATGGTTATGTGTTTGGTATTCACTTATTTATTTAACATTTATTGAAACAAGAGATACATTATAAATAAGATACACAAGCGATAAACACATAAAAGAGATACGTACGGGCCGCGCACCAGCCGCACCGAGCGCTCCTGCTCGATCGGCTCGTTAACACACTCTGATCGTGCGGCGCTCGACACACACTAAGCTTCGCACGTTTAGTGTTTGCGAGAGTGTGCGTGATACATGAATGAATTGATTCTCAATGTGCAAAGCTTTAAATTAGTTCTATTGCGTTTGAATGTTTAAATAAGCGTGTCTGTATCCAAAGATATAGCTATTAAGGTTATCTTAAGTTTTATTTTTAAGAATTGCAAAAGCGCCTGCGCGTGATACGTAATTAATAAAAAATCGCAATCTTCAATAAAAAAATAAAAAGCTCCTTCCAGCTTATCTGCTTGTTTAGTTCGTCAATTTCTTAAACAGAGTATGTATACACACAGAAACCAGGATGTGAAGTGAGCAGGTAAGAATCTTTATCCATTCAATTCCTCGTGAAAATGCAATTATAATAAGCAGCACTATTGTTTCTATCAGTTTAAAAGCAGTGTCAGCGTTGTCTAATCGAATAAACGTTGTTGTACACAAACTATCATATCATCGAAAGGCGGTGATGTAATATTTAAATCTACTGTTTGCCTTGTTCCTACTTGTGTGTGTATATTTTATGTTGGTTGTACTGTTTGTTGATTGTTATTGTGTTAGTAGCTCCTTCATTTGTAATTCAATAAAGTATGGTAAAGTAAGAATAGGCCGCTCGGATGATCTGCAACGAAAGAAGCTCGGTTTACATGTCAAATCCACCACTTTACGGGCTGCTCTGACCACTCACCGTCACGAACGATGTCATCGTAACCGGTATAAACACCGCACCCATGACAATTTCCGGCTGTGCATTGGCCAGCAGAAACAGGAGCCTCTTCTGCTGCGAAACCGTGCACCGGTACCAGCGAATACCGTACACACTGTCCTTCAGCCGATCGCTAACGATGTACAGCACGTTACCCAGCATGCAGATCACAAACAGCTGGCCCGTCGAGGCGAGCCCAAAGGGTATCAGCGTACTGCGCGGGTCCCGGGCGACCACATTCATGCACATGCAGATCACGAAACACAGCACGCTGAACATGGAGAAAAAGTGCATCTGGTACGTTTCGTAGATGACGCGCGCGAAGCGCTTCGTGTCGATGTGCAGCTCGATGATGCGGTTCAGCTCGGCGTCGAGATGGGCCGTTTGCTGCCATTGCACGGTCCCGAGCTTCGCATCCAGCTCCTCCAGCAGTAGCTGCAGGGCAGCGATACGCGTACAGATGTTCAGCAGTGCCACGATCAGCACACCATCCATCGGCAGCAAGATAAAGACACCGATCGTGTTGAGCAGCAAGTGATGCGCGTAGTTGATGCAGTAGTAGACCATATTTCGATCCGGTGGTAGAAAGGGCAATTGCAACGCCAACGGCAGGTTGCACTTGTGCGGATCGGGCATGATCAGCGGACCCAGCTGAAAGAAGTAAGACGTCCCGTACATCAGATGTATGACGCGGTACGCCAACAGCATACGCTTCGTGCCAGCCCGGAACAGCTTCTCCATGCGGGGATTTCGATCAGCACCGTACACGGTCCGCTGGTCGCGCACTTCCTGCACAATCTGCCGGCACCGGTCTTGCTGGAACAGGTAGAAGTACATGCGGAAGAACATCTGCCAGCCGCAACCGGCGACAGACAGGACCTCTAGCAGGGTTTCGAACCGTGTCCGGTACACCTTGATCCCCTGCCAGATATACACCGGTACGAGGGCGGTAAGGAACAGTACGATACCGAAGCGCAGGGTCGGGCGCCAGGCCGGGTCTATGATGTTAAGCTTCAGCACCGCCATGTGGCTGGAGATGCGTGTCACCAGCCGTTCCAAGTTGGCTGCACTGTTGCTCGTTGCACGTGGCATGATGGTTCACGACTGACCGCAGGATTGAAGCATCCGAAGGATACGCAACTGGTGGCATCCTGCTGCCAGAGGCTTTTTATACCCACTCGAGTGGCCTCGAAAAGATTCTTCGCTCGGAATTTCAGCACACATGCATGGCACCGGCTGTGGGAACGGTTCCCACGTAGGAGCAGCTGTTTTTGCAAGTACTAGTTGGCTTGCGTTTGCTTGCGCCCCCTTTGCTTTTCCGCAATAAATCACCGCAATCACGTGCCACAAGGACGAGTTAGATACGACGTCGCGCCCAAAAGAATGAATACGCGCGAAAAAGGAGTTCTAGCGCTGTGTGCTGGCTCTTCCAGGGCACACGGACGACACATTAGATATGCCATTCATATGCCACTTTTAAAAACCGACACCTTTCCACGCAGCCCTACGCCACCAGTAAAACTTTTCCCACCCTCCTTACGCTACCGTTACGCCTCGCTGCCTTTGGGAAGGCGTTGGAAGGCTGAGATTGGCCGAAAGAAAGGTCGTAATTAACAATCGTGTTATCGCGATACAGCATCCTTCAACCGTTCAACCGTGGCGAAAGGAAAAGGGTTAGGGGCGTTTGGGCCGGTGTACGCTCGGTTCGTTCTGTTCGGCGGTGGCGGAAGAAAGAATTTCACATATGAATAAATAATCATGACTCATGACAATGCGGCGGGGCGCGTGAGGATGTTTGGGCAAGGTTGTAGCGTGTCTAGTGGCATTGCGTATTGCCCCCGAGGGAATCAATCGCAATTTTCGAAGGGAAGCGAATTATGTTTTGTATCTTTAATTTAATATTAGTTAAGTACTGCTGTTTTGTTTTATATAAAGTATATTTTATTTTGAGGATGTTATCAATCTTATCTATTGGGTTATTTCTTCTTGCTGCATTATGTGTGATTCTTTCGTTTTTCCTCACTCCTTTTTTGGTTTTATATATTTTTTCTGTTTTACTGCCTCAATTTTCCCATTTCTTATTTTGTTGTTGTTTTATATTTTCTTCTATTTAAAGATACAAGTATATTCTTTACTTCCATGCTTTTTGGTTTACGTCCTCTTGTACTTAACTGCTTAAATTTTTTGTTCACTTCATTTTATCTATCTCGTTAAAGATTTCTAACCCGAGTTTTCATTCTTCTTGCACACTCACTCATTATCACACCTCATCCCACATGTCGTGCGCGTCTAGCGAGTGGCATGCAAAGTTTTCTAATTTCATTTCACCCCTAACGTGTATGTGTGTACGTTTAAAAGATTCAAAAGAACTGAACGCTGTATACAAAGAGACGTACATTGAGACGTACATCGGAGGACTTGTTTCTTACTTTATTTATGAGCATTACACGGGAAAGAACGCACCGACCCGTGAAGCGCGACTGTGGATGGAGGTTAGAAAATAGTGGAAATTCTTGTCTAGATTTTTTGTACCCAGCAAACGCGAGACGGGAAGGCTCGGTAATGAATGACTGGATAGATATGTGCGAGCGTTGGGTTGGGTTGATTGTCACACATGAGCACCGTTCCAGGAAGTGAAAATCGTACAACGGAAAAGTGTACTGTCATTAAGTGGATTGATTGATTGATTGAATCTTTAGGCAACTACTTGTGCCAAGATGAAACATTTCCAGAATCTTTGAGTCTCCTTTTAGTGTGCATTTTGAACTCTTGTTTAACACGTTTACAATTTTAACTGAAGGCTCAATTGATTCGTTCTAACAAAAACCCCCAATAACCACCGAATTCAAGATTGACACATTGATGTTTTCAGTGGCCGGAGGTAATTTGGAAAAAAGCCTATACCATACTATAAAATCCATAACTAGCCTGACAGATGACTCAACCCAACTTTACCATTTCAAATTCAAATCCCAAATCCTTCAAAGCACGTACGTAAGGCTAGATGAATAAATAACAAACATTTCCGGTGCACAGTGCACCACCCCGAAAATATTGAATATTATGAAAAGCAAAATGGCAAAATAAAAATAACGAAAGTCCGCAAGCCTCATCTCCTGACTCTCTATCCTTGCCCAGTAAGCCCGGGGAATTCAATTATGGATTTTTGGCAGGACAAATCTATTAAATTTTACGATAATAATGCACATCCTTTCCCACCCATGCGTCTTTCTCCGCGGTGAACCAATTTCCTCCATTTCACTCATTTTTTTATATCATTTATTGTTTACTCAACAGCACAATTACCAATGGCTGGCCACGGTTGTTAACAAAAGAACGCCACCACCACCGTGGAGCGTTAATGTTGATTCTGTGCGCCCAACACTGAGCCGCCTTTCATCACCGCGCATCAAAAGGGATTTACCTACCGATTCCACCAGTGGAGAAAGGGGAGATTGCTAGATTGCGCTTATGCTAAGTGCGGCACGATTTCAATGGTTCCGAGCAAACGATTATCTGGAAGGTAATATTTCAAAAATATCAAATAAGTGTTCGCAGTATAAATATCGTCATATTCAGAGCAGGCCTGCTCGCTTTCTTTGTTACGCCAGTGCAAATCAAGCGGGAAGGCACTGGAAATTTCTGGAAGGGAAATTTCTGTACCTTTCGAGTCTGCAGACGTGGCAAGCTGTATCGGGTGGGATGTTTCCTTTAGATGTTTTTGTTCCATTTCACCACTAACACAATCCGGTAACATCTTAACGACACATACGGGTTGTATAAACATCTTTACTGATGAGATGAATCGCTGAAGCGTGAGACGCATGCATCACGCCGATGGGTCGGATTGGGAAACTATCCTAGTTTACCAATTTAAATGCTAATAATCATCTTAAGCGACTAGCTTGAAGCTCTTTTGCTTTCGACCAGTTGTTTAGTTGGCGCTAGCTAACGCAGAGGAATTTCAGTTCCACACGGTGGTATTCTTCACATCGAAGCATTAACGTAACGCCGTCCGTGCTTGTAATCGAACGCATCATACACGGGGCATTCGTACGTGGGTAACGGCCAACGGTGAGTGGTAGTATGTGCTGAGGGACTGAAACGTGTAACGTTTATTTTAATGACAAGTCATTAGCAAATTTGTTCCGCATTGGGCAGGACACCGCAATCGCACAGCCAGGCGTCGGGCTTAGCCCAGTGTCAACAGAAAATTAAATGTAAATAAATTTTCCTTACCACCGTGTATCTCACACTCTCGCTCCTCCACCAATCGACGCTTGGATACGTTAGTCTCGAGCGCTAAATTTAATCGAATCGGCCAAGAATGGCGTTGCTTGTGCGCTTCTTAGGCGTCCTGCAACGCATGCTATTTATTTTCAATTACCCATTATCCCACACTATCACAATGAAATGAAGATTCGATCATCAGTTCCTATATATTTTTTTCATTCTTCCATAGCAATTTGAATACCTAATGTTTTGTAGTCAAAGGTCGGCAAACTATTTTTTAATGTGTAGTGTCAAGACTGAAATGAACAACTGAAACTTAAGCTTCGGTGAATACGTAACATGCGTTAGCCCGGGAAATTAATGGACGGATGGATCCAAAAATTTTGCGACAAAGAATGACGCTACCAACGTTTATCGCGACAAATATTCGAATAACAATTGCGATTGTCGCAAAAACTTTTGCGACTTTTGCGATTGTCGCAAAAACTTTTGCGACTTTTGCGACTTTTGCGATTGTCGCAAAAACTTTTGCGACTTTTGCGATTGTCGCAAAAACTTTTGCGACTTTTGCGACTTTTGCGATTGTCGTAAAAACTTTTGCGACTTTTGCGATTGTCGCAAAAACTTTTGCGACTTTTGCGATTGTCGCAAAAACTTCTGCGACTTTTGCGATTGTCGCAAAAACTTTTGCGACTTTTGCGATTGTCGCAAAAACTTTTGCGACTTTTGCGACTTTTGCGATTGTCGCAAAAACTTCTGCGACTTTTGCGATTGTCGCAAAAACTTCTGCGACGTTTGCGACTTTTGCGAATGTCGCAAAAACTTTTGCGACTTTTGCGACTTTTGCGATTGTCGCAAAAACTTTTGCGACTTTTGCGACTTTTGCGATTGTCGCAAAAACTTTTGCGACTTTTGCGATTGTCGCAAAAACTTTTGCGACTTTTGCGATTGTCGCAAAAACTTCTGCGACTTTTGCGATTGTCGCAAAAACTTCTGCGACTTTTGCGATTGTCGCAAAAACTTTTGCGACTTTTACGACTGTCGCAAAAACTTTTGCGACTTTTGCGACTTTTGCGACTTTTGCGATTGTCGCAAAAACTTCTGCGACTTTTGCGATTGTCGCAAAAACTTTTGCGACTTTTGCGACTTTTGCGATTGTCGCAAAAACTTCTGCGACTTTTGCGACTTTTGCGATTGTCGTAAAAACTTTTGCGACTTTTTCGATTGTCGCAAAAACTTCTGCGACTTTTGCGATTGTCGCAAAAACTTCTGCGACTTTTGCGACTTTTGCAATTGTCGCAAAAACTTCTGCGACTTTTGCGACTTTTGCGATTATCGCCAAAACTTTTGCGACTTTTGCGATTGTCGCAAAAACTTTTGCGACTTTTGCGATTGTCGCAAAAACTTCTGCGACTTTTGCGACTTTTGCGATTGTCGCAAAAACTTTTGCGACTTTTGCGATTATCGCAAAAACTTCTGCGACTTTTGCGACTTTTGCGATTGTCGCAAAAACTTTTGCGACTTTTGCGATTGTCGCAAAAACTTTTGCGACTTTTGCGATTGTCGCAAAAACTTTTGCGACTTTTGCGATTGTCGCAAAAACTTCTGGGACTTTTGCGATTGTCGCAAAAACTTCTGCGACTTTTGCGATTGTCGCAAAAACTTTTGCGACTTTTGCGATTGTCGCAAAAACTTTTGCGACTTTTGCGATTATCGCAATAACTTTTGCGACTTTTGCGATTGTCGCAAAAACTTCTGCGACTTTTGCGATTGTCGCAAAAACTTCTGCGACTTTTGCGACTTTTGCGATTGTCGCAAAAACTTTTGCGACTTTTGCGATTGTCGCAAAAACTTTTGCGACTTTTGCGATTGTGGCAAAAACTTTAGCGACTTTTGCGATTGTCGCAAAAACTTCTGCGACTTTTGCGACTTTTGCGATTGTCGCAAAAACTTTTGCGACTTTTGCGATTGTCGCAAAAACTTTTGCGACTTTTGCGACTTTTGCGATTGTTGCAAAAACTTTTGCGACTTTTGCGATTGTCGCAAAAACTTCTGCGACTTTTGCGACTTTTGCGATTGTCGCAAAAACTTCTGCGACTTTTGCGACTTTTGCGATTGTCGCAAAAACTTTTGCGACTTTTGCGATTGTCGCAAAAACTTTTGCGACTTTTGCGATTGTCGCAAAAACTTCTGCGACTTTTGCGACTTTTGCGAATGTCGCAAAAACTTTTGCGACTTTTGCGATTGTCGCAAAAACTTTTGCGACTTTTGCGACTTTTGCGATTGTCGCAAAAACTTTTGCGACTTTTGCGATTGTCGCAAAAACTTCTGCGACTTTTGCGACTTTTGCGATTGTCGCAAAAACTTTTGCGACTTTTGCGATTGTCGCAAAAACTTTTGCGACTTTTGCGACTTTTGTGATTGTCGCAAAAACTTTTGCGACTTTTGCGACTTTTGCGATTGTCGCAAAAACTTTTGCGACTTTTGCGATTGTCGCAAAAACTTCTGCGACTTTTGCGATTGTCGCAAAAACTTTTGCGACTTTTGCGATTGTCGCAAAAACTTTTGCGACTTTTGCGATTGTCGCAAAAACTTCTGCGACTTTTGCGACTTTTGCGACTTTTGCGATTGTCGCAAAAACTTCTGCGACTTTTGCGATTGTCGCAAAAACTTTTGCAACTTTTGCAATTGTCGTAAAAACTTCTGCGACTTTTTCGATTGTCGCAAAAACTTTTGCGACTTTTGCGATTGTCGCAAAAACTTCTGCGACTTTTGCGACTTTTGCAATTGTCGCAAAAACTTCTGCGACTTTTGCGACTTTTGCGATTATCGCCAAAACTTTTGCGACTTTTGCGATTGTCGCAAAAACTTTTGCGACTTTTGCGACTTTTGCGATTGTCGCAAAAACTTTTGCGACTTTTGCGATTGTCGCAAAAACTTCTGCGACTTTTGCGATTGTCGCAAAAACTTCTGCGACTTTTGCGACTTTTGCGATTGTCGCAAAAACTTTTGCGACTTTTGCGATCATCCCAAAAACTTCTGCGACTTTTGCGACTTTTGCGATTGTCGCAAAAACTTCTGCGACTTTTGCGACTTTTGCGATTGTCGCAAAAACTTCTGCGACTTTTGCGATTGTCGCAAAAACTTCTGCGACTTTTGCGATTGTCGCAAAAACTTCTGCGACTTTTGCGATTGTCGCAAAAACTTTTGCGACTTTTGCGACTTTTGCGATTGTCGCAAAAACTTTTGCGACTTTTGCGATTGTCGCAAAAACTTTTGCGACTGTTGCGATTGTGGCAAAAACTTTTGCGACTTTTGCGACTTTTGTGATTGTCGCAAAAACTTTTGCGACTTTTGCGACTTTTGCGATTGTCGCAAAAACTTTTGCGACTTTTGCGATTGTCGCAAAAACTTTTGCGACTTTTGCGACTTTTGTGATTGTCGCAAAAACTTCTGCGACTTTTGCGACTTTTGCGATTGTCGCAAAAACTTTTGCGACTTTTGCGACTGTCGCAAAAACTTCTGCGACTTTTGCGATTGTCGCAAAAACTTCTGCGACTTTTGCGACTTTTGCGATTGTCGCAAAAACTTTTGCGACTTTTGCGACTTTTGCGATTGTCGCAAAAACTTCTGCGACTTTTGCGACTTTTGCGATTGTCGCAAAAACTTCTGCGACTTTTGCGACTTTTGCGATTGTCGCAAAAACTTTTGCGACTTTTGCGATTGTCGAAAAAACTTTTGCGACTTTTGCGATTGTCGCAAAAACTTCTGCGACTTTTGCGACTATTGCGATTGTCGCAAAAACTTCTGCGACTTTTGCGACTTTGGCGATTGTCGCAAAAACTTTTGCGACTTTTGCGATTGTCGCAAAAACTTTTGCGACTTTTGCGATTGTCGCAAAAACTTTTGCGACTTTTGCGATTGTCGCAAAAACTTTTGCGACTTTTGCGATTGTCGCAAAAACTTCTGCGACTTTTGCGATTGTCGCAAAAACTTTTGCGACTTTTGCGATTGTCGCAAAAACTTTTGCGACTTTTGCGATTGTCGCAAAAACTTCTGCGACTTTTGCGATTGTCGCAAAAACTTTTGCGACTTTTGCGATTGTCGCAAAAACTTCTGCGACTTTTGCTACTTTTGCGATTGTCGCAAAAACTTCTGCGACTTTTGCGATTGTCGCAATAACTTTTGCGACTTTTGCGACTTTTGCGATTGTCGCAAAAACTTTTGCGACTTTTGCGATTTTCGCAAAAACTTCTGCGACTTTTGCGACTTTTGCGATTGTCGCAAAAACTTCTGCGACTTTTGCGACTTTTGCGATTGTCCCAAAAACTTTTGCGACTTTTGCGATTGTCGCAAAAACTTCTGCGACTTTTGCGATTGTCGCAAAAACTTTTGCGACTTTTGCGATTGTCGCAAAAACTTCTGCGACTTTTGCGACTTCTGCGACTTTTGCGACTTTTGCGATTGTCGCAAAAACTTTTGCGACTTTTGCAATTGTCGCAAAAACTTCTGCGACTTTTGCGATTGTCGCAAAATCTTTTGCGACTTTTGCGAATGTCGCAAAAACTTCTGCGACTTTTGCGACTTTTGCGATTGTCGCAAAAACTTCTGCGACTTTTGCGATTGTCGCAAAAACTTTTGCGACTTTTGCGATTGTCGCAAAAACTTTTGCGACTTTTGCGACTTTTGCGATTGTCGCAAAAACTTTTGCGACTTTTGCGATTGTCGCAAAAACTTTTGCGACTTTTGCGATTGTCGCAAAAACTTCTGCGACTTTTGCGATTGTCGCAATAACTTTTGCGACTTTTGCGACTTTTGCGATTGTCGCAAAAACTTTTGCGACTTTTGCGATTGTCGCAAAAACTTTTGCGATTGTCGCAAAAACTTTTGCGACTTTTGCGATTGTCGCAAAAACTTCTGCGACTTTTGCGATTGTCGCAAAAACTTTTGCGACTTTTGCGATTGTCGCAAAATCTTTTGCGACTTTTGCGATTGTCGCAAAAACTTCTGCGACTTTTGCGACTTTTGCGATTGTCGCAAAAACTTTTGCGACTTTTGCGACTTTTGCGATTGTCGCAAAAACTTCTGCGACTTTTGCGACTTTTGCGATTGTCGCAAAAACTTTTGCGACTTTTGCGACTTCTGCGACTTTTGCGACTTTTGCGATTGTCGCAAAAACTTTTGCGACTTTTGCGATTGTCGCAAAAACTTTTGCGACTTTTGCGATTGTCGCAAAAACTTTTGCGACTTTTGCGATTGTCGCAAAAACTTCTGCGACTTTTGCGATTGTCGCAAAAACTTCTGCGACTTTTGCGACTTTTGCGATTGTCGCAAAAACTTTTGCGACTTTTGCGATTGTCGCAAAAACTTTTGCGACTTTTGCGATTGTCGCAAAAACTTCTGCGACTTTTGCGATTGTCGCAATAACTTTTGCGACTTTTGCGATTGTCGCAAAAACTTCTGCGACTTTTGCGACTTTTGCGATTGTCGCAAAAACTTCTGCGACTTTTGCGATTGTCGCAAAAACTTTTGCGACTTTTGCGATTGTCGCAAAAACTTTTGCGACTTTTGCGACTTTTGCGATTGTCGCAAAAACTTTTGCGACTTTTGCGATTGTCGCAAAAACTTTTGCGACTTTTGCGATTGTCGCAAAAACTTCTGCGACTTTTGCGATTGTCGCAATAACTTTTGCGACTTTTGCGACTTTTGCGATTGTCGCAAAAACTTTTGCGACTTTTGCGATTGTCGCAAAAACTTTTGCGATTGTTGCAAAAACTTCTGCGACTTTTGCGATTGTCGCAAAAACTTTTGCGACTTTTGCGATTGTCGCAAAAACTTCTGCGACTTTTGCGACTTTTGCGATTGTCGCAAAAACTTCTGCGAGTTTTGCGACTTTTGCGATTGTCGCAAAAACTTTTGCGACTTTTGCGATTGTCGCAAAAACTTCTGCGACTTTTGCGACTTCTGCGACTTTTGCGACTTTTGCGATTGTCGCAAAAACTTTTGCGACTTTTGCGATTGTCGTAAAAACTTTTGCGACTGTTGCGATTGTCGCAAAAACTTTTGCGACTTTTGCGATTGTCGCAAAAACTTCTGCGAATTTTGCGATTGTCGCAAAAACTTTTGCGACTTTTGCGATTGTCGCAAAAACTTTTGCGACTTTTGCGATTGTCGCAAAAACTTATGCAACTTTTGCGACTTTTGCGATTGTCGCAAAAACTTTTGCGACTGTTGCGATTGTCACAAAAACTTCTGCGACTTTTGCGACTTTTGCGATTGTCGCAAAAACTTTTGCGACTTTTGCGACTTTTGCGATTGTCGCAAAAACTTTTGCGACTTTTGCGATTGTCGCAAAAACTTTTGCGACTTTTGCGATTGTCGCAAAAACTTCTGCGACTTTTGCGATTGTCGCAAAAACTTTTGCGACTTTTGCGATTGTCGCAAAAACTTTTGCGACTTTTGCGATTGTCGCAAAAACTTCTGCGACTTTTGCGATTGTCGCAAAAACTTTTGCGACTTTTGCGATTGTCGCAAAAACTTCTGCGACTTTTGCGACTTTTGCGATTGTCGCAAAAACTTTTGCGACTTTTGCGATTGTCGCAAAAACTTCTGCGACTTTTGCGATTGTCGCAATAACTTTTGCGACTTTTGCGACTTTTGCGATTGTCGCCAAAACTTTTGCGACTTTTGCGACTTTTGCGATTGTCGCAAAAACTTTTGCGACTTTTGCGATTGTCGCAAAAACTTCTGCGACTTTTGCGATTGTCGAAAAAACTTCTGCGACTTTTGCGATTGTCGCAAAAACTTCTGCGACTTTTGCGACTTTTGTGATTGTCGCAAAAACTTCTGCGACTTTTGCGACTTTTGCGATTGTCGCAAAAACTTCTGCGACTTTTGCGATTATCGCAAAAACTTCTGCGACTTTTGCGACTTTTGCGATTGTCGCAAAAACTTTTGCGACTTTTGCGACTTTTGCGACTTTTGCGATTGTCGCAAAAACTTTTGCGACTTTTGCGATTGTCGCAAAAACTTCTGCGACTTTTGCGACTTCTGCGACTTTTGCGACTTTTGCGATTGTCGCAAAAACTTTTGCGACTTTTGCGATTGTCGCAAAAACTTTTGCGACTTTTGCGACTTTTGCGATTGTCGCAAAAACTTTTGCGACTTTTGCGATTGTCGCAAAAACTTCTGCGACTTTTGCGATTGTCGCAAAAACTTTTGCGACTTTTGCGATTGTCGCAAAAACTTCTGCGACTTTTGCGACTTTTGCGATTGTCGCAAAAACTTTTGCGACTTTTGCGATTGTCGCAAAAACTTTTGCGACTTTTGCGATTGTCGCAAAAACTTCTGCGACTTTTGCGATTGTCACAAAAACTTTTGCGACTTTTGCGACTTTTGCGATTGTCGCAAAAACTTTTGCGACTTTTGCGATTGTCGCAAAAACTTCTGCGACTTTTGCGATTGTCGCAAAAACTTTTGCGACTTTTGCGATTGTCGCAAAAACTTCTGCGACTTTTGCGACTTTTGCGATTGTCGCAAAAACTTCTGCGACTTTTGCGATTGTCGCAAAAACTTCTGCGACTTTTGCGATTGTCGCAAAAACTTTTGCGACTTTTGCGATTATCGCAAAAACTTCTGCGACTTTTGCGACTTCTGCGACTTTTGCGACTTTTGCGATTGTCGCAAAAACTTTTGCGACTTTTGCGATTGTCGCAACAACTTTTGCGACTTTTGCGATTGTCGCAAAAACTTCTGCGACTTTTGCGATTGTCGCAAAAACTTTTGCGACTTTTGCGATTGTCGCAAAAACTTTTGCGACTTTTGCGACTTTTGCGATTGTCGCAAAAACTTCTGCGACTTTTGCGATTGTCGCAAAAACTTTTGCGACTTTTGCGATTGTCGCAAAAACTTTTGCGACTTTTGCGACTTTTGCGATTGTCGCAAAAACTTCTGCGACTTTTGCGATTGTCGCAAAAACTTTTGCGACTTTTGCGATTGTCGCAAAAACTTTTGCGACTTTTGCGATTGTCGCAAAAACTTTTGCGACTTTTGCGACTGTCGCAAAAACTTCTGCGACTTTTGCGATTGTCGCAAAAACTTCTGCGACTTTTGCGATTGTCGCAAAAACTTCTGCGACTTTTGCGACTTTTGCGATTGTCGCAAAAACTTCTGCGACTTTTGCGACTTTTGCGATTGTCGCAAAAACTTTTGCGACTTTTGCGACTTCTGCGACTTTTGCGACTTTTGCGATTGTCGCAAAAACTTTTGCGACTTTTGCGATTTCGCAAAAACTTTTGCGACTTTTGCAATTGTCGCAAAAACTTTTGCGACTTTTGCGACTTTTGCGACTTTTGCGATTGTCGCAAAAACTTTTGCGACTTTTGCGATTGTCGCAAAAACTTATGCAACTTTTGCGACTTTTGCGATTGTCGCAAAAACTTTTGCGACTGTTGCGATTGTCACAAAAACTTTTGCGACTTTTGCGATTGTCGCAAAAACTTCTGCGACTTTTGCGATTGTCGCAAAAACTTTTGCGACTTTTGCGATTGTCGCAAAAACTTTTGCGACTTTTGCGATTGTCGCAAAAACTTCTGCGACTTTTGCGACTTTTGCGATTGTCGCAAAAACTTTTGCGACTTTTGCGATTGTCGCAAAAACTTTTGCGACTTTTGCGATCGTCGCAAAAACTTCTGCGACTTTTGCGATTGTCGCAAAAACTTTTGCGACTTTTGCGATTGTCGCAAAAACTTTTGCGACTTTTGCGATTGTCGCAAAAACTTATGCAACTTTTGCGACTTTTGCGATTGTCGCAAAAACTTTTGCGTCTGTTGCGATTGTCACAAAAACTTTTGCGACTTTTGCGATTGTCGCAAAAACTTCTGCGACTTTTGCGACTTTTGCGATTGTCGCAAAAACTTTTAAGACTTTTGCGATTGTCGCAAAAACTTCTGCGACTTTTGCGACTTTTGCGATTGTCGCAAAAACTTCTGCGACTTTTGCGATTGTCGCAAAAACTTCTGCGATTTTTGCGACTTTTACGATTGTCGCAAAAACTTCTGCGACTTTTGCGACTTTTGCGATTGTCGCAAAAACTTCTGCGACTTTTGCGATTGTCGCAAAAACTTTTGCGACTTTTGCGACTTTTGCGATTGTCGCAAAAACTTCTGCGACTTTTGCGATTGTCGCAAAAACTTTTGCGACTTTTGCGATTGTCGCAAAAACTTTTGCGACTTTTGCGATTGTCGCAAAAACTTCTGCGACTTTTGCGACTTTTGCGATTGTCGCAAAAACTTCTGCGACTTTTGCGATTGTCGCAAAAACTTTTGCGACTTTTGCGATTGTCGCAAAAACTTCTGCGACTTTTGCGATTGTCGCAAAAACTTTTGCGACTTTTGCGATTGTCGCAAAAACTTCTGCGACTTTTGCGATTGTCGCAAAAACTTTTGCGACTTTTGCGATTGTCGCAAAAACTTTTGCGACTTTTGCGATTGTCGCAAAAACTTCTGCGACTTTTGCGACTTTTGCGATTGTCGCAAAAACTTTTGCGACTTTTGCGATTGTCGCAAAAACTTTTGCTACTTTTACGACTTTTGCGATTGTCGCAAAAACTTTTGCGACTTTTGCGATTGTTGCAAAAACTTTTGCGACTTTTGCGATTGTCGCAAAAACTTTTGCGACTTTTGCGATTGTCGCAAAACCTTCTGCGACTTTTGCGACTTTTGCGATTGTCGCAAAAACTTTTGCGACTTTTGCGACTTTTGCGATTGTCGCAAAAACTTTTGCGACTTTTGCGATTGTCGCAAAAACTTCTGCGACTTTTGCGACTTTTGCGATTGTCGCAAAAACTTTTGCGACTTTTGCGATTGTCGCAAAAACTTTTGCGACTTTTGCGACTTTTGCGATTGTCGCAAAAACTTCTGCGACTTTTGCGACTTTTGCGATTGTCGCAAAAACTTCTGCAACTTTTGCGATTGTCGCAAAAACTTTTGCGACTTTTGCGATTGTCGCAAAAACTTCTGCGACTTTGCGACTTTTGCGATTGTCGCAAAAACTTTTGCGACTTTTGCGATTGTCGCAAAAACTTTTGCGACTTTTGCGATTGTCGCAAAAACTTCTGCGACTTTTGCGACTTTTGCGATTGTCGCAAAAACTTTTGCGACTTTTGCGACTTTTGCGATTGTCGCAAAAACTTCTGCGACTTTTGCGATTGTCGCAAAAACTTCTGCGACTTTTGCGATTGTCACAAAAACTTTTGCGACTTTTGCGATTGTCGCAAAAACTTTTGCGACTCTTGCGATTGTCGCAAAAACTTCTGCGACTTTTGCGGCTTTTGCGATTGTCGCAAAAACTTCTGCGACTTTTGCGATTGTCGCAAAAACTTTTGCGACTTTTGCGACTTTTGCGATTGTCGCAAAAACTTCTGCGTTTTTTGCGACTTTTGCGACTTTTGCGATTGTCGCAAAAACTTTTGCGACTTTTGCGATTGTCGCAAAAACTTCTGCGACTTTTGCGACTTTTGCGATTGTCGCAAAAACTTTTGCGACTTTTGCGATTGTCGCAAAAACTTTTGCGACTTTTGCGATTGTCGCAAAAACTTATGCAACTTTTGCGACTTTTGCGATTGTCGCAAAAACTTTTGCGACTGTTGCGATTGTCGCAAAAACTTTTGCGACTTTTGCGATTGTCGCAAAAACTTCTGCGACTTTTGCGACTTTTGCGATTGTCGCAAAAACTTTTGCGACTTTTGCGATTGTCGCAAAAACTTCTGCGACTTTTGCGACTTTTGCGATTGTCGCAAAAACTTTTGCGACTTGCGATTGTCGCAAAAACTTTTGCGACTTTTGCGATTGTCGCAAAAACTTCTGTGACTTTTGCGATTGTCGCAAAAACTTCTGCGACTTTTGCGACTTTTGCGATTGTCGCAAAAACTTTTGCGACTTTTGCGATTGTCGCAAAAACTTTTGCGACTTTTGCGATTGTCGCAAAAACTTCTGCGACTTTTGCGACTTTTGCGATTGTCGCAAAAACTTTTGCGACTTTTGCGATTGTCGCAAAAACTTTTGCGACTTTTGCGATTGTCGCAAAATCTTTTGCGACTTTTGCGACTTTTGCGATTGTCGCAAAAACTTCTGCGACTTTTGCGCCTTTTGCGATTGTCGCAAAAACTTCTGCGACTTTTGCGACTTTTGCGATTGTCGCAAAAACTTCTGCGACTTTTGCGACTTTTGCGATTGTCGCAAAAACTTCTGCGACTTTTGCGATTGTCGCAAAAACTTCTGCGACTTTTGCGACTTTTGCGATTGTCGCAAAAACTTCTGCGACTTTTGCGATTGTCGCAAAAACTTTTGCGACATTTGCGACTTTTGCGATTGTCGCAAAAACTTCTGCGACTTTTGCGCCTTTTGCGATTGTCGCAAAAACTTTTGCGACTTTTGCGATTGTCGAAAAAACTTTTGCGACTTTTGCGATTGTCGCAAAAACTTCTGCGACTTTTGCGACTATTGCGATTGTCGCAAAAACTTCTGCGACTTTTGCGATTGTCGCAAAAACTTCTGCGACTTTTGCGACTTTTGCGATTGTCGCAAAAACTTTTGCGACTTTTGCGATTGTCGAAAAAACTTTTGCGACTTTTGCGATTGTCGCAAAAACTTCTGCGACTTTTGCGACTATTGCGATTGTCGCAAAAACTTCTGCGACTTTTGCGATTGTCGCAAAAACTTTTGCGACTTTTGCGACTTTTGCGATTGTCGCAAAAACTTCTGCGACTTTTGCGACTTTTGCGATTGTCGCAAAAACTTTTGCGACTTTTGCGATTGTCGCAAAAACTTTTGCGACTTTTGCGACTTTTGCGATTGTCGCAAAAACTTCTGCGACTTTTGCGACTTTTGCGATTGTCGCAAAAACTTCTGCGACTTTTGCGATTGTCGCAAAATCTTTTGCGACTTTTGCGATTGTCGCAAAAACTTCTGCGACTTTGCGACTTTTGCGATTGTCGCAAAAACTTTTGCGACTTTTGCGATTGTCGCAAAAACTTTTGCGACTTTTGCGATTGTCGCAAAAACTTCTGCGACTTTTGCGACTTTTGCGATTGTCGCAAAAACTTCTGCGACTTTTGCGACTTTTGCGATTGTCGCAAAAACTTTTGCGACTTTTGCGACTTTTGCGATTGTCGCAAAAACTTTTGCGACTTTTGCGACTTTTGCGAATTTGCGATTGTCGCAAAAACTTTTGCGACTTTTGCGATTGTCGCAAAAACTTATGCAACTTTTGCGACTTTTGCGATTGTCGCAATAACTTTTGCGACTTTTGCGATTGTCGCAAAATCTTTTGCGACTTTTGCGATTGTCGCAAAAACTTCTGCGACTTTTGCGACTTTTGCGATTGTCGCAAAAACTTTTGCGACTTTTGCGATTGTCGCAAAAACTTCTGCGACTTTTGCGGCTTTTGCGATTGTCGCAAAAACTTCTGCGACTTTTGCGATTGTCGCAAAAACTTCTGCGACTTTTGCGACTTTTGCGATTGTCGCAAAAACTTTTGCGACTTTTGCGATTGTCGCAAAAACTTCTGCGACTTTTGCGATTGTCGCAAAAACTTTTGCGACTTTTGCGACTTTTGCGATTGTCGCAAAAACTTCTGCGACTTTTGCGACTTTTGCGACTTTTGCGATTGTCGCAAAAACTTCTGCGACTTTTGCGATTGTCGCAAAAACTTCTGCGATTTTTGCGACTTTTGCGATTGTCGCAAAATCTTTTGCGACTTTTGCGATTGTCGCAAAAACTTTTGCGACTTTTGCGATTGTCGCAAAAACTTTTGCGACTTTTGCGATTGTCGCAAAAACTTCTGCGACTTTTGCGATTGTCGCAAAAACTTTTGCGACTTTTGCGATTGTCGCAAAAACTTTTGCGACTTTTGCGATTGTCGCAAAAACTTCTGCGACTTTTGCGATTGTCGCAAAAACTTTTGCGACTTTTGCGATTGTCGCAAAAACTTCTGCGACTTTTGCGACTTTTGCGATTGTCGCAAAATCTTTTGCGACTTTTGCGATTGTCGCAAAAACTTCTGCGACTTTTGCGATTGTCGCAAAATCTTTTGCGACTTTTGCGATTGTCGCAAAAACTTTTGCGACTTTTGCGATTGTCGCAAAAACTTTTGCGACTTTTGCGATTGTCGCAAAAACTTCTGCGACTTTTGCGATTGTCGCAAAAACTTTTGCGACTTTTGCGATTGTCGCAAAAACTTTTGCGACTTTTGCGATTGTCGCAAAAACTTTTGCGACTTTTGCGATTGTCGCAAAAACTTCTGCGACTTTTGCGACTTTTGCGATTGTCGCAAAAACTTTTGCGACTTTTGCGATTGTCGCAAAAACTTTTGCGACTTTTGCGATTGTCGCAAAAACTTCTGCGACTTTTGCGACTTTTGCGATTGTCGCAAAAACTTTTGCGACTTTTGCGATTGTCGCAAAAACTTCTGCGACTTTTGCGACTTTTGCGATTGTCGCAAAAACTTCTGCGACTTTTGCGACTTTTGCGATTGTCGCAAAAACTTTTGCGACTTTTGCGATTGTCGCAAAAACTTTTGCGACTTTTGCGATTGTCGCAAAAACTTCTTTGACTTTTGCGATTGTCGCAAAAACTTCTGCGACTTTTGCGACTTTTGCGATTGTCGCAAAAACTTTTGCGACTTTTGCGATTGTCGCAAAAACTTTTGCAACTTTTGCGATTGTCGCAAAAACTTATGCAACTTTTGCGACTTTTGCGATTGTCGCAAAAACTTTTGCGACTTTTGCGACTTTTGCGATTGTCGCAAAAACTTTTGCGACTTTTGCGACTTTTGCGATTGTCGCAAAAACTTCTGCGACTTTTGCGACTTTTGCGATTGTCGCAAAAACTTCTGCGACTTTTGCGACTTTTGCGATTGTCGCAAAAACTTCTGCGACTTTTGCGATTGTCGCAAAAACTTCTGCGACTTTTGCGACTTTTGCGATTGTCGCAAAAACTTTTGCGACTTTTGCGATTGTCGCAAAAACTTTTGCGACTTTTGCGATTGTCGCAAAAACTTCTGTGACTTTTGCGATTGTCGCAAAAACTTCTGCGACTTTTGCGACTTTTGCGATTGTCGCAAAAACTTTTGCGACTTTTGCGATTGTCGCAAAAACTTTTGCGACTTTTGCGATTGTCGCAAAAACTTTTGCGACTTTTGCGACTTTTGCGACTTTTGCGATTGTCGCAAAAACTTTTGCGACTTTTGCGACTTTTGCGATTGTCGCAAAAACTTCTGCGACTTTTGCGATTGTCGTAAAAACTTTTGCGACTTTTGCGATTGTCGCAAAAACTTCTGCGGCTTTTGCGACTTTTGCGATTGTCGCAAAAACTTCTGCGACTTTTGCGACTTTTGCGATTGTCGCAAAAACTTTTGCGACTTTTGCGACTTTTGCGATTGTCGCAAAAACTTTTGCGACTTTTGCGACTTTTGCGATTGTCGCAAAAACTTCTGCGACTTTTGCGATTGTCGCAAAAACTTTTGCGACTTTTGCGACTTTTGCGATTGTCGCAAAAACTTATGCAACTTTTGCGACTTTTGCGATTGTCGCAATAACTTTTGCGACTTTTGCGATTGTCGCAAAAACTTTTGCGACTTTTGCGATTGTCGCAAAAACTTCTGCGACTTTGCGACTTTTGCGATTGTCGCAAAAACTTCTGCGACTTTTGCGGCTTTTGCGATTGTCGCAAAAACTTCTGCGACTTTTGCGATTGTCGCAAAAACTTTTGCGACTTTTGCGACTTTTGCGATTGTCGCAAAAACTTCTGCGTTTTTTGCGACTTTTGCGACTTTTGCGATTGTCGCAAAAACTTTTGCGACTTTTGCGATTGTCGCAAAAACTTCTGCGACTTTTGCGACTTTTGCGATTGTCGCAAAAACTTTTGCGACTTTTGCGATTGTCGCAAAAACTTTTGCGACTTTTGCGATTGTCGCAAAAACTTTTGCGACTTTTGCGACTTTTGCGATTGTCGCAAAAACTTCTGCGACTTTTGCGATTGTCGCTAAAACTTTTGCGACTTTTGCGATTGTCGCAAAAACTTTTGCGACTTTTGCGATTGTCGCAAAAACTTTTGCGACTTTTGCGATTGTCGCAAAAACTTCTGCGACTTTTGCGACTTTTGCGATTGTCGCAAAATCTTTTGCGACTTTTGCGATTGTCGCAAAAACTTTTGCGACTTTTGCGATTGTCGCAAAAACTTCTGCGACTTTTGCGATTGTCGCAAAAACTTTTGCGACTGTTGCGATTGTCGCAAAAACTTATGCAACTTTTGCGACTTTTGCGATTGTCGCA
Organism: Anopheles coluzzii; assembly: GCF_943734685.1. Taxonomy (NCBI): domain Eukaryota; kingdom Metazoa; phylum Arthropoda; class Insecta; order Diptera; family Culicidae; genus Anopheles; species Anopheles coluzzii. Next base: position 31,249,890 of record NC_064670.1, on the reverse strand, counting down.
AAAACTTTTGCGACTGTTGCGATTGTCGCAAAAACTTTTGCGACTTTTGCGATTGTCGCAAAAACTTCTGCGACTTTTGCGACTTTTGCGATTGTCGCAAAAACTTTTGCGACTTTTGCGATTGTCGCAAAAACTTCTGCGACTTTTGCGATTGTCGCAAAAACTTTTGCGACTTTTGCGACTTTTGCGATTGTCGCAAAAACTTCTGCGACTTTTGCGATTGTCGCAAAAACTTCTGCGACTTTTGCGACTTCTGCGACTTTTGCGACTTTTGCGACTTTTGCGATTGTCGCAAAAACTTCTGCGACTTTTGCGATTGTCGCAAAAACTTCTGCGACTTTTGCGATTGTCGCAAAAACTTTTGCGACTTTTGCGATTGTCGCAAAAACTTCTGCGACTTTTGCGACTTTTGCGATTGTCGCAAAATCTTTTGCGACTTTTGCGATTGTCGCAAAAACTTCTGCGACTTTTGCGATTGTCGCAAAAACTTTTGCGACTTTTGCGATTGTCGCAAAAACTTTTGCGACTTTTGCGATTGTCGCAAAAACTTCTGCGACTTTTGCGACTTTTGCGATTGTCGCAAAAACTTTTGCGATTTTTGCAACTTTTGCGATTGTCGCAAAAACTTTTGCGACTTTTGCGATTGTCGCAAAAACTTTTGCGACTTTTGCGATTGTCGCAAAAACTTCTGCGACTTTTGCGACTTTTGCGATTGTCGCAAAAACTTCTGCGACTTTTGCGACTTTTGCGATTGTCGCAAAAACTTTTGCGACTTTTGCGATTGTCGCAAAAACTTTTGCGACTTTTGCGATTGTCGCAAAAACTTCTGAGACTTTTGCGACTTTTGCGATTGTCGCAAAAACTTTTGCGACTTTTGCGACTTTTGCGATTGTCGCAAAAACTTCTGCGACTTTTGCGACTTTTGCGATTGTCGCAAAAACTTCTGCGACTTTTGCGACTTTTGCGATTGTCGCAAAAACTTCTGCGACTTTTGCGACTTTTGCGATTGTCGCAAAAACTTCTGCGACTTTTGCGATTGTCGCAAAAACTTCTGCGACTTTTGCGACTTTTGCGATTGTCGCAAAAACTTTTGCGACTTTTGCGATATTCGCAAAAACTTTTGCAACTTTTGCGACTTTTGCGATTATCGCAAAAACTTCTGCGACTTTTGCGATTGTCGCAAAAACTTTTGCGACTTTTGCGACTTTTGCGATTGTCGCAAAAACTTTTGCGACTTTTGCGATTGTCGTAGAAACTTCTGCGACTTTTGCGACTTTTGCGATTGTCGCAAAAACTTTTGCGACTTTTGCGATTGTCGCAAAAACTTTTGCGACTTTTGCGATTGTCGCAAAAACTTTTGCGACTTTTGCGATTGTCGCAAAAACTTTTGCGACTTTTGCGATTGTCGCAAAAACTTTTGCGACTTTTGCGACTTTTGCGATTGTCGCAAAAACTTCTGCGACTTTTGCGACTTTTGCGATTGTCGCAAAAACTTCTGCGACTTTTGCGATTGTCGCAAAAACTTTTGCGACTTTTGCGATTGTCGCAAAAACTTCTGCGGCTTTTGCGATTGTCGCAAAAACTTATGCAACTTTTGCGACTTTTGCGATTGTCGCAATAACTTTTGCGACTTTTGCGATTGTCGCAAAAACTTTTGCGACTTTTGCGATTGTCGCAAAAACTTTTGCGACTTTTGCGACTTTTGCGATTGTCGCAAAAACTTCTGCGACTTTTGCGACTTTTGCGACTTTTGCGATTGTCGCAAAAACTTCTGCGACTTTTGCGATTGTCGCAAAAACTTCTGCGACTTTTGCGATTGTCGCAAAAACTTTTGCGACTTTTGCGATTGTCGCAAAAACTTCTGCGACTTTTGCGACTTTTGCGATTGTCGCAAAAACTTTTGCGACTTTTGCGATTGTCGCAAAAACTTCTGCGACTTTTGCGATTGTCGCAAAAACTTTTGCGACTTTTGCGACTTTTGCGATTGTCGCAAAAACTTCTGCGACTTTTGCGACTTTTGCGACTTTTGCGATTGTCGCAAAAACTTTTGCGACTTTTGCGACTTTTGCGATTGTCGCAAAAACTTTTGCGACTTTTGCGACTTTTGCGATTGTCGCAAAAACTTCTGCGACTTTTGCGACTTTTGCGATTGTCGCAAAAACTTTTGCGACTTTTGCGATTGTCGCAAAAACTTCTGCGACTTTTGCGACTTTTGCGATTGTCGCAAAAACTTTTGCGACTTTTGCGATTGTCGCAAAAACTTCTGCGACTTTTGCGACTTTTGCGATTGTCGCAAAAACTTTTGCGACTTTTGCGATTGTCGCAAAAACTTTTGCGACTTTTGCGACTTTTGCGATTGTCGCAAAAACTTCTTCGACTTTTGCGACTTTTGCGATTGTCGCAAAAACTTTTGCGACTTTTGCGATTGTCGCAAAAACTTCTGCGACTTTTGCGATTGTCGCAAAAACTTTTGCGACTTTTGCGACTTTTGCGATTGTCGCAAAAACTTCTGCGACTTTTGCGACTTTTGCGACTTTTGCGATTGTCGCAAAAACTTTTGCGACTTTTGCGACTTTTGCGATTGTCGCAAAAACTTCTGCGGCTTTTGCGATTGTCGCAAAAACTTATGCAACTTTTGCGACTTTTGCGATTGTCGCAATAACTTTTGCGACTTTTGCGATTGTCGCAAAAACTTTTGCGACTTTTGCGATTGTCGCAAAAACTTTTGCGACTTTTGCGACTTTTGCGATTGTCGCAAAAACTTCTGCGACTTTTGCGATTGTCGCAAAAACTTCTGCGACTTTTGCGATTGTCGCAAAAACTTTTGCGACTTTTGCGATTGTCGCAAAAACTTCTGCGACTTTTGCGACTTTTGCGATTGTCGCAAAAACTTTTGCGACTTTTGCGATTGTCGCAAAAACTTCTGCGACTTTTGCGATTTTCGCAAAAACTTTTGCGACTTTTGCGACTTTTGCGATCGTCGCAAAAACTTCTGCGACTTTTGCGACTTTTGCGACTTTTGCGATTGTCGCAAAAACTTTTGCGACTTTTGCGACTTTTGCGATTGTCGCAAAAACTTTTGCGACTTTTGCGACTTTTGCGATTGTCGCAAAAACTTCTGCGACTTTTGCGACTTTTGCGATTGTCGCAAAAACTTTTGCGACTTTTGCGATTGTCGCAAAAACTTCTGCGACTTTTGCGACTTTTGCGATTGTCGCAAAAACTTTTGCGACTTTTGCGATTGTCGCAAAAACTTCTGCGGCTTTTGCGACTTTTGCGATTGTCGCAAAAACTTCTGCGACTTTTGCGATTGTCGCAAAAACTTTTGCGACTTTTGCGATTGTCGCAAAAACTTATGCAACTTTTGCGACTTTTGCGATTGTCGCAAAAACTTCTGTGACTTTTGCGATTGTCGCAAAAACTTCTGCGACTTTTGCGACTTTTGCGATTGTCGCAAAAACTTTTGCGACTTTTGCGATTGTCGCAAAAACTTTTGCGACTTTTGCGATTGTCGCAAAAACTTCTGCGACTTTTGCGACTTTTGCGATTGTCGCAAAAACTTTTGCGACTTTTGCGATTGTCGCAAAAACTTTTGCGACTTTTGCGACTTTTGCGACTTTTGCGATTGTCGCAAAAACTTTTGCGACTTTTGCGACTTTTGCGATTGTCGCAAAAACTTCTGCGACTTTTGCGACTTTTGCGATTGTCGCAAAAACTTCTGCGACTTTTGCGACTTTTGCGATTGTCGCAAAAACTTCTGCGACTTTTGCGACTTTTGCGATTGTCGCAAAAACTTCTGCGACTTTTGCGATTGTCGCAAAAACTTCTGCGACTTTTGCGACTTTTGCGATTGTCGCAAAAACTTTTGCGACTTTTGCGACTTTTGCGATTGTCGCAAAAACTTCTGTGACTTTTGCGATTGTCGCTAAAACTTTTGCGACTTTTGCGACTTTTGCGATTGTCGCAAAAACTTTTGCGACTTTTGCGATTGTCGTAAAAACTTCTGCGACTTTTGCGACTTTTGCGATTGTCGCAAAAACTTTTGCGACTTTTGCGATTGTCGCAAAAACTTTTGCGACTTTTGCGACTTTTGCGATTGTCGCAAAAACTTCTGCGACTTTTGCGACTTTTGCGATTGTCGCAAAAACTTTTGCGACTTTTGCGATTGTCGCAAAAACTTCTGCGACTTTTGCGACTTTTGCGATTGTCGCAAAATCTTTTGCGACTTTTGCGACTTTTGCGATTGTCGCAAAAACTTCTGCGACTTTTGCGACTTTTGCGATTGTCGCAAAAACTTCTGCGACTTTTGCGACTTTTGCGATTGTCGCAAAAACTTCTGCGACTTTTGCGACTTTTGCGATTGTCGCAAAAACTTCTGCGACTTTTGCGATTGTCGCAAAAACTTCTGCGACTTTTGCGACTTTTGCGATTGTCGCAAAAACTTTTGCGACTTTTGCGATATTCGCAAAAACTTTTGCAACTTTTGCGACTTTTGCGATTGTCGCAAAAACTTCTGCGACTTTTGCGATTGTCGCAAAAACTTTTGCGACTTTTGCGACTTTTGCGATTGTCGCAAAAACTTTTGCGACTTTTGCGATTGTCGTAAAAACTTCTGCGACTTTTGCGACTTTTGCGATTGTCGCAAAAACTTTTGCGACTTTTGCGATTGTCGCAAAAACTTTTGCGACTTTTGCGATTGTCGCAAAAACTTTTGCGACTTTTGCGATTGTCGCAAAAACTTTTGCGACTTTTGCGACTTTTGCGATTGTCGCAAAAACTTCTGCGACTTTTGCGACTTTTGCGATTGTCGCAAAAACTTCTGCGACTTTTGCGATTGTCGCAAAAACTTTTGCGACTTTTGCCATTGTCGCAAAAACTTCTGCGGCTTTTGCGACTTTTGCGATTGTCGCAAAAACTTCTGCGACTTTTGCGACTTTAGCGATTGTCGCAAAAACTTTTGCGACTTTTGCGACTTTTGCGATTGTCGCAAAAACTTTTGCGACTTTTGCGACTTTTGCGATTGTCGCAAAAACTTCTGCGACTTTTGCGACTTTTGCGACTTTTGCGATTGTCGCAAAAACTTTTGCGACTTTTGCGATTGTCGCAAAAACTTATGCAACTTTT